>NC_139232.1:81442207-81984207 GCF_977018435.1 Lepisma saccharinum | reverse complement strand
TTCTCTCTAAAATAAATAACCCTACGATCGAGGATTTCCAGAAAGCATTGTGGAACCTCAAACAGCATCACTAGGATGGGCGTGTTCCATCTCACGAGCGAATCTTCGATCTTGAAACTCACGCTGCACGACGACATCGTCTATCCTAAATCCGTGGCTCTGCGTGCATTCTACAGCATGTACCTCATACCTAACGTCACGCATCACAACAACAAAATTAGCGTCGGAAGCGAACACATCGTCGTCGCGCCAGGCCAATACAATCTTTCCACTTTGCAAGCTCAGTTACCCAAAGGCACGTACCTTTCTCAAAATTCGGTCACGCACAGAGTGGAAATCCTATCCGCGACGGAGACCGTGGACCTGGGCACCATGGGAGAGCTTTTAGGTTTCGAGAACGACCACCCAAAACTCGAAGCTGGCATCAAGCACGTAGCAACCAACATTCCTAAATTCTTGGCCATAGAGACTCTAAACGTACACTGCAACGTGGCGGAAGGTATGATCACGAAATCTTCGGACGGATTATTAGGAAGTCACAAGCAGACGGGAATCATAGCCACTTTCAAACCAAGTTCCGAGTTCATGGAACCGATCATCTACACGACCTCTTCGCCGATCTATTTTCCAGTATGTCGCAACCGCATAGACGACATAGAGTTGGTGGTGACGAACGAGAAAGGAGACGTGGTGGATTTCGCAGGTGCCACTACGACGGCCATCGTGGAGATCAACGTATAATAAATAACCATACATGTAAAATGGAGCAAATCGAAAGTTACGAATTGCAATCTTTCCCTCCCAACCGTCGCACGTTCGCCAATCTGAACGAAGCGAACAGGGAGATCGAATACGACGTGGACGTAGGCGACGGGTTCATTCACCCTCACAGAGCGGACCTCTACCTTCAATTCGACGTGGTGAAGAAGGAAAGCGGAGACGCGTTTCCCGCAGCAGCAAACTTGATACTCGTGGACAACTTCGTGCCTCACCTGTTCTCGCAGGTGGAGGTGAGGAAACACAACACCGTCATCGACAGAATAGATTATCCAGGCATCACGTCGACGGCAGTGGGAACGTTGAAATTATCCAAAACGGACGCAGCGTACTACCAGGCCGGGGGATTCGAAGCCGGGACCAAAATATCGACGAGAAGTCACACGGTGCTCTTTCCCATGCGTCTGCTGCCTGGTTTCTTCTCGGACTACAAGGAGATCATGTGGAAGGGAGGACTGAGGATCACGTTTCGAAGAGCGGCCAACGACAACGACGCACTAATGCGATTAGCTACTTTGGGTCCGGACGGCACCACGCCGATAGCCAATACTTTACCCGAAGCAGCGAAATGCGTCATCCGGAGCATGGAATTGAGAATGCCGGTGGTGGAATACGAAACGAACTACGCCCTCAAGTACAAAGCGGAGATCTTGAAAAGTCCGCAGGTGCCGATTCACTTTCACGGTTACCAGTGCGTGCAGAAGATGGCGTCGGGAAGTCACATGGAATTCGACGTGACGACACAGTTCAACAACATACAGTTCGACATGCCAGATTTCGTCGTAGTGCTTTTTCAGACCGGACGCGATAACGATCAGGAAAAAGATTCCAGCAAGTTCGACGACTGCAAGATCAAGAACGTTTATCTGAAGAACGGTAGGAACGAAGTGTTCCCGCGCGAGAATTACAACCTCGACATGACCAAAGACGATTACCTCAAACTTTACGAAGCTTACACGGCTTACAAGAGAGTGACCTCCGGCAATGTGGACGTGTACTACGCGCCCAGCGAATTCAAAGCACGGAGACCCATGACCGTCATCAACACCACGAAAAGAAAGCAAGTGGTGGTCAACGATCGTACCAACATCAAGATTGTATGCGAGTTCCACGACGCCTTGCCTGCAGATACTCTGTGCAGTGTCATTCTTATTGCAGAGAAAACATTTGTGTATGACGTCAAGAATGAAAGAGTGACTGAACAGTTTTAAATAAATAAAAAAAAAATAGCACACAATAAGAAATGTGGAATTTTATATATATAAGTACAAATTGCAATTAGCAGTTTCCAGAAGTTTAATTTTGCTGTGCCATGCATGCATGTAATCGAGGAAGTGGAAGTAAATTATAATTGTTTTTTTTTCGCATTGCCTATTACTTTTTGTTGCACTGTGGGCAGGAATTACTAGTTTGGAGGCGATAGTGGCCCCACGGAAGTGTATGGACCCCACATTCAAGAATACACCTCTTGTCGTCGTGTGCATCCAGAGCAACTTTCCTGACAATATTAGTTGTAAGCACATGATCGACGCTTTGGATACGATGCTCTTTTTGTAGAATGGGCGATTTTGTTCTGAGGCACTCGAGGTAATCCTCAAACTTGAGGTGCTCCCGAACCACTTGCCTGCTTACACCCTTTGCCTTTTTTGTTACAGAACCCTCAGCCCGGATCGCATAGGCTTTGGCACGAAGTCCAGCAAACTCCACAATCACATCCCCGTCTTTCTCGTCCTTGAGTTTGCCGGGTATTTTTTTGTTCCGGGGCAGAATTCCATACCGGTTTAGCTGGGGATAGCCCGATGTGTCGAAGAGCTTGACAAGAGCTGGAACTTTGGCTATATCACCATACGCATCGGCCGTGCGAACATGGTACACCAAGCTGTCTGTGTCTGTGTAGAGGAGCGAGATATTGTGGTTGTAGTGTGCACGTAGTATGCCGTAATATGTCTCGAACATGCACAACTTGCTCAGATCCAAAACTGCAGCTCCCACATAGATGGGCTTGTTGAGTAGCACCTCGCCCCGGTTCATGTGAACCAGAGACATCTGTTCGTTGTAAATTGTTCGAGACCTGAACAGCGGGCTTGCAACAAGTCGACGACACTGTGTTTTCTTCGTCACCAACCTCACATCAACGCGATTTCGCACATTCTCCATGGTCTTCCCAAATACCGCATTGTTCATTAATTTGAAAAAATCGCGATCAAGTTCCGAAGTGGCAGTAGTGCGATGTTTGGTGTTCAGTTTGATGTACGGCTTCAACCATGGAGACTGCCTGAACAAGAGCACGCGGTAAACTGCTTTGACCGAGACCCCTTGCTGCATTAACCACTGGAGGTTCCGGTAGTGTAGCACATAACGCTTTTTGGGCTCCAAGTCCATGACGAGCTTCGGTTGATCCGAGCCAGGTGGACACTTGAATTCCGGAGCAGGCGAAAGGTCACAGAATGTATCCTGCAGCTTCTCGGGGAAGTCAAGGTCCACCTCGGCAAAAAACCCAAACTCGTCGCACTCTTTTTCGATGTCGTGGTATAAAGGATCAGCCCACTCAAACTGTCCTGTTGGGAGTGGCTGCATCATGGAGTGCCCGTAAAGATTATTCACATCAGTGTACATGATGTAGCTTGATGGTTGGGAGGGGTCGTAACCAGTGGCCATGTGGTGATTGTTGGCGTGTGCGAAGCGTTGCGACACTTGGACCATGCCGCCCCGGATAGCTCTCTCGATGAAAAGCATGATATCAACATCGAAGATAAGTGAAAGTTTAACTTTAGTCAGCAGGAGCATGGCCGACCATGCCAGTCCAGGAAGGCTGTAAAAATATACAGGGTCCAGGTTGTAAATGTTTATCGCAGTCGCCCGAAACGCCTGGAACACATCGGCAAGAAGCGTCACATCAAGCTTCAGGTATGCATCGTGGTAATCACCGAAAGTTCGGCAACCCAACTCAACCCACATAGACTGAGCATGCTTGTACTCCTCGTCGGTAATACCTGAACCTCTCAGCTGGCTGTAGAACTTATCCTGGGGAGGCAGCAACTCTTCTTCGAACTTGGAAGGGCATGTGACGTCTTCGTAGGGGTAGACCCCTTTACGTCTGATGAGTGTGACATCTAAGTTCGGGAAACTTGATGTGGTAATGGCTAGTTGGTCGTCTCTGAGCTTCCCAGCAAGAGCATCGAGGCTTGCCTGGAGGAACCTCAGAGAGTCGAGGAACCGAAGCTCGATGCTGCTGCTTGAGTCGGGGATCGGCACCCACTTGCTGATGCTAATATAACGCTCCTCGTTCTGTGCCAGGACATTGATTCTCGCATTGTCGTACCCTAGATGTGTGACCAAGTGATGGAAATCATATCCCGAGCCATTGTGAAAAAAGACCGGTATGAAGCGCGGGTCCCTGGCTCTCAAGTTACACCTGTTGCACCACGGGCCAATGTAGCTTCCGGTCCCATAATGGTCATGGTGGTGGACCTTTTTGTTATCATCATTGAAGACTGAGTTGCAAACAGGACAATTTAGAGCCATTTCGTGCTGATGCTTGTCTTCCGGAGACAGAGGCAGCATGGGCTTGGGGGCCAACAGCACCTTCCCTATCTTGATGCCTTCCTGTTGCATTCTCACCAGGAAGTGTTTGACCGGGTCGGGACCGCGATACACATAGGGCTCGGAGGCAATATGTTGGTCTCGCCACACCACAACATAGGAGTAACTCGAGGCCTCGTGGATTTGGAAAGGAATAGTAGAGGATGTTTCGGGGTTGGGATGGCAGTTAGACAGAGGTTGAAGAAAGGCCTCGAAGTCTGCTACAATATAGGCAGGATGCTTCACCATAGCACTGTGCATGCGAAAACACTCTACTGCACCAGGTTCGGGCAGGATAGTTCGTGCAGGCTTGTTGGTACCACAGTAGAACATGTGGCGAGCTAGCTTCTCAGCAGCAATGTTGGGTCCTCGAGAGTGTTTGAATTTATAATGGTTTCGGTTGTCGAAAGTGGACAGGCACCTGCGACACACCACGATGTGACCATTATGTCTATTTTTCTGATTTGAAACAAGCCGAGAGAGGGAACGGATAAGGGTGTAATGGTGATGGGTTTCGTCCTTGATGAGCAGGAGGTTGATTTCTCGTACCTCGTTGTTGTTGCTCACGTTGCTCACCCGGATGGGGTGGACCTCATTTTTGTTCTCGGTGAGACCGTAAACATTGATGGCTAATTGCAGGCCCAACAAGTCACGAGCACGAACCTCAAACTTGCGAATATACGAGACTTCTACAGGGTAGGCAATCCCGGCCATTGCAACCTCCAGTTCCGACTCATACTGCTTGTAGTGGTTAACACGGTACGAGTGGTTTTTCCAGTGAACAGGGTGCAATGCTGCCAGCACCGACCAGAGGAAGCATTTGGTGTCTTTGTTCTGAATATTGAGAACAGCTTTCCTTGCTTCAACCTCGGGTGGCAGGGCAATATAGCTAGACCCTGCCAGTGGCAGGAATTTGTTAAGTTTCAGACGAAGTTCGTGGGGGTCGCCACACAGCGAACCGCCCGAGCCTTTAGCCTGATGCTCCTCGTGCTTTGCCACAAACTCCTCGACAAACTTGTCGTAGATGCTGTCGAGGTCAGTGACATCTGCCTGATCCAGTGTTTTTGCTTTTGTCGCATGGAAGAATTTATATATTTCATCAGACGGTTTCTTATACTTGCAGCATAGCACAGCATAGAATTTAGTGGAGTATGTAGCCAATGCATCGTTGAGGATGGATATTATCTTAGCTCGCTCGCTCTCCAGAAAACTACGCACATCGCAGAAGCTGACTGATGTTATGTTAAAGTCTTCTAATAAATGCTCAAACGCAAATCGGTCTGCTTTCTTCGCCAGCTTGACGCGTTTGGCAGGTGGCGATGCATCGAGGGAGGTTACTTCTACCTTTCGCTTGGAAGGTTGCGGTAGAGATGTTCCAGTGCTCTTGCAAGTAAGCTGGTGTCGCTTGAAGTTGGCAATAGAAATATTTTTTCCACACTTAGAGCACAGTTTGGTCGCACATATTTGTTTTCCCGGCACACAAGTACGACAGTGCCTTTGAAAATGTTTACTTGACACAGCAGTTTGGCACGTAGGGCAATTTTTTACAGAACGCATAATGCAGAGATTTTTTGGGGGTATGTTATTTAATATCCAATGCTGTGCAATGCAAAATATAATTGTTCACTTTTTTTAAACTATTTTGTATGACCTTATTTGGGTTTTTTTTTTCGTCAAATTATATGCTTCTAGTCTCCTATACAATACAATATACGTACAATATTGTTAACAGTATCATATTTGAGCAGGTCGCTTGTCACCTAAACACTACAGCTCACAGGTTGGCAAAATCTGACATGAAAGCAGATAATACGCTTAAGTCTTATTTATATATAATTTTCACGGGCGTACAATATTGTCAACAGTATCATATTTGAGCAGGTCGCTTGTCACCTAAACACTACAGCTCACAGGTTGGCAAAATCTGACATGAAAACAGATAATACGCTTAAGTCTTATTTATATATAATTTTCACGGACGTACAATATTGTCAACAGTATCATATTTGAACAGGTCGCTTGTCACCTAAACACTACAGCTCACAGGTTGGCAAAATCTGACATGAAAGCAGATAATACGCTTAAGTCTTATTTATATATAATTTTCACGGACGTACAATATTGTCAACAGTATCATATTTGAGCAGGTCGCTTGTCACCTAAACACTACAGCTCACAGGTTGGCAAAATCTGACATGAAAGCAGATAATACGCTTAAGTCTTATTTATATATAATTTTCACGGGCGTACAATATTGTCAACAGTATCATATTTGAACAGGTCGCTTGTCACCTAAACACTACAGCTCACAGGTTGGCAAAATCTGACATGAAAACAGATAATACGCTTAAGTCTTATTTATATATAATTTTCACGGACGTACAATATTGTCAACAGTATCATATTTGAACAGGTCGCTTGTCACCTAAACACTACAGCTCACAGGTTGGCAAAATCTGACATGAAAGCAGATAATACGCTTAATTCTTATTTATATATAATTTTCACGGACGTACAATATTGTCAACAGTATCATATTTGAGCAGGTCGCTTGTCACCTAAACACTACAACTCACAGGTTGGCAAAATCTGACATGAAAGCAGATAATACGCTTAAGTCTTATTTATATATAATTTTCACGGACGTACAATATTGTCAACAGTATCATATTTGAGCAGGTCGCTTGTCACCTAAACACTACAGCTCACAGGTTGGCAAAATCTGACATGAAAGCAGATAATACGCTTAAGTCTTATTTATATATAATTTTCACGGGCGTACAATATTGTCAACAGTATCATATTTGAGCAGGTCGCTTGTCACCTAAACACTACAGCTCACAGGTTGGCAAAATCTGACATGAAAACAGATAATACGCTTAAGTCTTATTTATATATAATTTTCACGGACGTACAATATTGTCAACAGTATCATATTTGAACAGGTCGCTTGTCACCTAAACACTACAGCTCACAGGTTGGCAAAATCTGACATGAATGCAGATAATACGCTTAAGTCTTATTTATATATAATTTTCACGGACGTACAATATTGTCAACAGTATCATATTTGAGCAGGTCGCTTGTCACCTAAACACTACAGCTCACAGGTTGGCAAAATCTGACATGAAAGCAGATAATACGCTTAAGTCTTATTTATATATAATTTTCACGGGCGTACAATATTGTCAACAGTATCATATTTGAACAGGTCGCTTGTCACCTAAACACTACAGCTCACAGGTTGGCAAAATCTGACATGAAAGCAGATAATACGCTTAAGTCTTATTTATATATAATTTTCACGGACGTACAATATTGTCAACAGTATCATATTTGAGCAGGTCGCTTGTCACCTAAACACTACAGCTCACAGGTTGGCAAAATCTGACATGAAAGCAGATAATACGCTTAAGTCTTATTTATATATAATTTTCACGGGCGTACAATATTGTCAACAGTATCATATTTGAGCAGGTCGCTTGTCACCTAAACACTACAGCTCACAGGTTGGCAAAATCTGACATGAAAACAGATAATACGCTTAAGTCTTATTTATATATAATTTTCACGGACGTACAATATTGTCAACAGTATCATATTTGAGCAGGTCGCTTGTCACCTAAACACTACAGCTCACAGGTTGGCAAAATCTGACATGAAAGCAGATAATACGCTTAAGTCTTATTTATATATAATTTTCACGGGCGTACAATATTGTCAACAGTATCATATTTGAGCAGGTCGCTTGTCACCTAAACACTACAGCTCACAGGTTGGCAAAATCTGACATGAAAACAGATAATACGCTTAAGTCTTATTTATATATAATTTTCACGAACGTACAATATTGTCAACAGTATCATATTTGAACAGGTCGCTTGTCACCTAAACACTACAGCTCACAGGTTGGCAAAATCTGACATGAAAGCAGATAATACGCTTAAGTCTTATTTATATATAATTTTCACGGACGTACAATATTGTCAACAGTATCATATTTGAACAGGTCGCTTGTCACCTAAACACTACAGCTCACAGGTTGGCAAAATCTGACATGAAAGCAGATAATACGCTTAAGTCTTATTTATATATAATTTTCACGGGCGTACAATATTGTCAACAGTATCATATTTGAGCAGGTCGCTTGTCACCTAAACACTACAGCTCACAGGATGGCAAAATCTGACATGAAAGCAGATAATACGCTTAAGTCTTATTTATATATAATTTTCACGGGCGTACAATATTGTCAACAGTATCATATTTGAGCAGGTCGCTTGTCACCTAAACACTACAGCTCACAGGTTGGCAAAATCTGACATGAAAGCAGATAATACGCTTAAGTCTTATTTATATATAATTTTCACGGGCGTACAATATTGTTAAGAGCGTCAGTTTTCTGTAGAGCTCTCTTTTTCCATCTTCCCTCTATACAGTGAAGCTGTAAAAGACACAATTAGCTAACCTAGCATACAACATACCTTCCTAATTAATATGGATATTGTCACACATTCCTCTTATTTTATACTGTTGTAAATGGAAAAGATTATGTACGGTAAATGTTTTGTACATTATAGGGAAAAAATGCAAAATATTCCCCCAATTTTAATTCTATCCACCTCTGAATCGATTTTTTACATATTTTCACGCCGGCACATATGTTGTTCTATTTTGCTTCTTTTACTTGCCTTGCTTAATTAACTCTCGCTAATTAGCATTTTTTTGGAAGAAGTCAACTAGAACAACATATGGCGAGTAGGTGGAACCCAACGTTCTAGAACGGCCCCTCCCCTCTCTCCCCTCCCCCTCTTTCTCACCTTAATGGATTTCTGTCGTAAGGCATGAGCAGTGTTGCTAACTCCTCACTCGAAAAATCACCAAGGTTTTTGTTTTACGCACTAAACTAACCTACAATGAGAGAAAAATGGAGAGAAGAAAAGCTCTGGCATCACTTTTTAAGCTATTTTTTATGCTAACTCGGTTTTTGACCTACATTTGAAATGAGTTACGATATTTTCCTATAAGGCTACCTCTCTTTTACTGTAAGCCCCCCCCCTTTCCCCCCTTTTTTAGTGTAATCTACCACGACCTGCTAATAGGCTTTTGCTCTCAGCGTAATCCGTTTTACGGGGTAAACTAACCTACAATGAGAGAAAATTAGACAGAAGAAGAAAAGCTCTGGCATCAGTTTTTTTAAGCTATTTTTTTTACCTTCTGCAAATCTTGCTCTTATGCTACCTCGCCTTTTGATCTTCATTTGAAATGACTTACGACATTTTCCTATAAGGCTGCCTCCTCTTACTGTAAGGCCCCCCCTCAGTGTAATCTACTACAACCTGCTAATAGGCCTTTGCTCTCAGCGTAATCCGTTTTACGGGCTAAACTAACCTACAATGAGAGAAAATTAGGCAGAAGAGAAGCTCTGGCATCAGTTTTTAATCTATATTTTTTTTACCTTCTGCAAATTTTGCTCTTATGGTACCTCGCTTTTTGACCAATATTTGAAATGATTTGCGACATTAAACAAAAATATGTTCACTCGAATATGGAGTAGGTTACGAGAATGAGCAGGAAATTGCATTGTGTTGGTTTCGAAATATCATCCTTTTATCTCTAATAAAATTCTAAAGCTTTTTATTACATTGAAATACCTGTAATGCGAAAGGGGATTTCGCGTGCTATGAATATTGACGCAATAAGGTAAATTTAACAATAGGTAGGCCTTGGGATGACGGAAGTATATATAGTAATGTCAGTTAGCGGCATAGATGCCAGTGATGCAAGTCCTCTTATCTCTAATGAAATTCTAAAGCTTTTTATTACATTGAAATACCTGCAATGCGAAAGGGGGATTTCGCGTGCTATCAACATTGACGCAATAATGCAAATTCAACAATGGGTAGGCCTTGGGATGACGGAAGTATATATAGTGACGTTAGTTAGCAGCATAGATAGCAGTAATACAATGCGATGCATTATTCAAAATGACGTGGGTGAAATGTGGGGGAAGAATCTTCTAGAGCGGATTGTCTCGGATTTCTATTGGTCCACGTTGCGTTGGCTAACATTTCACTTTTGACCTTATTAGAAAACCGTATAAAACTTAAAGCAGTGGTGTAGAAAGTTCTGTTTTTATTTTAAACGATAGTGAAGAGCATTTCTGCAGTATTTTCCAAAAGTAAGTATCTTTGTTTCTTAGCTTGCATGAGTTGTTTTTGATTTATAAGTATGCCTTTGCATTTGTGAGTTGATTTTTGAAACTGGACCTACAGTTTCAAGAACCACTTGTACCTCCACCGGGGTATCGAACTCTTGATTACAAGACAACAACGTTATCGCTGCGCCGTCGCAGAGGCTAGTGGAACTACTGATTGATTTGATGTTTTAAGTCTGCTTTATGCACAGTAAGACGAATCGGGGGGTGGACCTACAGTTTCAAGAACTACTTGTGGGGGTATCGAAGCCTTGATTACAATGCAACGACGCTACCGCTGCGCCATCGCAAAGTCTAGTGAAAGTACATAGTTATTCGAATCTTATTTATTTAAAATATTTAGTTTTTATGCACGCTTATTGATATTAAACCTCAAATTAAATAAAATCTAACAACTATATCCAATTATACTTATGGCTACAGAACGAGCATTCGCAAAAAGTGGCTTGAGATTTTTTTACCACGTAAACAAAATGGTCGACATGCCAAATATGAACAGGCTATATAGATTTGAGAGAGAGAGATGGATAGGAAAAAAAAATTAATTAAAATTTAATTTCATGATTGCAACACACTTAACTTAATGATTGATTTATTGATAGTAGTGTATATTGAGGGGTTCAAAGTAGTACTTAGTAGGTATGGTCTTTTTTTACCAATTGAATATCACTTTTTGACATACTTTGACAATTTTTTGTCGATGTTTTAGCGTTTAGCGATGTTTTAGTGCAAATTTTCACTATACTCATTTTTCCCCCACTCGTACTTGGTAGGTATATCATGATGTTACGTGATACAACTTAACCTATCCTTTTTTTTACGATTATTTAATTTTTTTTTACGATCCTAAGTGATATAACTTAACCTATCATTTTTTTTATTTATGCACTGTTTGAACGTTATTATTTGAGGATCATATTTTGTAGGTATTTTTTTTTTATCAATCGAATATAAGTTTTTGACATATTTTGACAATTTTTTGTCGATGTTATAGCGTTTAGCGATGTTTTAGTACAAATTTTCACTGCACTCATTTTTCCCCCACTCGTACTTGGTAGGTATATCACGATGTTACGTGATACAACTTAACCTATCTTTTTTTTTTTACGATTTTTTAATTTTTTTACGATCCTAAGTGATATAACTTAACCTATCATTTTTTATTTACGCACCGAACTAACCTACAAGGGGGACTCCGTTTGTTTTAATATTTCAGTATTATAAGGTTTTCACAAATTTTATATGACCTAAAATGTGTTGGATGTTGATTTTTAGTATGTGGCAATTTTTTATGAATTTTAAAACTGTTCCGTCACCCTCTCGTTCTTCACGTCGTGGACGAAGGACTTCTCTGCAATCAGGATGACGCTGCATAGAGTATCGGCAGGCAGCGCGTCGTGGAACTCGCAGACGATCTTGATGTTGGTGCGATCGTTGACCACCACCTGCCTTCTCTTAGATGTGTTGATGACGGTCATGGGTCTCCGTGCTTTGAATTCGCTGGGCGTGTAATACACGTCCACGCTTCCCTCGGTCACGCGTTTGTAAGCCGTGTAAGCTTCGTAAAGTTTGAGGTAATCGTTTTTGGTCACGTCGAGGTTGTAATTCTCGCGCGGGAACACTTCGTTCCTACCGTTCTTCAGATAAACGTTCTTGATCTTGCAGTCGTCGAACTTGCTGGAATCTTTTTCCTGATTCTTGTCCCTCCCGGTCTGAAAAAGCACCACGACGAAATCTGGCATGTCGAACTGTATGTTGTTGAACTGCGTCGTCACATCGAATTCCATGTGACTTCCCGACGCCATCTTCTGCACGCACTGGTAACCGTGAAAGTGAATCGACACCTGCGGACTTTTCAAGATCTCCGCTTTGTACTTGAGGGCGTAGTTCGTTTCGTATTCCACCACCGGCATTCTCAATTCCATGCTTCGGATGACGCATTTCGCTGCTTCGGGTAAAGTGTTGGCTATCGGCGTGGTGCCGTCCGGACCCAAAGTAGCGTATCGCATCAGTGCGTCGTTGTCGTTGGCTGCTCTTCGAAACGTGATCCTCAGTCCTCCCTTCCACATGATCTCCTTGTAATCCGAGAAGAAACCAGGCAGCAGACGCATGGGAAAGAGCACCGTGTGACTTCTCGTCGATATTTTGGTTCCGGCTTCGAATCCCCCGGCCTGGTAGTACGCTGCGTCCGTTTTGGATAATTTCAAAGTTCCCACTGCCGTCGACGTGATGCCTGGATAATCTATTCTGTCGATGACAGTGTTGTGTTTCCTCACCTCCACCTGCGAGAACAGGTGGGGCACGAAGTTGTCCACGAGTATCAAGTTTGCTGCTGCGGGAAACGCGTCTCCGCTTTCTTTCTTCACCACGTCGAATTGAAGGTAGAGGTCCGCTCTGTGAGGATGAATAAACCCATCGCCTACATCCACGTCGTATTCGATCTCCCTGTTTGCTTCGTTTAGATTGGCGAACGTGCGACGGTTGGGAGGGAAAGATTGCAATTCGTAACTTTCGATTTGCTCCATTTTACATGTATGGTTATTTATTATACGTTGATCTCCACGATGGCCGTCGTAGTGGCACCTGCGAAATCCACCACGTCTCCTTTCTCGTTCGTCACCACCAACTCTATGTCGTCTATGCGGTTGCGACATACTGGAAAATAGATCGGCGAAGAGGGCGTGTAGATGATCGGTTCCATGAACTCGGAACTTGGTTTGAAAGTGGCTATGATTCCCGTCTGCTTGTGACTTCCCAGTAATCCGTCCGAAGATTTCGTGATCATACCTTCGGCCACGTTGCAGTGTACGTTCAGAGTCTCTATGGCCAAGAATTTAGGAATATTGACTGCCGTGTGCTTGATGCCGGCTTCGAGTTTGGTGTCGTTCTCGAAACCTAAAAGTTCTCCCATGGTGCCCAGGTCCACGGTCTCCGTCGCGGATAGGATTTCCACTCTGTGCGTGACCGAATTTTGAGAAAGGTATGTGCCTTTGGGTAACTGAGCTTGCAAAGTGGAAAGATTGTATTGTCCTGGCGTGACGACGATGTGTTCGCTTCCGACGCTAATTTTGTTGTTGTGCTGCGTGACGTTAGGTATGAGGTACATGCTGTAGAATGCACGCAGAGCCACAGATTTAGGATAGACGATGTCGTCGTGCAGCGTGAGTTTCAAGATCGAAGATTCGCTCGTGAGATGGAACACGCCCATCCTAGTGATGCTGTTTGAGGTTCCACAATGCTTTCTGGAAATCCTCGATCGTAGGGTTATTTATTTTAGAGAGAAACACGAGCACGGAGAGGCAGAGATGACCGCAGTTCACGTCTCCGAAATCTTGAATGCGTTCGTCGTTGTAGTATATAGAGGTTTTGTTCGTTTTCAGATAATGAATTAAATTTGTAGGTGGAACACCTCCGAAAGAATCGAAAACGAATGCTTTGTTATTGTCATTTTTGTGGTAACATATCCAATGCGTGCCTGGATTTTCTTGACCGTCCAAGTTGACTACTCCGCATTCTCTTTTTTTAACGCTTGAAGGTAACGAGTCGGACATGAAAACTCCTCTGAAGTGTTTGATTCGTAACGGTCCGATCAGAGATTCAATGTCTCGGTTGGTGAGTGCTTCTGTTTCTTTTTTTTAAATTTTTTCATCACGCCCTTCCCCTTCTTCTCCATGGCCAGGTTGTGACGTTTCTGTTCTTCCAACTCGGCCTTGTTCTTCTTCGAGTCGATGACGGTTTTTGCGATGGCGGCACTTCCGCCGGCCAAACTTCCAACGGCCCCCAATGCTGCCAGGATGGCCGGGATGCTGAATATGAAACCTCCGACCTTTTGTTGTTTCCGCGAACGCTGCAATCTTTTCAATTGAGGTGTGCTGAGAAGTAATTTCATTCCGTGTCCTTTTGACAAGCAAGAACGTTTCTTCTCGCGTTGTTTCTTGGTGAGTAACCCATCGAGGGCACCTAGATTTTTAAGATTGGAGTATGGTATCTGGTACACGACACCCTTGGGCTTCATGTTGATGCTCTATGTGTTATTTTCACGGTATGTTATTTATATATATATTCTGAGATTTTTTTTGTGTAGTTTTTTTACGGTATGTTATTTATATATTTTCAAGGCCTCGCGGTCGTTACACAAATTCTATTACGTGTTTCGTTTTCTTGCCAAGAAGTTCCTTTGTCCCCTTGTACACGATTCGAGTTTTGTTCTCGATTAAAATAGATAGCTTCTCGTCGGATAACATGTTAGCGTATCGATCTGGTAAAAATAGACTGTATTGTGCGTTGAGCAACAGGCGTACCTTGGGACCATACTGGGTAGAAACGATTGAACCGGAAGTTATCGTGTAAGGTTTGTCGACTTCCAATTCCTGAATTTTTACATACTCGACTGACAAATTTAGCATTTGTTTTAATGCTTGGAGATCGCTCATTTTTTCAGTTGTCAGAGTGTTAGAGAGAAATTTAATTGCTTTTTTTTCACGATGTGTGTTATTTATATATACCGAAGATTATTTTTTTACGATGTGTGTTATTTATATATCAAGTTCTTTTTACGGTATGTTATTTATATACCCCACCCCAATTTTTGTTTCGTGTTCATGGCGATGGTGGTACCCAGTGCGGCGACCCGTTCACCCAGCGATGCGTCTCTGCTCACGAACCTTTCGAAAGCCGCATGTTCCAATTTTTTGTCTGCTTCGTGACGTGCGTCCAGATCCGTCTGCGTGGTGTTGTAGGCGATGTCGTGATCTTTGCATGCCGCGTCCAACGGATTCACACCCTTGTCTCCTCTCTCCAATCTTTTCTCGAGTTTGGTACCCGGTCCGCAGTACTGGTAGCCAGGTAGATGCATCTCGAAAGGTAACTTGTTGATGATGTCGTTCACGAGTCCTTTTCCTTCGGCCACGTTCCAGAATTTCGGAGGCAGCGTGTTGATGATTTTGATCAGGTAACCTATGCCCTTGTCGTCGTTCACGATGAAGTTGGAAAGTTTCGTGCTGATCATGTCCACGATGCCAACCTTCTCGTTGTAGAAATTACGGTTGCCTGCATTCTCTTCGCCGGCTATCACCAACAATCGGTCCACGAGCTTCCTAACGTCGTCCACCCAAACGAATTCTTTGGGTAACGTGTTGTAGCGTTTGACGCCGCTGCCTGTTTTGACCTGGTTCCAAATCGGTTTGATGAGATTCCTGTACTTCTCGCCGCTGCTCGATTTCACCCTATTCTGCGAGGCGTCGTTGTTCTGGTACAAGGCATCCGTCATGATCAGAATTTCCTTGTAACTTTGGTAATCTTCGTCGGTGTAATCTTTCGGCTGCTTTTTGGCGACGAGTTCCCACAGTCCCACCGTACCCGGATACCTGTTCCAACTATCCTTGTCGCCTAAATTGACTTTAATGTCGTTACCTTCGAAGGTCACCTTCGATTTCCCAATCTTCCACACCACACCGCCGCCTTCGCTGGTTTCCATGCTGGGATACAATCCGAACACTTCATCCTTGTCGAATTTCCCCGTGCTCAGGTAGTCTCGTGCCAAAGGTCCCAACTCGATTTTATCCGAAGACGACGACGTGCTGCCTATGGCTCGACGTCGTGCCGGTGCATCCTTCAGTTCGAACGGCGTCGAAGGAATGCTCGAAATGGGTGTGGGTACGGCGTAACTTTTAGCTGCGAGCGGTACGAGTTCATTAATCAAATTTTTATTTTGTTCCGTGACACTTTTAATTTCTTTACCTAGACCGCTGATGGCATCGATCACAGGTTGATCCTGACGTTTCTTCTCTTCGTAGAATCCGCGATTCTCGGATTTCCAACCTTTGAAGCGTTTCGCGAGGTAATCGCGAAGCTTGAGATTTTCGTCCTCGATTTTTCGTTTCGTCATGACGTTATTTATACACGTCGTTTCTCACAACGTTGCAACGTTTAGAAAGTCGTTGATTTTGTTTCTGTATTTTCCATCGTTGGGTTTCCTCGTCATGTCGATCGTCGCGAATCCGAAATCGTCACCGTTCCAGCAAGAAGAGCAGCAGCGTTCCGAAAATTGATTGTAGTTCATGTCTCCGCCTACGTAGTCATCGTACGCGTGCTTGAGGTTGGTGTGATCTTGACGAAACAAACATATGAAATTGGCGTTGTCGCGCACTAACTGTTTTGGAATTTTGGAAAACGTTTGAGCTAGGTAGAAGCAATCCATTCCTTTGTGACGACCTTGCGTGAAAAAGTTGCGAATTTCATTTTGATTTTCCAGGATGGCGTCGTCGAACACAACAACTGAATTTTCGTCGAGTGGTTTTATTTCCGAGGCGAACGTTGCAATGTCCAGACCATCGTACAGTTTCATCAGTTGCTGGTATTTGGATTGCTCCAAACTTTTCGAGAACACGTACAGGTGCCTGTTCTTCCAATCTAACCAATTCGGTGCGAGGAGAAAATTGTCCACGAGCAGTGTCGTTTTCCCACACCCCGAAGGACCTACGATCAGACAGCGGATGCTGTCGGGAAGTAACTCGCCGTTCTTTTTTTTCTCGTTTGACTTTCCGGATCCGGTAGACGCTTCACCACGTTCCACGTACTCACAAGATCACTTCGTCCGCGTCGATCCAACTCTTTTCCGGAAGTCCCAGCCATTTGACCAAAAGTTTGTCACCTTTCCTACGCAATACTTTCTCGATGAGGTACGTGTCGGGGTGTTTTGTTTTAGAGAGTTCCTCTTCGTAAAATCTTCCTTTCAAAATCTCGCCGCTACTATCTTTTATTATATACGTGTGTCGGTTTCCAGGTAGAACTCGAACCACCGTAAAGAGTTCCGTGCTCCAATTTTTTGTGAATCCCTTCTCGAAGGTGCGTTTGAATTTGCTGATCCTCACCTGGTCTCCAATTTTGTATTTAGCTTTTTTTGTCGTGGGTGTGTACTTTGGACAGTAAACTGTAGAAATTAAACGCTGCTCGTCGGACTTGGTAACGTCGGCTGGCTTCATGCCTATTGTTCTGTGTACCGTATCATTATAGGTGTCGACGAGTTCCGGCAGGATGTCGACCCATTTGTAATTTCCCCGAAGCGTGAATCGTTTCCACATGTGTGTTTTCAAGGTTCGATTGAATCTTTCCACGATGCTGGCTTTGATGTGACTGAAGGTCGAATAATGTCGAATCTTGTGTTTTTGAATAAATTTTTGGAATACGGCGTTGTAAAATTCTTTACCGTTGTCCGTTTGCAGAAACCGTGGTCGTCTGCCGCCGCTTTCGCGAAAAATTAATTTGAATGCTTCCGTGACGCACGTTCCCGTTTTCGCCTTCAAAGGTAGAGCCCATGCGAATTTCGAAAACGTGTCTATGACGGTGAGGAGGTACTTGTTGCCCTTGTTCAATTTATGTACGTTTTTCAAATTGCCGCTACTCATCTCCACGAGGTCGCTTTGCCAGAGGTCGTCGATGCCCTTGGTTACCACAGCCAAACGTTCGTAGTTGCGGCGTGCAGGTTTATGCAATTCTTCGACGATGGCTTGCCTAGACATTTTCTTAGTGATTACGTTTCAAGAGAAGCACAAGCGTGATGGGATTCAAAGAGGGTGGCACTTCGCTCGTGTTTTGAATGATCAGCTTATCGCCGGCACTCACGTCGAAAACGGTGAGATCTTCGTCTTCGTGTATTTCATATATGTTGCGCGTTTCGTTCCAACGTGCCAGAGGAATGTTTCCTGCTTTCTGCACACCACGATTCGATATCAAAGTCATGGTGGGAACGCTAGCTTTTCTACCGTGAGACCAGTACGAAAATTCGTTTATCTGAATCGTGCCATCGAGGAGAAACTTGTAGTACGGATGATAAGGATGCAACATGTACAGTTTGTTACCTTCGACGAACGTGGAGATTCTTTGTTGATTGGGTACGCTGTTGATTTCGATGGCTTGCAGAGAATGCAGTTTAGCGAATTTAGTGTCGACGCCGAGCAGATTACTGTGAACTTGTCCGAGTTTATTTTCGATGGGCAGCAAATGCTCGACTATGGTATCCGTTACGGCAGAAAACGACGGTTTGATTTTCACTTCCACGTTCAACTGCTTGTAGTTTTCGTTGAGTTCTTGCAACTTGGCACCGAAAGAGGCCAGCGTCGATTCCTGCGTGGATTCCAGCACTCCAACTTGATCTCTGATGTTGACGACAATGTTCTGAAGGTTCTCGACTTGATTCAATTTCGAGCTCTTCTCGGTAAGATCGTTCACGATGCTTCGCATCTCTGTAAACTGCGTGTGAAGGTCGGCGACGCTCTGCGAAGTGGGCAGCGTCGACACCAGCGAACTAATTTCGTCTCGAATCTGTTCCACGTTCGCCGTTTCCGTTTCTAGTCGTTTCAGCATTCGAGATATGTTTCTTTTCAAAGCGTGCAATTCTTTGGAGGTGGGGAGATTGGCCACTTTACTCTCGAGATCGCTCAATGAACTTTTGATGTCGCTCGAATCGGATAGTGCCGTCACCGCCGTTTTCAATTTTTCCAAATCTTCGCTCGAAGGCACGCTCGTCCGTAACGATTCCAAGTCACCCTGTATGTTGTCGAGTACGTGATGAAAATGAGCGAGATTCGTTTCGACGTTCAAATTTTCTAAATATTCGATCTTCTGCTGAACCGTGCTCAACGTGTCTTGAATGCTCGTCAACGCTCTCGCTTCAGCGTGAATATTTTTAATTTCTTCGTTGATCAATTCCAAGGACGCCTGAAGCGTAGCGATGGTGGTTTGAATGTGTTCGAAATCTCGATAGGCCTCCAATTGAATTTTTATGTTCGCGACGCTTTTACCGATGACCTGCAGTTCGTCCGACGATGGTAGGTTCGTCATTGTATCTTCCAAAGTCTGCAACTTGGATTTAATTTCTTCCAACGTGCTGGTGAATTCTTCTTGTAATTTGGAAACGACGACATGCAAGCGTTCTACATCAATATCGTTCACGACGGTTTGAAGTTCAGAGAAATTCTTTTCTATTGCGGAAGTTCGTTCTTCGATTTCGAGTTTCAATTTTTCCAAATCTTCATTTTTCGATTGAAATTGCTGTAATTTGGCCAAATCATTTTGAAGCGAATCCACGCTCAACTGTATATTTTGAACGTTGTCGTAAGAAGGTACGTCGACATAATTTTTTATGAGCGTTTTCAGTTCGGAATCGATTTTCAGAATGGGGTCGAGACATTGCGTTTGGAGCGTAGCGATTTCCGACTCTAAACTTTTGTTTAAGGTCTCCTGCAAAGCGATCAAATCGGTCCTTAACTTCTTAACTCGAATGTCCAACATGAGAATCTCTTCTGCGTGGTCTACACGCTTGGTGTTGCCGAAAATGTCGTTAGGCATTTTTGGTTAACGGTTATTTATAATAGGATAGACGATTCGTAATTCTACAAAAAGAGGAATAAGTTTGTCGTAATCTCCGAGGAGTTCTATGTAAAAATAATCTCCTGCAGACACATTGTACGTAATGTTAGAAAGCATCTTGTCGTGCTTGATTCGAAAAATGTTCTTGCCGGTAGAAATTTTGATTTCGCCTGCGTTTTCCGGATTCACGGTGATTTGAAGTTTCCCGTCGATCGGAATTTCGTAGAAATGTAAATTGTTATTAAAAACATAAAACATCTTGCCCACATCGTCATTCAGTTTCGTCCAAATGCTGTTGAGGTGAATGATCAACAGACCGTTGAGTTTAGGTAACACGGAAGGTAAGACTTCATGATCTGGTATGGTTTCCATGATGATCTGTTTTTTGAAACCGAACAAGTTCATAGGCATGCTGGTTATTTAAGGATACGGTCATAGTTTTTTGTAATAACAGTCAAAGTGTTTTTTTACTGAGTAACAAAAGGTTTTTTTTTGAGTTAGTAAAAATTGTTGTGTGTGGTGGTGAGTGCTAATTATTTGCACTGTGCGCAATTCTTATTTATTTCTAAACGACGATGTCCCCAAGGCAATGTGTGAATACCACACTCGAGGACGCACTTTCCTAACTTCGTTTGTTGTAATCACATGGTCGACGCTCTGGATTCTTTGTTCTATGCTTAGTATCGTCGATTGCGAGTAAAGGCAATCAATGTAATCGTGGAAGGTGAGTTTGTCCTCTACCGTATTTTTGCCCACACCTTTTGCTTTCTTCGTGACGCTACTCTCTGTTTTTATGGCATACATCTTCGAACGCAAACCCGCGAACTCGACAATAATATCACCGTTACATTCATCTTTCAGCTTACCTAGGACTTTTTTGTTGAGGGAAGGAATCCCAAATCTGTTGGGTTGAGGATACGCAGAAGTATCGAAATACTCAAGCATGGAAGGATTTTTTATGTCTTCATAGAGGTTAGGTGTTTGTATGCTGTAAATGAAGCTGTCGGTGTCCGTGTACAAAAGTGATATTTTATCATTGTAGAAGGGTTTCATCACGTCATAATGAAATTCGAACATGTAAAGTTTCGACAAGTCGAGAACCGTTGCGCCAACGTAAATTGGTTTTCTGAATTTCATCAATTTTATATCCAGATTGAAAAGTGCCAAATTCTCGTTGTAAATTTTTCTCGACTTGAATCTAGGATCGGCTATCCACTTCCGACATTTATTCTTATCGGAAATTAATTTCACGTCTACGTGCTTTCTAACATTCTCCATGGTCTTTCCGTACACCGCATTGTTCATTAATTTAAAAAAATCCTTGTCTAAATCGGAAGTGGCAGCTGTTCTATGTTGTGTGTTAGTTTCTATGTAAGGTCTTAACCACGTGGAATGTTTAAACTTTAGTATTCTTCTAACATTTACTATCTGAACACCCTTCCCAATCAAAAACCGGAGATTCTTGTAGTGGACAACGTATCTCTGTTTAGGGTCCAATGTTAACAAAAGCTTGTCTTGAACCGAGTCGGGTGGACATTTGATTTCGGGAGTCGGAGGCAAATCCGAAAACGTGTCGTGCAGGTGGTCGGAGAATTGGAGATCTACCTCTGCGAAGAAACCACACTCGCTATCGTCGAAATGAATAATGTCTATCGAAGTGGGATCTAACCATTCGAATCCCCCGTAAGGAAGTTTCTGAACCATGGCATGTCCGTAGAGATTATTAACGTCGGCGTAGAAGATGTAATTCGATGCTCGATTTGAATCGTAATCTTCTTTCATGTGTACGTTATTAGCTTTTGCATGTCTCTGTACGCATTGCACCATTCCACCTCGTATCCCTCTTTCGATGAAAAGTAACATGTCAACGTCCGATATCAGTTCCAGCTTGACCTTTGTCTGGGATAACATTGCCGACCACGCTAATCCCGGTAGACTGTAGAAATACGCTGGATCTAATTTATAAATATTCGTTGCCGTTTTCCTGAACGCTTGAAAAACATCCGCGAGTATCGTCACGTCCAGTTTTAAGTATGCGTCGTGGTAGTCTCCGAGTGTCCTACATTCTAATTTCTCCCACATGAGTTGCGCGTGTTGGTATTCTTCTTCCGCGATTCCTTTCTCTCTGAGTCTGCTGTAAAATTCTCTTGGAAGTGGAAGAGCGTCGTCATTAAATTTAGAACCATCACTAACATATTCGTAAGGATAAACTCCTTTACGTCTAACGAGTTCTATGTCTACGTTGGGAAAACTAGCTCTAGTTATTTTAAATTGATCGTCGGTGAGTTTGTTCGCTAAAGCATCCAGACTTGCAGAGAGAAATCTATACGAATCCAGAAAGCGCATCTCGATTGTATTTTTCGTTCCCGGAATCGACACTTGCTTGCTGAGACTAATGTAGCGTTCTTCATTCTCGGCCAAGACACCTATACGTTTCGGATCGTAGCCAAGATGTCTCACCAGGTGGTGAAAATCATATCCGCTTCCGTTGTGAAAGAATATGGGGATGAATTTAGGTTTCTGGATTTTAAGATTGCACGTGTTGCAAATTCCACCTATGTAGTTTCCGCTGAAATGATCGTGGTGGAATATTTTTTTGTTCTCATCAGTGAAACTTTGATCACATACCGGACACACCTCAGTGGAATTGTAATTTTGAAGTTCATTTTCAGTTAAAGGTGCCATCGGTTTTGATGTAAGCAGTACGCTACCAATTACCTCAACCTCCTCCACCATTTTTTCCAGGAAGTGTTCGATTACATTTGGCCCGCGGTATATATATGCTTCATTTATTTTATCACGTCGCACAACAACATAGCCGAAACTATTAGGTTGATGAAGCTGGTACGGCGTTGTGGAGGAAATTTCAGGATCCGGTTCGCAGTAGGAGAGTGGTTTCAGGAACGCCTCGAAATCTGCGACGATGATTGCGGGATGTTCCAACAATGCCTTGTGCATTTTGAATTCTTCGACTTCGTTCGTTTCGGGCATCAACATTCTAGCCGGTCTGTTGTCGCCGCAATAAATTTTATGTTCGGCAAGTTTCTCGATAGCAATTTGACGTCCGGTGTAATTTCGATAATCGAGTTGTTTTCGATCGTCGAACGTGGTTAGGCATCTCGGGCAAACTTCGATGCAATTTTTATACTTGGTAGTTTGACTTCTGACCAAACGTGATAGTGAACGAATTAGCGTGTAGTGATGAACATCCTCGTTTGAAATTAGAAGAAGATTAATCACACGAGCATCGTCATCGTCGATATCGCTTATCCTGATAGGATGCACGAGATATTTATCTGACGTGAAGGAATATACATTAATAGCGATGCGTTTTCCTGTACGATTTTCGAACTTTGTTATATCCGACAATGTCACCGGGTATTCAATGTCAGACATTACACTTTCAAACTCGATCTCGTATTGTTTGTAATGAGAAACCTGTTCTGGATTATTTGACCAATGAACAGGATGCAGTGCAGCCAATATACACCAAAGGAAACACTTTTTATCGCTGTTCTGTATATTTAACACAGCCCTCTTGTGTTGAATGTTTGGTGGAAGAGGAACGTAGCTGGATGCGCGAAGAGGCGAGAATCGGTTCACGTAAACGCTTAACGTGTGAGGACTTCCACACAGAGACCATCCCGACCCTTTAGCCTCGAAATCGTCGTGTTTCTTAACCAGCTTGTTGGAAAGATCAGAATAAAATTCGTCCAAATTATCGACGTCCGCCAAATGAAGAGCCTGGTTTTTTGTTCGATGATAAAAAATACTTGTTGTACCATCGACTTTTTCGTATTCGGAAAATAGATCAACGTATACTTTTATGGAATTATTTTCCAATTTATTTTTTAGAATATTTATCACGGATGTTTTCGTTTCACGCAAGAAACTAAGAATGTCCCGGCCTGGTTCCGAAGTAAAAAAAGAAATCCTGAATATGACGGTTGAATGCAGATCTAATTGGTTTGCGTTCATCAGATAATTTAACTTGTTTGGAAGTGGAAGCTTCCGTTTCTGAATTATCGATTTTCCTTTTCGATGTTCCTTGTTCGGTCGATGGTTTGCAAATTTTGAGATGTTTACTTAAATTTGTAATGCTGATCATTTTTCCGCATCGAGCACAGGGCTTAGAAGGTAACGAACGATTAATTCTCGAACCTGTTTCGCTACATCTTGCCCTGTGTACTGATAAATTGTTCCTTGAGATTAGCTTCCCACAAGTAACACATTCAGTTTTATCATTTTTACGATTGAAACTGGTGGTGGATGCCATTGCTTTCTCCAAAATCACAGAAATCAAAAAGTCTAGTATATAGCGACACAATTTTCAGGTATGTTATTTTATATAGAATTTCTTGGAGTGATTACAAAACTCAAAAATTCAATCTACTGTAAATAGAATTTCAGGTATGTTATTTATATAGAATTTCTTGTGTGCGAATACAAAAACTCAAGAATTCAATCTACTGTAAATACAATTTTCAGGTATGTTATTTTATATAGAATTTCTTGGGGTAATTACAAAACTCAAAAAATGAATCTACTGTAAATATAATTTTCAGGTATGTTATTTTATATATAATTTTCACGGGGCGTTCAATATTGTCAACGGTATTATATTTGAGCGCGTCGCTTGTCGCCTAAACACTACAGCTCACAGGTCGGGAAAATCTGACATGAAAGCAGATAATACGCTTATGCCTTATTTATATATAATTTTCACGGGGCGTACAATATTGTCAACGGTATTATATTTGAGCGCGTCGCTTGTCACCTAAACACTACAGCTCACAGGTCGGGAAAATCTGACATGAAAGCAGATAATACGCTTATGCCTTATTTATATATAATTTTCACGGGGCGTTCAATATTGTCAACGGTATCATATTTGAGCACGTCGCTTGTCACCTAAACACTACAGCTCACAGGTCGGGAAAATCTGACATGAAAGCAGATAATACGCTTATGCCTTATTTATATGTAATTTTCACGGGGCGTACAATATTGTCAACGGTATCATATTTGAGCACGTCGCTTGTCACCTAAACACTACAGCTCACAGGTCGGGAAAATCTGACATGAAAGCAGATAATACGCTTATGCCTTATTTATATATAATTTTCACGGGGCGTACAATATTGTCAACGGTATCATATTTGAGCGCGTCGCTTGTCACCTAAACACTACAGCTCACAGGTCGGGAAAATCTGACATGAAAGCAGATAATACGCTTATGCCTTATTTATATGTAATTTTCACGGGGCGTACAATATTGTCAACGGTATCATATTTGAGCGCGTCGCTTGTCACCTAAACACTACAGCTCACAGGTCGGGAAAATCTGACATGAAAGCAGATAATACGCTTATGCCTTATTTATATATAATTTTCACGGGGCGTTCAATATTGTCAACAGTATTATATTTGAGCGAGCCGCTTGTCGCCTAAACACTACAGCTCACCGGTCGGTAAAATCTGACATGAAAGCAGATAATACGCTTATGCCTTATTTATATGTAATTTTCACGGGGCGTTCAATATTGTCAACAGTATTATATTTGAGCGAGCCGCTTGTCGCCTAAACACTACAGCTCACAGGTCGGTAAAATCTGACATGAAAGCAGATAATACGCTTATGCCTTATTTATATGTAATTTTCACGGGGCGTTCAATATTGTCAACAGTATCATATTAGAGCGCGTCGCTTGTCGCCTAAACACTACAGCTCACAGGTCGGGAAAATCTGACATGAAAGCAGATAATACGCTTATGCCTTATTTATATATAATTTTCACGGGGCGTACAATATTGTCAACGGTATCATATTAGAGCGCGTCGCTTGTCGCCTAAACACTACAGCTCACAGGTCGGGAAAATCTGACATGAAAGCAGATAATACGCTTATGCCTTATTTATATGTAATTTTCACAGGGCGTACAATATTGTCAACAGTATTATATTTGAGCGAGCCGCTTGTCGCCTAAACACTACAGCTCACAGGTCGGGAAAATCTGACATGAAAGCAGATAATACGCTTATGCCTTATTTATATATAATTTTCACGGGGCGTACAATATTGTTAAGAGCGTTAGTTTTGTAGAGCTCTCTTTTTCCATTTTTCCTCTATACAGTGAAGCTGTAGAAGACGCAATTAGCTAACCTAGCATACAACACACCTTCCTAATTAATATGGATATTGTCGCACATTCCTCTTATTTTATACTGTTGTAAATAGAAAAGATTATGTACGGTAAATGTTTTGTACATTATAGGAAAAAAATGCAAAATATCCTCCAATTTTAATTCGAATTTTATCGAATTTTTACATATTTCCACGCCGCCACATGTTGCCCTATTTGCTTCTTTTACTTGCCTGGCTTAATTAACTCTCGCTAATTAGCATTTTTTTGGAAGAAGTCAACTAGGACAACATATGGCGGTATGAGAAATATGCAAATCAAAGAACATTTTAGCAATATATGGGCCCTAGCAATTAGCTTTCTCGACTAAGAGTACTCTTTCAAACGTCTTCTGCTGATCGTATTACTAAACGAGGACGTTTAAAATTTTTGGGTGTTGAAAAAGTTTGACCCTACTTTTTTATTTCTATTGTTTGCTAATAGATGGCGCTAATAGTACCCCCTCCCCTCCCCTCTCCCCTCTTCTCCTCTGCTGTATGACAAATAGCACAAACATAAAAATCAAGATTTTGGAGAGCAAAACATAAAATTTGCATGCATCTGATGTCGAACCAGGAACTTTTATCTTTCGGGGAGTCAACATCATTTTTTACTCAGTCGTCATATAACATGAACACACGCAAATATTCACATGTGCTTTTATTATTTTGTGTTCGGTAAGTACAAGTATATTCTTACATAAATTATTGTTTAATTTAATAAATTGTAAACTCGGAGCCTGCTATACTAACACTCCTTTCTGTCTATTGAAAGCGAATGTTGCCTGCACGCGGAAATAGCACAGAAAAAAACCGGATGGAAGCAATTTAAAATCACTGGGGCAAGGTCAGTATTACGAGGGCGTAAAAAACACGTGCTTCCATTCAACTTCGAAAAATAAGAATGAATGTGTGCATACAGAACACATATGCTTTCTTTTCACAGTTGTAAAATCATATAAATTGTGCATGAAGTAAGTTACGAGAAGGCTCTCTTTTTTATGTCTGTGTATATGTTGTACAATTAGGTACAAGTATTGTACAATTAGGTACAAATTGTTGTACAATTATTTTCCCCAGTTGCCCAGTTGGAGTTGGGGGGGGGGCATAACACTGGTATTATTTGTAATCACAGTGCTTACTCATGTATTTTGTTTAATATTTTATTTCAAATTCACTGTCAGAAACTAGTGTTGTTAGTTTCTGCATGTAGGTTTATTTACTCTGTTGGTTGTCACTGTCAAGTTTTTAGTATTCGTACAGCATAAAAAGTTATAACCCCCCTCTCAAAATATATACATTGTATACGCCAAGATGCCCAATAGCCTGGCAACACATCATGAAAAAACATGCCAAGAAGACCCAGTGGGTTTATAAGTCAGTGCTGCCAATTCCTATTTGTAGGTTAGCTTAGCTAGTGAAAGATCATATAGTAGAATTTTTGTAGAGTGGGTGTTTGCGAGTTCCACGACGCGCTGCCTGCCGATACTCTATGCAGCGTCATCCTGATTGCAGAGAAGTCCTTCGTCCACGACGTGAAGAACGAGAGGGTGACGGAACAGTTTTAAAATTCATAAAAAATTGCCACATACTAAAAATCAACATCCAACACATTTTAGGTCATATAAAATTTGTGAAAACCTTATAATACTGAAATATTAAAACAAACGGAGTCCCCCTTGTAGGTTAGTTCGGTGCGTAAATAAAAAAATGATAGGTTAAGTTATATCACTTAGGATCGTAAAAAAATTAAAAAATCGTAAAAAAAAAAAGATAGGTTAAGTTGTATCACGTAACATCGTGATATACCTACCAAGTACGAGTGGGGGAAAAATGAGTGCAGTGAAAATTTGTACTAAAACATCGCTAAACGCTATAACATCGACAAAAAATTGTCAAAATATGTCAAAAACTTATATTCGATTGATAAAAAAAAAATACCTACAAAATATGATCCTCAAATAATAACGTTCAAACAGTGCATAAATAAAAAAAATGATAGGTTAAGTTATATCACTTAGGATCGTAAAAAAAAATTAAATAATCGTAAAAAAAAGGATAGGTTAAGTTGTATCACGTAACATCATGATATACCTACCAAGTACGAGTGGGGGAAAAATGAGTATAGTGAAAATTTGCACTAAAACATCGCTAAACGCTAAAACATCGACAAAAAATTGTCAAAGTATGTCAAAAAGTGATATTCAATTGGTAAAAAAGACCATACCTACTAAGTACTACTTTGAACCCCTCAATATACACTACTATTGATTTAGTTTATTTTACTTCGCGTTTTGTATTTTTTGGCTAATTTGGGAAGATAGGGGATGAGTGATGAAATGGATGAATAGACATTCACAAACAACCAAGCCCGACCGGGATTTGAACCCGGGGCTCTTGGCGTTGCAGTGCGATGTGCTAACCAGTCGGCCACAGGGTCGGGGCAAACGCGGACATACATAAAAATTAAATGTTTGGTGCTGATCACATCACATATTACCAACTATGTATTGGACTTCCCATATGCACAGATATGAATTTATTTTTTGCTTGTTGTAGTGCAAATATGTTGTCTGGGGCCTCCTCCATGGTGCAGTGGTAGGTAGGTTTGTATTCAAGGGTTCGATACTCGCTGGAGGTACAAGTGGTTTGGATAACACTTTAAAACTCTGTAGGTCTAGCCCCGATTCGTCTTACTGTGCATAAAGTGGACTTTAAAAAAAATACCAACTTAAATGTTGTCCGGTTCGGGTGACCCAGACCTACAGTCTAAAATATTATTTTTCTCCTCCTCTCTCTCTGGCCAAGATTGCAAATAATTGCAGGAATAATATTTTGTTTCAATATCGAGCTTATATTTAAATTTATACATGTGCGCATGCGCGCAGGGGGTAAATTTTATTTTTTGATCGGGTGGGTTGTAAGGTGAGTGAGTGAACATGTAGGAAAAGTACTGGTATATTAATTGATTTATTGATTTAGTTTATTTTAATTCGCGTTTTGCACCTTTGGCTAATTTGCGAAGATTGGGGGTGAGTGATGAAATGGATGAATAGATATTCACAAACAACCAAGCCCGACTGGGATTCGAACCCGGGGCCCTTGGCGTCACAGCGTGATGTGCTAACCACTCGGCCACAGGGTCGGGCAAGTACTAGTATATACATAGATCAAAGTTGCATGGTTCTAGACCCCATAGGAGCCGAGAAAATCAACGTCTTGGAAAACGTCTTAAGACAAATATCTTAATCTTTAAGAAAGTCGAATTCCGGTCTGTCAAGATGTTACTTCCGGTCTGTCAAGAAAATTTTCTTAAGACAATTATCTTAAGACGTTTTCTAAGATAATGATTTTCTCGGCTCCTAATTGAGCTAGGATGATGATTGTGGGTTTGTTGGATAGGTTTTGATGATAACTACTCAACTACAAGCAAGCCGCCCCTCAATTTGTTTAAGAAATTCGATTTGATCCTAAAAAACACTCTGCATCCTATTGGAGTGCTTTGGATGTGTTTTTAGATTAAAAATTTTGTAATTGGGGAATGTAGAAAAGCTATTCTTGCTTGTTGGCGATATTTTTTAAAACTGCTCTGTGACCCTCTCGTTCTTCACGTCGTAGGCGAAGGACTTCTCTGCAATCAGGATGACACTGCATAGGGTATCCTCGGGCAAGGCATCGTGGAACTCGCAGACGACCTTGATGTTGGTTCGATCGTTGACCACAACCTTCTTTCTCTTAGATGTGTTGATGACGGTCATGGGTCTCCGTGCTTTGAACTCGCTGGGCGTGTAGTACATGTCCACGCTCCCCTCGGTCACGCGTTTGTAAGCCGAGAACGCTTCGTAAAGTTTGAGGTAATCGTTTTTGGTCACGTCGAGGTTGTAATTCTCGCGCGGGAACACTTCGTTGCGTCCATTCTTCAGATAAACGTTCTTGATCTTGCAGTCGTCGAACTTGCTGGAATCTTTTTCCTGATTCTTGTCTCTCCCGGTCTGAAAGAGCACTACGACGAAATCTGGCATGTCGAACTGTATGTTGTTGAACTGCGTCGTCACGTCGAATTCCATGTGACTTCCCGACGCCATCTTCTGCACGCACTGGTAACCGTGAAAGTGAATCGGCACCTGCGGACTTTTCAAGATCTCCGCTTTGTACTTGAGGGCGTAGTTCGTTTCGTATTCCACCACCGGCATTCTCAATTCCGTGCTCCGAATGACGCACTTGGCTGCTTCGGGTAGAGTGTTGGCTATCGGCGTGGTGCCGTCCGGACCCAAAGTAGCGTATCGCATCAGTGCGTCGTTGTCGTTGGCCGCTCTTTGAAACGTAACGCGCAGTCCTCCCTTCCACATGATCTCCTTGTAATCCGAGAAGAAACCAGGCAGCAGACGCATGGGAAAGAGCACCGTGTGACTTGTCGTCGATATTTTGGTTCCCGCTTCGAATCCCCCGGCCTGGTAGTACGCTGCGTCCGTTTTGGATAATTTCAACGTTCCCACTGCCGTCGACGTGATGCCTGGATAATCTATTCTGTCGATGACGGTGTTATGTTTCCTCACCTCCACCTGCGAGAACAGGTGAGGCACAAAGTTGTCCACGAGTATCAAGTTTGCTGCTGCGGGAAACGCGTCTCCGCTTTCCTTCTTCACCACGTCGAATTGAAGGTAGAGGTCCGCTCTGTGAGGATGAACGAACCCGTCGCCTACGTCCACGTCGTATTCGATCTCCCTGTTCGCTTCGTTCAGATTGGCAAACGTGCGACGGTTGGGAGGGAAAGATTGCAATTCGTAACTTTCGATTTGCTCCATTTTTTTTTCACTATGTATGTTATTTATTATACGTTGATCTCCACGATGGCAGTGGTCGTTGCACCTGCGAAATCCACCACGTCTCCTTTCTCGTTCGTCACCACCAACTCTATGTCGTATATGCGGTTGCGACATACTGGAAAATAGATCGGCGAAGAGGGCGTGTAGTTGATCGGTTCCATGAATTCGGAACTTGGTTTGAAAGTGGCTATGATTCCCGTCTGCTTGTGACTTCCCAGTAATCCGTCCGAAGATTTCGTGATCATGCCTTCCGCCACGTTACAGTGTACGTTCAGAGTCTCTATGGCCAAGAATTTAGGAATGTTGGTTGCCGTGTGCTTGATGCCAGCTTCGAGTTTGGTGTCGTTCTCGAAACCTAAAAGTTCTCCCATGGTGCCCAGGTCCACGGTCTCCGTCGCGGACAGGATTTCCACTCTGTGCGTGACCGAATTTTGAGAAAGGTACGTGCCTTTGGGTAATTGAGCTTGCAAAGTGGAAAGATTGTATTGTCCTGGCGTGACGACGATGTGTTCGCTTCCGACGCTAATTTTGTTGTTGTGCTGCGTAACATTGGGTATGAGGTACATGCTGTAGAATGCACGCAGAGCCACGGATTTAGGATAGACGATGTCGTCGTGCAGCGTGAGTTTCAAGATTGAAGATTCGCTCGTGAGATGGAACACGCCCATCCTAGTGATGCTGTTTGAGGTTCCACAATGCTTTCTGGAAATCCTCGATCGTAGGGTTATTTATTTTAGAGAGAAACGCGAGCACGGAGAGGCAGAGATGGCCGCAGTTCACGTCTCCGAAATTTTGAATGCGTTCGTCGTTGTAGTATATAGAGGTTTTGTTCGTTTTCAGATAATGAATTAAATTTGTAGGTGGGACACCTCCGAAAGAATCGAAAACGAATGCTTTATTATTGTCGTTTTTGTGGTAACATATCCAATGCGTGCCTGGATTTTCTTGACCGTCCAAGTTGACTACTCCGCATTCTCTTCTTTTGACGGTTGAAGGTAACGAGTCGGACATGAAAACTCCTCTAAAGTGTTTGATTTGTAACGGTTCGATCAGAGATTCAATGTCTCGGTTGGTGAGTGCTTCTGTTTCTTTTTTTTAAACTTCTTCATCACGCCCTTCCCCTTCTTCTCCATGGCCAGGTTGTGACGTTTCTGTTCTTCCAACTCGGCCTTGTTCTTCTTCGAGTCGATGACGGTTTTCGCGATGGCGGCACTTCCGCCGGCCAAACTTCCAACGGCCCCCAATGCTGCCAGGATGGCCGGGATGCTGAATATGAAACCTCCGATCTTTTGCTGTTTCCGCGAACGCTGCAATCTTTTCAATTGAGGTGTGCTGAGAAGTAATTTCATTCCGTGTCCTTTCGACAAGCAAGAACGTTTCTTCTCGCGTTGTTTCTTGGTGAGTAACCCATCGAGGGCACCTAGATTTTTAAGATTGGAGTATGGTATCTGGTACACGACACCCTTGGGCTTCATGTTGATGCTCTATGTGTTATTTTCACGGTATGTTATTTATATATATATTCTGAGATTTTTTCTTGTGTAGTTTTTTTTACGGTATGTTATTTATATATTTTCAAGGCCTCGCACTCGTTACACAAATTCTATTACGTGCTTCGTTTTCTTGCCAAGAAGTTCCTTTGTCCCCTTGTACACGATTCGAGTTTTGTTCTCGATTAAAATAGATAGCTTCTCGTCGGATAACATGTTAGCGTATCGATCTGGTAAAAATAGACTGTATTGTGCGTTGAGCAACAGGCGTACCTTGGGGCCATACTGGGTAGAAACGATTGAACCGGAAGTTATCGTGTAAGGTTTGTCGACTTCCAATTCCTGAATTTTTACATACTCAACTGACAAATTTAGCATTTGTTTTAATGCTTGGAGATCACTTATTTTTTCAGTCGTCATATCAAGAAAAATTTCAAAGTGTTAGAGAGAAATTTAATTGTTTTTTTTTCACGATGTGTGTTATTTATATATACCGAAGATTATTTTTTTATGATGTGTGTTATTTATATATCAAGTTCTTTTTTTCACGATTTGTATCGTATATATATTATTATTTTTTAACAGAGGAAGAAAGTTCGTGCTTCGGAAAACGCGAGGATGTGCGTAGTGATATCTTCCTTCTCCTGCATAGACTTGTACCAATCATCAGTATACTGTCTTCTTCCCTGCATCGCCTCGTACAGTTCGTCCGACCTCTCGTCTAATTTCTGCCCTGCAGCTGAAAGCAGAATGTTGAGATCACCGCACCTCAGGCCGCTGATCTCCCGAAGAAGGTCCTTGAGAACTATTTCACAAGGGATGCGAAATTCCGGCATCGTTCTTGCCATGATCACAAGTTTATTAACATCTCCGTTAACTACCTTTTTGAATATTTTAGATAGTAGCTCGGGTGGCAAATCAGTTATGCAAGCCATGTTGTTTTTTTTACTGTATGTTATTTATATACCCCACCCCAATTTTTGTTTCGTGTTCATGGCGATGGTGGTACCCAGTGCGGCGACCCGTTCACCCAGCGATGCGTCTCTGCTCACGAACCTTTCGAAAGCTGCATGCTCTAACTTTCTGTCTGCTTCGTGACGTGCGTCCAGATCCGTCTGCGTGGTGTTGTAGGCTATGTCGTGATCTTTGCATGCGGCGTCCAACGGATTCACACCCTTGTCTCCTCTCTCCAATCTTTTCTCGAGTTTGGTACCCGGTCCGCAGTACTGATAGCCAGGTAGATGCATCTCAAAAGGTAACTTGTTGATGATGTCGTTTACGAGTCCCTTTCCTTCGGCCACGTTCCAGAATTTCGGAGGCAGCGTGTTGATGATTTTGATGAGGTAACCTATGCCCTTGTCGTCGTTCACGATGAAGTTGGAAAGTTTCGTGCTGATCATGTCCACGATGCCAACCTTCTCGTTGTAGAAATTACGGTTGCCTGCATTCTCTTCGCCGGCTATCACCAACAATCGGTCCACGAGCTTCCTCACGTCGTCCACCCAAACAAATTCTTTGGGTAGCGTGTTGTAGCGTTTGACGCCGCTGCCCGTTTTGACCTGGTTCCAAATCGGTTTGATGAGATTCCTGTACTTCTCGCCGCTGCTCGATTTCACCCTATTCTGCGAGGCATCGTTGTTCTGGTACAAGGCATCCGTCATGATCAGAATTTCCTTGTAACTTTGGTAATCTTCGTCGGTGTAATCTTTCGGCTGCTTTTTGGCGACGAGTTCCCACAGTCCCACTGTACCCGGATATCTGTTCCAACTATCCTTGTCGCCTAAATTGTCTTTAATGTCGTTGCCTTCGAAGGTCACCTTCGATTTCCCAATCTTCCACACCACACCGCCGCCTTCGCTGGTTTCCATGCTGGGATACAATCCGAACACTTCATCCTTGTCAAATTTCCCTGTACTCAGGTAGTCTCGTGCCAAAGGTCCCAACTCGATTTTATCCGAAGACGACGTGCTACCTATGGCTCGACGTCGTGCAGGTGCATCCTTCAGTTCGAACGGCGTCGAAGGAATGCTCGAAATGGGCGTGGGTACGGCGTAACTTTTAGCTGCGAGCGGTACGAGTTCATTAATCAAATTTTTATTTTGTTCCGTGACACTTTTAATTTCTTTACCTAGACTGCTGACGGCATCGATCACAGGTTGATCCTGACGTTTCTTCTCTTCGTAGAATCCGCGATTCTCGGATTTCCAACCTTTGAAGCGTTTCGCGAGGTAATCGCGAAGCTTGAGATTTTCGTCTTCGATTTTTCGTTTCGTCATGACGTTATTTATACAACTCGTTTCTCACAACGTTGCAACGTTTAGAAAGTCGTTGATTTTGTTTCTGTATTTTCCGTCGTTGGGTTTTCTCGTCATGTCGATCGTCACAAATCCGAAATCGTCACCGTTCCAGCAAGTAGAGCAGCCTTCCGAAAATTGATTATAGTTCATGTCTCCGCCTACGTAGTCATCGTACGCGTGCTTGAGGTTGGTGTGATCTTGACGAAACAAACATATGAAATTAGCGTTGTCGCGTACTAACTGTTTTGGAATTTTGGAAAACGTTTGAGCTAGGTAGAAGCAATCCATTCCTTTGTGACGACCTTGCGTGAAAAAGTTGCGAATTTCATTTTGATTTTCCAGGATGGCGTCGTCGAACACAACGACTGAATTTTCACGACAATCGTCGAGTGGTTTTATTTCCGAGGCGAACGTTGCAATGTCCAGACCATCGTACAGTTTCATCAGTTGCTGGTATTTGGATTGCTCCAAACTTTTCGAGAACACGTACAGGTGCCTGTTCTTCCAATCTAACCAATTCGGTGCGAGGAGAAAATTGTCCACGAGCAGTGTCGTTTTCCCACACCCCGAAGGACCTACGATCAGACAGCGGATGCTGTCGGGAAGCAACTCGCCGTTCTTTTTCTTCGTTTGAGTTTCCGGATCCGGTAGACGCTTCACCACGTTCCACGTACTCACAAGATCACTTCGTTCGCGTCGATCCAACTCTTTTCCGGAAGTCCCAGCCATTTGACAAACAGTTTGTCACCTTTCCCACGCAATACTTTCTCGATGAGGTACGTGTCGGGGTGTTTCGTTTTAGAGAGTTCCTCTTCGTAAAATCTTCCTTTCAAAATCTCGCCGCTACTATCTTTTATTATATACGTGTGTCGGTTTCCGGGTAGAACTCGAACCACCGTAAAGAGTTCCGTGCTCCAATTTTTTGTGAATCCCTTCTCGAAGGTGCGTTTGAATTTGCTGACCCTCACCCGGTCTCCAATTTTGTATTTAGCTTTTTTTGTCGTGGGTGTGTACTTTGGACAGTAAACAGTAGAAATTAAACGCTGCTCGTCAGATTTGGTAACGTCGGCTGGCTTCATGCCTATTGTTCTGTGTACCGTATCATTATAGGTGTCGACGAGTTCCGGCAGGATGTCGACCCATTTGTAATTTCCCCGAAGCGTGAATCGTTTCCACATGTGTGTTTTCAAGGTTCGATTGAATCTTTCCACGATGCTGCCTTTGATGTGACTGAAGCTCGAATAATGTCGAATGCCATGTTTTTGAATAAACTTTTGGAATACGGCGTTGTAAAATTCTTTACCGTTGTCCGTTTGCAGAAACCGTGGTCGTCTGCCGCCGCTTTCGCGAAAAATTAATTTGAATGCTTCCGTGACGCATGTTCCCGTTTTCGCCTTCAAAGGTAGAGCCCATGCGAATTTCGAAAACGTGTCTATGACGGTGAGAAGGTACTTGTTGCCCTTGTTCAATTTATGCACGTTTTTCAAATTGCCGCTACTCATCTCCACGAGGTCGCTTTGCCAGAGGTCGTCGATGCCCTTGGTTACCACAGCCAAACGTTCGTAGTTACGGCGTGCAGGTTTATGCAATTCTTCGACGATGGCTTGCCTAGACATTTTTTTAGAGATTACGTTTCAAGAGAAGCACAAGCGTGATGGGATTCAAAGAGGGTGGCACTTCGCTCGTGTTTTGAATGATCAGCTTATCGCCGGCACTCACGTCGAAAACGGTGAGATCTTCGTCTTCGTGTATTTCATATATGTTGCGCGTTTCGTTCCAACGTGCCAGAGGAATGTTTCCTGCTTTCTGGACACCACGATTCGATATCAAAGTCATGGTGGGAACGCTAGCTTTTCTACCGTGAGACCAGTACGAAAATTCGTTTATCTGAATCGTGCCATCGAGGAGAAATTTGTAGTACGGATGATAAGGATGCAACATGTACAGTTTGTTACCTTCGACGAACGTGGAGATTCTCTGTTGATTGGGAACGCTGTTGATTTCGATGGCTTGCAGAGAATGCAGTTTAGCGAATTTAGTATCGATGCTAACGAGGTTGCTGTGAGGCTGACCCAGTGTGTTTTGTACGGGCACCAAATGCTCGACTATGGTATCCGTTACGGTAGAAAATGACGGTTTGATTTTCACTTCCACGTTCAACTGCTTGTAGCTTTCGTTGAGTTCTTGCAACTTGGCACCGAAAGAGGCCAGCGTCGATTCCTGCGTTGATTCCAGCACTCCAACTTGATCTCTGACGTTGACGACAATGTTCTGAAGGTTCTCGACTTGATTCAATTTCGAACTTTTCTCGGTAAGATCGTTCACGATGCTTCGCATCTCTGTAAACTGCGTGTGAAGATCGGCGACGCTCTGCGAAGTGGGCAGCGTCGACACCAGCGAACTAATTTCGTCTCGAATCTGTTCCACGTTCGCCGTTTCCGTTTCCAATCGTTTCAGCATACGTGATATGTTCCTTTTCAAAGCGTGCAATTCTTTGGAGGTGGGGAGATTGGCCACTTTACTCTCGAGATCGCTCAACGAACTTTTGATGTCGCTCGATTCGGATAGTGCCGTCACGGCCGTTTTCAATTTTTCCAAATCTTCGCTCGAAGGTACGCTCGTCCGTAACGATTCCAAATCACCCTGTATGTTGTCCAGTACGTGATGAAAATGAGCAAGATTCGTTTCGACGTTCAAATTTTCTAAATATTCGATCTTCTGCTGAACCGTGATTAACGTGTCCTGAATGCTCGTCAACGCTCCCGCTTCAGCGTGAATATTTTTAATTTCTTCGTTGATCAACTCCAGAGACGCCTGAAGCGTAGCGATGGTGGTTTGAATGTGTTCGAAATCTTGATAAGCCTCCAATTGAATTTTTATGTTCGCAACGCTCTTGCCGATGACCTGCAGTTCGTCTGACGATGGTAGGTTCGTCATGGTATCTTCGATTTCGAGTTTCAATTTTTCCAAATCTTCATTTTTCGATTGAAATTGGTGTAATTTGGCCAAATCATTTTGAAGCGAATCCACGCTCAACTGTATATTTTGAACGCTGTCGTAAGAAGGTACGTCAACATAATTTTTTATGAGCGTTTTCAGTTCGGAATCGATTTTCAGAATGGGGTCGAGACATTGCGTTTGGAGCGTAGCGATTTCCGACTCTAAACTTTTGTTTAAGGTCTCCTGCAAAGCGATCAAATCGCTCCTCAACTTTTTAATTCGGACGTCCAACATGAGAATCTCTTCTGCGTGGTCTACACGCTTGGTGTTGCCGAAAATGTCGTTAGGCATTTTGTTAACGGTTATTTATAATAGGATAGACGATTCGTAATTCTACAAAAAGAGGAATGAGTTTGTCGTAATCTCCTAGGAGTTGAACGTAAACATAATCTCCTGCAGACACATCGTACGTAATGTTAGAAAGCATCTTGTCGTGCTTGATTCGAAAAATGTTCTTGCCGGTAGAAATTTTGATTTCGCCTGCGTTTTCCGGATTCACGGTGATTTGAAGTTTCCCGTCGATCGGAATTTCGTAGAAATGTAAATTGTTATTAAAAACATAAAACATCTTGCCCACATCATCATCTAATTTCGTCCAAATGCTGTTGAGATGAACAATCAGTAGACCATTGAGTTTAGTTAACATGGAAGGTAGATCTGTCGTCGTGCGGTGTACAGCCTCCATGTTGGTTTGTTTTCGAAAACCAAAGAGATTCATGCTGGTTATTTAAGAAAAAAATTAAGAACATATCTAATATAAACACCACCACAAATAGTAACTTCATCTATGGTAGATTATTTATGGTTTTGGGGTCTAATATAAATAACACCACAAATAGTAACTTCATCCATGGTAGATTATTTATGCTTGGGGGTCCAATATAAATAATTACTACAAATAGTAACTTCATCTATGGTAGATCATTTATGGGTTTCGGGGTCTAATATAAATAACACCACAAAAAAATGTGTGCAATTTAGTAACTTCATTTTTTTTCTTAGCAAAAGAATGGAGAAGAAGGAAGCGAAACGTGCATGCGACCAATGTGGGATATATATATCCATCTCTCACTTGAGAAGACATCAGAAGGATGTGCATGGCGAAGGATCAAGTAAGAGAGAGCTCGATGTTGACGATCAAGCGCCACGAAAGAAGCAGAAGAGTGCCGGCGAAAGTATTCGAAATATTTTAACCGAGGAGACTTTCCGATCTGAAGAAACATCTGATCTAAACAACTTTTTTCGCTCAGTCAAAAGCAAGTTAATTTCGTCTATCACCAAAGTTTTGTTGCAATGCTCGTTGAAAATCCACCTCATCGTTTCCGTCATTTACGAAAACGTAAAAAAAGAGCGAGAAACTTTCCATCATTATACTGGTGTAAAGAGCCTCCACGCCGCCAACGTCGATGAGGTGGATGCCATTTGCAACCAGATGTTTGAGGCTTTGTTGAACAAGCACGAGACTTTCCAAGAACGTGGATCGGGTTGGACACTTTGCGGTTCGCCTCACACTTTAACTTTGAAGGTGGCACGATACAACCCGATGGGAGCATCCAGCTACATCGATTTGCCTCGGGAAATAGCCGCTAAGAAAGCCATCATCAACATTCAAAATGGGGATAACAGATGCTTTTTGTGGTGCATCATTGCCGATCATCACCCAGCCAATAATAACAAACATCGTTTATACCACTACAACAAGCCAGAATATCTCTCAGAATTTGAAAAACCTATGGCTGGCATTAATTACCCTGTAAATCTACGAGACATTAGTAAATTTGAGGCACAGTACAAGACAGATAAAAACGAAAGTATAGCAGTACACATCTTCGGATTAGACAAAAACAACGCTATCTACGTTCTCAGACACAGCAACATTAAAAGTAATCGTGTCATCAGATTACTTCTGATCGAAAATGATGATAATTATCATTATTGTCTAATTCAGAATCTTCCAAAATTAACAAGAAGTCAAATTACCACAGATCACCATAAAATTGGAGTATGCGACAGATGCCTGAGTATATTCTACGGTCAAGGGAAAAAAAATGCTGATGAAGAACTCCGAGATCATCATGAAATGTGCAGTAAACATCCGGCTACGGCTATCAAAATGCCTTCTCGAGACATGACATTTTCCAACTACAAGGCATTACTCTGGCATCCTGTGGTGATATGCGCCGACTTTGAAAGTTTCCAACTTCCACTCGCCACATGCGAACCGAATCCCAGCATATCGAGCACCACCGAAATTCTACATCACGAAGCCTGCGCTTTTGGATTGATGGTCAACAACACAGGCAATGTTATTTTATATCGTGGCAATGATGCTCCACAAAAATTTGTTCAAACCTTGAAGCAGATGGCCATACAATTCGCTCCTCTACTAAGAGAAGACAAAGCAATGGAGCCTCTTACCCAGGAAGAGAAGAAAGCATACGACCTTGCCTCTCAGTGTGATGCGTGCGAATGTAACTTCACCGTCGAAAATGTCAAAGTTCGCCACCACAATCATCACACGGGAAAATATGTGGCCGCCCTGTGTAACAACTGCAATCTACAAATCAAAAAACCAAATTTTATTCCAGTATTCATTCACAATTTGGAGGGCTACGACGCCAAAATTTTTATAAAGGAGATGGGATGCGACGCTCAACCCATTAGCGTCATAGCTCGCACCAACGAGAAATTCATTTCATTCAGCAAGAAGGTGGACGTTGGAAATGGCAATCACGTAGAAATTCGCTTCTTGGACTCCTACAATTTTCTGTCTTCGAGTTTGGCGACACTCGCGTCTCAACTCACCGACGATGATTTGGTCGCCACCAGGAAATGTTTCGGCGACCAACATTTAGCACTGTTGAGACGCAAGGGTGTTTACCCGTACGAATACATGACGGATGATTCCAAATTCTCAGAAACGTCGTTACCACCGAGAGAAGCATTCGACAGTCGTCTTAGCGACACCTGTTGCACCGAAGAGGACTACCGTCATGCTCAGTTTGTCTGGTCTACATTCTCTTGTCAAACCATGGGCGACTATCACGATCTGTATCTGAAACTAGATGTTACGCTATTGAGCGATCGTTTTCATCTCCATCGCTCGAGAGGAATGGCAGCATATGGTTTGGACCCCGCTTTCAGCTACACCACACCGGGTTATTCTTGGCAGGCGATGTTAAAATCCACGAAGGTGAAGATAGAACTCATCAAGGACGTCAATCAACTTTTGTTTGTCGAAGAGGCAAAACGTGGTGGAATCGTCCAGTGTCCCCTTCGATACGTCAAGGCCAACAATCCATATGTTGCCGATTTCGATGCAGGGAAACCGACAAACTTCTTGGCATACTGGGACATGAACAACCTGTATGGTTATGCCATGTCCGAGACTCTGCCCATCGGAGAATACGAGTGGATGAGCGAGCAGGAACTTCAAGATTGTTTGGAATGGAGCGAAGATCATGAAAATGGATGTTTCCTGAAAGTAGATTTGGAATATCCTTCATCGCTTCATCGAGAACACCATGGATTTGCGATGGCACCTGTGATGGAAACAGCTCCGGAGAAGAAGCTGATGCTCACCTTCAAGAGCAAGGAGAATTACGTGGTGCATTATCGTCTCCTACAATTCTACCTCCAGCATGGATTGGTTTTGAAGCGCGTGCACTCGGGATTGAAGTTTAGACAGACCAGGTGGCTAGCGCCCTATATCGACGGCAACACTCAACGTCGAGCATCAGCTTCTTCTTCCGCAGACAAAGACCTATACAAATTAATGAACAACAGCATCTACGGCAAGAGCATGGAAGATGCGAGGAAAAGAAGAAATATCAACTTGGTCTCCGACCCGAAGAAAATAAACAAGCTCGTCGCTCAGCCCACGTACAAGAACTTCACGATACTGAGCGACACGTTGGTATTGATCGAACGTGCTCTCAGAAACATAACATTCGACAAACCAATCGCCGTGGGAGTCGCGATCCTCGAGTTGTCGAAGCTGGCCATGTACAAGTTTCACTACGACATCATGAAACCACGCTATGGAGAGGCGATCGAGGTGGCATACACCGACACGGACAGCTTCGTGTACAACATCCACACCGATGATCTATACGAAGATCTGAAAAGCATGAGCCAGCATTTCGACTTCTCTAATTATCCCAGAGATCACGCTCTCTTCGACGACAGCCAGAAAATGACGATCGGGAAGATGAAGGATGAAGTCAACGGCCGCATCATCGCAGAGTTTGCTGGTCTTCGAGCGAAAATGTACGCAGTGAAAATCCAGGACGAGACTGAAATAAAAAAGGCAAAGGGGGTGGGGCGTTCGAGCACAAACAAACTGACCGTAGAAGATTACAAGTCGTGCTTGTTCGACAAAGAAATCAAACGCATGACCGAACATCGGATCACGAGCACCATCGACCAGTTGCACAAATCCACAATCAACAAAGTGGCGCTTGATCCCCACGACACCAAATTAAGGTTGCTGGACTGCAACATCCACACCCGAGAATGGGGATGCCATGACGAGGAAGAAACCTGCTCGCACCATTAGACTTCTCAATCAAAAAAGTATGTATTATTTCTTGCACCACTTTTTTTTTTTTAAAAAAAAACAATCATTCGCACTTATTTTTGCATTCAAATTTTTTTATATTTTTCTATTATTTTTTTTTAAAAAAAAACAATCATTCACACTAATTTTTGCATTCACACTTTTTTTTTATATTTTTCTATCATATTATGTACACTATTTGAGTATATTTTTTTATTTCTTTCAGATGCTGCACCCCCTACGGAAACTTTTTTAGTTCTTACACATTCCATTCTTAACCAAAAAAATTTTTCTTCTCTTCAATCATAAAACACACACATTACACACGGAGGTCCTCTGTAGGGAGTCATGGGGGGGTTTAAAAAAAAGAACCCATGAAACTCTACAAAGGCATGGCTTTGTTAGCCGTGGCCATTAGAACTGTGTTGGGCACCACGCACCCCTGGCGGGATATTTTCTTTTTTGGGGGCCAGGGATTTCCTTAACAAAAAATAAAAATTTTGATTATCACACACACACATTGTAGAAGATCACACCTGAGAGTTTTAATAACAAAACATTGTGGCAGATTACGCCGAGAGTGCAAGGTCGTGGTAGATTACACTGAGGGACCTTACAGTAAGAGGAGACAGCCTTATAGGAAAATGTCGTAAGTTATTTCAAATATAGGTCAAAGAACGATGTGAGCAAAATTTGCAGAAGGTAAAAAAAATATAGATTAAAAACTGATGCCAGAGCTTCTCTTCTGCCTAATTTTCTCTCATTGTAGGTTAGTTTAGCCCGTAAAACGGATTACGCTGAGAGCAAAGGCCTATTAGCAGGTTGTAGTAGATTACACTGAGGGGGGCCTTACAGTAAGAGGAGGCAGCCTTATAGGAAAATGTCGTAAGTCATTTCAAATGAAGATCAAAAGGCGAGGTAGCATAAGAGCAAGATTTGCAGAAGGTAAAAAAAATAGCTTAAAAAAACTGATGCCAGAGCTTTTCTTCTTCTGTCTAATTTTCTCTCATTGTAGGTTAGTTTACCCCGTAAAACGGATTACGCTGAGAGCAAAAGCCTATTAGCAGGTCGTGGTAGATTACACTAAAAAAGGGGGGAAAGGGGGGGGGCTTACAGTAAAAGAGAGGTAGCCTTATAGGAAAATATCGTAACTCATTTCAAATGTAGGTCAAAAAACGAGTTAGCATAAAAAATAGCTTAAAAAGTGATGCCAGAGCTTTTCTTCTCTCCATTTTTCTCTCATTGTAGGTTAGTTTAGTGCGTAAAACAAAAACCTTGGTGATTTTTCGAGTGAGGAGTTAGCAACACTGCTCATGCCTTACGACAGAAATCCATTAAGGTGAGAAAGAGGGGGAGGGGAGAGAGGGGAGGGGCCGTTCTAGAACGTTGGGTTCCACCTACTATGGCGGTATGAGAAATATGCAAATTAAAGAATATTTTAGTAATATAAGGGCCCTAGCAATTAGCTTCGTCGACTAAGAGTACTCTTTTAAACGTCTTCAGCTAGATCGTATTACTAAGCGAAGACGTTTAAAATGTTTGGGTGTTGAAAAAGTTTGACTTACTTTTTTATTTCTATTGTTTGCTAATAGATGGCGCTGATAGTACCCCCTCCCCTCCCTCTCCCTCCTCCTCCTCCTCTGCTGTATGACAAATAGCACAAACATAAAATCAAGATTTTGGAGAGCAAAACATAAAATTTGCATGCATCTGATGTCGAACTAGGAACTTTATTCTTTCGGGGAGTCAATATTATTTTTTTACTCAGTCGTCATATAACATGAACACACGCAAATATTCACATGTGCTTTTATTATTTTGTGTTCGGTAAGTACAAGTATATTCTTACATAAATTATTGTTTAATTTAATAAATTGTAAACTCGGAGCCTGCTATACTAACATTCCTTCTGTGTTTCATTATACTATTGAAAGAGAATGTTGCGTGCATACGGAAATAACACAGAAAAAAAAGCGGATGGAAGCAATTTAAAATCAGTGGAGCAAGGTTAGTATTACGAGAACGTAAAAACATGTGCTTTCATTCAACTTCGAAAAATAAGAATAAATATGTGCATACAGAACACATATGTTTTCTTTTCACAGTTGTAAAATCATATAAATTGTACATGAAGTAAGTTACGGGAAGGCTCTTTCTTTTATGTCTGTGTATATGTTGTACAATTAGGTACAAGTATTGTACATTTAGGTACAAATTGTTGTACAATTATTTTCCCCAGTTGTCCAGTTGGAGTTGGGGGCATAACACTGGTACTATTTGTACTCACAGTGCTTACTCATGTATTTTGTTTAATATTTTATTTCAAATTCACTATCAGAAACTAGTGTTGCCAGTTCCTGGATGTAGGTTTACCTACTCTGTTGGTTGTCACTGTCAAGCTTCCAGTATTCGTACAGCATAAAAAGCTATAACCCCCCTCTCAAAATATATACATTGTATACGCCAAGATGCTCAATAGCCTAGCAACACATCATGAAAAAACATGCCAAGAGGACCCAGTGGGTTTATAAGTCAGTGCTGCCAACTCCTTTTTGTAGGTTAGTTTAGCCAGTGAAAAATCATATAGTGGAATTTTCTTCGGATGGGTTGGCAAAACCCAAGCCTCAAACAAAAAACATCCAATAGAGTTGCCAAATATAAAAAAAAGACAATAGGCCCCCTCATAAAAGGCTACAGTAAAAACCCACAGTGTTGCCAACACTAGGCCCCCAACAGTATTGCCAAACATAAAAGATACATGGGCCTCTCAGGTCCTTTAATAAAAATTTACAGTGAAAAACCCAGTAGGTTTAACAACACTGTCAAAGAATCTACGGCAGTGTTGCCAGATGTAAACAGAGGGCAATGGACCCCCTCATAAAAGGCTACAGTGGGCCCACAGTGTTGCCAACTCTGCCCTCAAAATATACATCATAAAAGGCTACGACGAGCCCCACATGATGATTCGAGCCCCAAATGAGGGCTTAGAACTCTCCAATTGTCTCTATATAGACACAGACAGCTTGGTGTACCATGTTCGCACGGCCGATGCGTATGGTGATATAGCCAAAGTTCCAGCTCTTGTCAAGCTCTTCGACACATCGGGCTATCCCCAGCTAAACCGGTATGGAATTCTGCCCCGGAACAAAAAAATACCCGGCAAACTCAAGGACGAGAAAGACGGGGATGTGATTGTGGAGTTTGCTGGACTTCGTGCCAAAGCCTATGCGATCCGGGCTGAGGGTTCTGTAACAAAAAAGGCAAAGGGTGTAAGCAGGCAAGTGGTTCGGGAGCACCTCAAGTTTGAGGATTACCTCGAGTGCCTCAGAACAAAATCGCCCATTCTACAAAAAGAGCATCGTATCCAAAGCGTCGATCATGTGCTTACAACTAATATTGTCAGGAAAGTTGCTCTGGATGCACACGACGACAAGAGGTGTATTCTTGAATGTGGGGTCCATACACTTCCGTGGGGCCACTATCGCCTCCAAACTAGTAATTCCTGCCCAGAGTGCAACAAAAAGTAATAGGCAATGCGAAAAAAAAAACAATTATAATTTACTTCCACTTCCTCGATTACATGCATGCATGGCACAGCAAAATTAAACTTCTGGAAACTGCTAATTGCAATTTGTACTTATATATATAAAATTCCACATTTCTTATTGTGTGCTATTTTTTTTTTATTTATTTAAAACTGTTCAGTCACTCTTTCATTCTTGACGTCATACACAAATGTTTTCTCTGCAATAAGAATGACACTGCACAGAGTATCTGCAGGCAAGGCGTCGTGGAACTCGCATACAATCTTGATGTTGGTACGATCGTTGACCACCACTTGCTTTCTTTTCGTGGTGTTGATGACGGTCATGGGTCTCCGTGCTTTGAATTCGCTGGGCGCGTAGTACACGTCCACATTGCCGGAGGTCACTCTCTTGTAAGCCGTGTAAGCTTCGTAAAGTTTGAGGTAATCGTCTTTGGTCATGTCGAGGTTGTAATTCTCGCGCGGGAACACTTCGTTCCTACCGTTCTTCAGATAAACATTCTTGATCTTGCAGTCGTCGAACTTGCTGGAATCTTTTTCCTGATCGTTATCGCGTCCGGTCTGAAAAAGCACTACGACGAAATCTGGCATGTCGAACTGTATGTTGTTGAACTGTGTCGTCACGTCGAATTCCATGTGACTTCCCGACGCCATCTTCTGCACGCACTGGTAACCGTGAAAGTGAATCGGCACCTGGGGACTTTTCAAGATCTCCGCTTTGTACTTGAGGGCGTAGTTCGTTTCGTATTCCACCACCGGCATTCTCAATTCCATGCTCCGGATGACGCATTTCGCTGCTTCGGGTAAAGTATTGGCTATCGGCGTGGTGCCGTCCGGACCCAAAGTAGCGTATCGCATTAGTGCGTCGTTGTCGTTGGCCGCTCTTCGAAACGTGATCCTCAGTCCTCCCTTCCACATGATCTCCTTGTAGTCCGAGAAGAAACCAGGCAGCAGACGCATGGGAAAGAGCACCGTGTGACTTCTCGTCGATATTTTGGTCCCGGCTTCGAATCCCCCGGCCTGGTAGTACGCTGCGTCCGTTTTGGATAATTTCAACGTTCCCACTGCCGTCGACGTGATGCCTGGATAATCTATTCTGTCGATGACGGTGTTGTGTTTCCTCACCTCCACCTGCGAGAACAGGTGAGGCACGAAGTTGTCCACGAGTATCAAGTTTGCTGCTGCGGGAAACGCGTCTCCGCTTTCCTTCTTCACCACGTCGAATTGAAGGTAGAGGTCCGCTCTGTGAGGGTGAATGAACCCGTCGCCTACGTCCACGTCGTATTCGATCTCCCTGTTCGCTTCGTTCAGATTGGCGAACGTGCGACGGTTGGGAGGGAAAGATTGCAATTCGTAACTTTCGATTTGCTCCATTTTACATGTATGGTTATTTATTATACGTTGATCTCCACGATGGCCGTCGTAGTGGCACCTGCGAAATCCACCACGTCTCCTTTCTCGTTCGTCACCACCAACTCTATGTCGTCTATGCGGTTGCGACATACTGGAAAATAGATCGGCGAAGAGGGCGTGTAGATGATCGGTTCCATGAACTCGGAACTTGGTTTGAAAGTGGCTATGATTCCCGTCTGCTTGTGACTTCCTAATAATCCGTCCGAAGATTTCGTGATCATACCTTCCGCCACGTTGCAGTGTACGTTTAGAGTCTCTATGGCCAAGAATTTAGGAATGTTGGTTGCTACGTGCTTGATGCCAGCTTCGAGTTTTGGGTGGTCCTTCTCGAAACCTAAAAGCTCTCCCTTGGTGCCCAGGTCCACGGTCTCCGTCGCGGATAGGATTTCCACTCTGTGCGTGACCGAATTTTGAGAAAGGTACGTGCCTTTGGGTAACTGAGCTTGCAAAGTGGAAAGATTGTATTGGCCTGGCGCGACGACGATGTGTTCGCTTCCGACGCTAATTTTGTTGTTGTGATGCGTGACGTTAGGTATGAGGAACATGCTGTAGAATGCACGCAGAGCCACGGATTTAGGATAGACGATGTCGTCGTGCAGCGTGAGTTTCAAGATCGAAGATTCGCTCGTGAGATGGAACACGCCCATCCTAGTGATGCTGTTTGAGGTTCCACAATGCTTTCTGGAAATCCTCGATCGTAGGGTTATTTATTTTAGAGAGAAACGCGAGCACGGAGAGGCAGAGATGACCGCAGTTCACGTCTCCGAAATTTTGAATGCGTTCGTCGTTGTAGTATATAGAGGTTTTGTTCGTTTTCAGATAATGAATTAAATTTGTAGGTGGAACACCTCCGAAAGAATCGAAAACGAATGCTTTATCATCATTTTTGTGGTAACATATCCAATGCGTGCCTGGATTTTCTTGACCGTCCAAGTTGACTACTCCGCATTCTCTTCTTTTAACGCTTGAAGGTAACGAGTCGGACATGAAAACTCCTCTGAAGTGTTTGATTTGTAACGGTTCGATCAGAGATTCAATGTCTCGGTTGGTGAGTGCTGTTGTTTCTTTTTTTTAAACTTCTTCATCACGCCCTTCCCCCCTTTCTTCTCCATGGCCAGGTTGTGACGTTTCTGTTCTTCCAATTCCGCCTTGTTCTTCTTCGAGTCGATGACGGTTTTCGCGATGGCGGCACTTCCGCCAGCCAAACTTCCAACGGCCCCCAATGCTGCTAGGATGGCCGGAATGCTGAATATGAAACCTCCGATCTTTTGTTGTTTCCACGAACGCTGCAAGCGTCTCAATTGAGGTGTGCTGAGAAGTAATTTCATTCCGTGTCCTTTGCTCAAGCAAGAACGTTTCTTCTCGCGTTGTTTCTTGGTGAGTAACCCATCGAGGGCACCTAGATTTTTAAGATTGGAGTATGGTATCTGGTACACGATACCCTTGGGCTTCATGTTGATGCTCTATGTGTTATTTTCACGGTATGTTATTTATATATATATTCTGAGATTTTTTCTTGTGTAGTTTTTTTTACGGTATGTTATTTATATATTTTCAAGGCCTCGCAGTCGTTACACAAATTCTATTACGTGCTTCGTTTTCTTGCCAAGAAGTTCCTTTGTCCCCTTGTACACGATTCGAGTTTTGTTCTCGATTAAAATAGATAGCTTTTCGTCGGATAACATGTTAGCGTATCGATCTGGTAAAAATAGACTGTATTGTGCGTTGAGCAACAGGCGTACCTTGGGACCATGCTGGGTAGAAACGATTGAAACGGAAGTTATCGTGTAAGGTTTGTCGACTTCCAATTCCTGAATTTTTACATACTCGACTGACAAATTTAGCATTTGTTTTAATGCTTGGAGATCACTCATTTTTTCAGTCGTCATATCAAAAAAAAATTTCAGAGTGTTAGAGAGAAATTTAATTGTTTTTTTTCACGATGTGTGTTATTTATATAAACCGAAGATTATTTTTTTTCACGATGTGTGTTATTTATATATCAAGTTTTTTTTTGACACGTATATATATTATTATTTTTTTTAACAGAGGAAGAAAGTCCGTGCTTCGGAAAACGCGATGATGTGCGTAATGATATCTTCCGTCTCCTGCTTAGACTTGCGCCAATCTACTGTGTACCGTCTTCTTCCCTGCCTCGCCTCGTGCAGTTCGTCCAACCTCTCGTTCAATTTTTCCCCTGCAGCCGAAAGCAGAATGTTGAGATCACCGCACCTCAGGCCGCCGATCTCCCGAAGATGGTCCTTGAGAACCATTTCACAAGGGATGCGAAATTCCGGCGTCGTTCTTGCTATGATTACAAGTTTCCCTACATCCTCACAATCTCCGTTTACTGCGTGTTTAAATATTTTACATAGTAGCTCGGGCGGCAAATCAGTTATACGAGACATGTTGTTATTATTATTATTTTTCACTCTATGTTATTTATATACCCCACCCCAATTTTTGTTTCGTGTTCATGGCGATGGTGGTACCCAGTGCGGCGACCCGTTCACCCAGCGATGCGTCTCTGCTCACGAACCTTTCGAAAGCTGCGTGCTCTAACTTTCTGTCTGCTTCGTGACGTGCATCCAGATCCGTCTGCGTGGTGTTGTAAGCGATGTCGTGATCTTTGCATGCGGCGTCCAACGGATTCACATCCTTGTCTCCTCTATCCAATCTTTTCTCGAGTTTGGTACCCGGTCCGCAGTACTGGTAGCCAGGTAGATGCATCTCGAAAGGTAACTTGTTGATGATGTCGTTCACGAGTCCCTTTCCTTCGGCCACGTTCCAAAATTTCGGAGGCAGCGTGTTGATGATTTTGATCAGGTAACCTATGCCCTTGTCGTCGTTCACGATGAAGTTGGAAAGTTTCGTGCTGATCATGTCCACGATGCCAACCTTCTCGTTGTAGAAATTACGATTGCCTGCATTCTCTTCGCCGGCTATCACCAACAATCGGTCCACGAGTTTCCTAACGTCGTCCACCCAAACGAATTCTTTGGGTAACGTGTTGTAGCGTTTGACGCCGCTGCCTGTTTTGACCTGGTTCCAAATCGGTTTGATGAGATTCCTGTACTTCTCGCCGCTGCTCGATTTCACCCTATTCTGCGAGGCGTCGTTGTTCTGGTACAAGGCATCCGTCATGATCAGAATTTCCTTGTAACTCTGGTAATCTTCGTCGGTGTAATCTTTCGGCTGCTTTTTGGCGACGAGTTCCCACAGTCCCACCGTACCCGGATACCTGGTCCAACTATCCTTCTCGCCTAAATTAACTTTAATGTCGTTGCCTTCGAAGGTCACCTTCGATTTCCCAATCTTCCACACCACACCACCGCCTTCGTTGGTTTCCATGCTGGGATACAATCCGAACACTTCATCCTTGTCGAATTTCCCCGTGCTCAGGTAGTCTCGTGCCAAAGGTCCCAACTCGATTTTATCCGAAGACGTGCTGCCTATGGCTCGACGTCGTGCAGGTGCATCCTTCAGTTCGAACGGCGTCGAAGGAATGCTCGAAATGGGCGTGGGTACGGCGTAACTTTTAGCTGCGAGCGGTACGAGTTCGTTGATCAAATTTTTATTTTGTTCCGTGACACTTTTAATTTCTTTACCTAGACCGCTGATGGCATCGATCACAGGTTGATCCTGACGTTTCTTCTCATCGTAGAATCCGCGATTCTCGGATTTCCAACCTTTGAAGCGTTTCGCGAGGTAATCGCGAAGCTTGAGATTTTCGTCTTCGATTTTTCGCTTCGTCATGACGTTATTTATACACGTCGTTTCTCACAACGTTGCAACGTTTAGAAAGTCGTTGATTTTGTTTCTGTATTTTCCGTCGTTGGGTTTCCTCGTCATGTCGATCGTCGCGAATCCGAAATCGTCACCGTTCCAGCAAGTAGAGCAGCAGCGTTCCGAAAATTGATTGTAGTTCATGTCTCCGCCTACGTAGTCATCGTACGCGTGCTTGAGGTTGGTGTGATCTTGACGAAACAAACATATGAAATTAGCGTTGTCGCGTACTAACTGTTTTGGAATTTTGGAAAACGTATGAGCTAGGTAAAAGCAATCCATTCCTTTGTGACGACCTTGCGTGAAAAAGTTGCGAATTTCATTTTGATTTTCCAGGATGGCGTCGTCGAACACAACGACTGAATTTTCACGACAATCGTCGAGTAGTTTTATTTCCGAGGCGAACGTTGCAATGTCCAGACCATCGTACAGTTTCATCAATTGCTGGTATTTGGATTGCTCCAAACTTTTCGAGAACACGTACAGGTGCCTGTTCTTCCAATCTAACCAATTCGGTGCGAGGAGAAAATTGTCCACGAGCAGTGTCATTTTCCCACACCCCGAAGGACCTACGATCAGACAGCGGATGCTGTCGGGAAGCAACTCACCGTTCTTTTTTTTTCTTGTTTGATTTTCCGGATCCGGTAGACGCTTCACCACGTTCCACGTACTCACAAGATCACTTCGTTCGCGTCGATCCAACTCTTTTCCGGAAGTCCCAGCCATTTGACAAACAGTTTGTCACCTTTCCCACGCAATACTTTCTCGATGAGGTACGTGTCGGGGTGTTTCGTTTTAGAGAGTTCCTCTTCGTAAAATCTTCCTTTCAAAATCTCGCCGCTACTATCTTTTATTATATACGTGTGTCGGTTTCCGGGTAAAACTCGAACCACCGTAAAGAGTTCCGTGCTCCAATTTTTTGTGAATCCCTTCTCGAAGGTGCGTTTGAATTTGCTGATCCTCACCCGGTCTCCAATTTTGTATTTAGCTCTTTTTGTCGTGGGTGTGTACTTTGGACAGTAAACTGTAGAAATTAAACGCTGCTCGTCGGACTTGGTAACGTCGGCTGGCTTCATGCCTATCGTTCTGTGTACCGTATCATTATAGGTGTCGACGAGTTCCGGCAGGATGTCGACCCATTTGTAATTTCCCCGAAGCGTGAATCGTTTCCACATGTGTGTTTTCAAGGTTCGATTGAATCTTTCCACGATGCTGGCTTTGATGTGACTGAAGGTCGAATAATGTTGAATCTTGTGTTTTTGAATAAACTTTTGGAATACGGCGTTGTAAAATTCTTTACCGTTGTCCGTTTGCAGAAACCGTGGTTGTCTGCCGCCGCTTTCGCGAAAAATTAATTTGAATGCTTCCGTGACGCATGTTCCCGTTTTCGCCTTCAAAGGTAGAGCCCATGCGAATTTCGAAAATGTGTCTATGACGGTGAGGAGGTACTTGTTGCACTTGTTCAATTTATGTACGTTTTTCAAATTGCCGCTACTCATCTCCACGAGGTCACTTTGCCAGAGGTCGTCGATGCCCTTGGTTACCACAGCCAAACGTTCGTAGTTACGGCGTGCAGGTTTATGCAATTCTTCGACGATGGCTTGCCTAGACATTTTTTTAGAGATTACGTTGCAAGAGAAGCACAAGCGTGATGGGATTCAAAGAGGGTGGCACTTCGCTCGTGTTTTGAATGATCAGCTTATCGCCGGCACTCACGTCGAAAACGGTAAGATCTTCGTCTTCGTGTATTTCATATATGTTGCGCGTTTCGTTCCAACGTGTTAGAGGAATGTTTCCTGCTTTCTGGACACCACGATTCGATATCAAAGTCATGGTGGGAACGCTAGCTTTTCTGCCGTGAGACCAGTACGAAAATTCGTTTATCTGAATCGTGCCATCGAGGAGAAACTTGTAGTACGGATGATAAGGATGTAACATGTACAGTTTGTTACCTTCGACGAACGTGGAGATTCTCTGTTGATTGGGTACGCTGTTGATTTCGATGGCTTGCAAGGTGAACAATTTGGCGAATTTAGTGTCGACGCCGAGCAGATTACTGTGAACGTGTCCGAGTTTATTTTCGATGGGCAGCAAATGCTCGATTATGGTATCCGTTACGGCAGAAAACGACGGTTTGATTTTCACTTCCACGTTTAACTGCTTGTAGTTTTCGTTGAGTTCTTGCAACTTGGCACCGAAAGAGGCCAGCGTCGATTCCTGCGTGGATTCCAGCACTCCAACTTGATCTCTGATGTTGACGACAATGTTCTGAAGGTTCTCGACTTGATTCAATTTCGAGCTCTTCTCGGTAAGATCGTTCACGATCCTTCGCATCTCTGTAAACTGCGTGTGAAGGTCGGCGACGCTCTGCGAAGTGGGCAGCGTCGACACCAGCGAACTAATTTCGTCTCGAATCTGTTCCACGTTCGCCGTTTCCGTTTCTAGTCGTTTCAGCATTCGAGATATGTTTCTTTTCAAAGCGTGCAATTCTTTGGAGGTGGGGAGATTGGCCACCCTACTCTCGAGATCGCTCAATGAACTTTTGATGTCGCTCGAATCGCATAGTGCCGTCACCGCCGTTTTCAATTTTTCCAAATCTTCGCTCGAAGGCACGCTCGTCCGTAACGATTCCAAGTCACCCTGTATGTTGTCGAGTACGTGATGAAAATAAGCGAGATTCGTTTCGACGTTCAAATTTTCTAAATATTCGATCTTCTGCTGAACCGTACTTAACGTGTCTTGAATGCTCTTCAACGCTCTTGTTTCAGCGTGAATATTTTTAATTTCTTCGTTGATCAATTCCAAGGACGCCTGAAGCGTAGCGATGGTGGTTTGAATGTGTTCGAAATCTCGATACGCCTCCAATTGAATTTTTATGTTCGCGACGCTTTTACCGATGACCTGCAGTTCGTCCGACGATGGTAGGTTCGTCATGGTATCTTCCAAAGTCTGCAACTTGGATTTAATTTCTTCCAACGTGCTGGTGAATTCTTCTTGTAATTTGGAAACGACGACATGTAAGCGTTCTACATCAATATCGTTCACCACGGTTTGAAGTTCGGAGAAATTCTTTTCGATTGCGGAAGTTCGTTCTTCGATTTCGAGTTTCAATTTTTCCAAATCTTCATTTTTCGATTGAAATTGCTGTAATTTGGCCAAATCATTTTGAAGCGAATCCACGCTCAACTGTATATTTTGAACGTTGTTGTAAGAAGGTACGTCGACATAATTTTTTATCAGCGTCTTCAGTTCGGAATCGATTTTCAGAATGGGGTCGAGACATTGCGTTTGGAGCGTAGCGATTTCCGACTCTAAACTTTTGTTTAAGGTCTCCTGCAAAGCAATCAAATCGGTCCTCAACTTCTTAACTCGAATGTCCAACATGAGAATCTCTTCTGCGTGGTCTACACGCTTGGTGTTGCCGAAAATGTCGTTAGGCATTTTTGGTTAACGGTTATTTATAATAGGATAAACGATTCGTAATTCTACAAAGAGAGGAATGAGTTTGTCGTAATCTCCGAGAAGTTCCATGTAAAGATAATCTCCTGCAGAAACATCGTACGTAATGTTAGAAAGCATCTTGTCGTGCTTGATTCGAAAAATATTCTTGCCGGTAGAAATTTTGATTTCGCCTGCGTTTTCCGGATTCACGGTGATTTGAAGTTTCCCCTCGATCGGAATTTCGTAGAAATGTAAATTGTTATTAAAAACATAAAACATCTTGCCCACATCGTCATTCAGTTTCGTCCAAATGCTGTTGAGATGAACAATCAGTAAACCATTGAGTTTAGATAACACGGAAGGTAAGAGGTTATTGAAATTTGGCGGTGCAGTCTCCATGTTGATCTGTTTGCGGAAACCAAAAAGATTCATTGTCCTTGTTAGTTATTTAAGAATACGGTCAAAGTTTTTTTTTTTGTAATGACAGGCAAAGTTTTTTTTGTTTGCTTGCGTCACAATACAGGCGCGCGCGCGCGCGTGTGTGTGCGACACATTGTTCCCGAAAGAGGTTTACAAAAGTCACGATATATAAACATTTGGTCCCACAGTTGGAAAATTACGATAAGGTGCATTCATCCTTCAAGGATGAGAGAGTGCATTTGTTACAATACACGCGCGCGTACACTCACACACACACAAAAAGCTAAAAAAATTATACACCGTGAAAGGCTACAACGAGTTGGAAACACTGCTAGTAGGAAACACTGCTAGTAAAATTAACATACACCGTGAAAGGTTTTAAAATATCATATAGTGGAATTTTTGTAGAGTGGGTTGGCAACACCGACGAGGCTCGAATTATTATTTGAGGCTCGAATCATAATTTGATGCTCGTCGGTGCTGCCAACTCCTATTTGTAGGTTAGTTTAGCCAGTGAAAAATCATATAGTGGAATTTTCTTCGGATGGGTTGGCAAAACCGAAGCCTCAAACAAAAAACATCCAATAGAGTTGCCAAATATAAAAAAAAGACAATAGGCCCCCCTCATAAAAGGCTACAGTAAAAACCCACAGTGTTGCCAACACTAGGCCCCCAACAGTATTGCCAAACATAAAAGATACATGGGCCTCTCAGGTCCTTTAATAAAAATTTACAGTGAAAAACCCAGTAGGTTTAACAACACTGTCAAAGAATCTACGGCAGTGTTGCCAGATGTAAACAGAGGGCAATGGACCCCCCTCATAAAAGGCTACAGTGGGCCCACAGTGTTGCCAACTCTGCCCTCAAAATATACATCATAAAAGGCTACGACGAGCCCCACATGATGATTCGAGCCCCAAATGAGGGCTTAGAACTCTCCAATTGTCTCTACTCAAGTCACCCTGTATGTTGTCCAGTACGTGATGAAAATGAGCGAGATTGGATTCGACGTTCAAATTTTCTAAATATTCGATCTTCTGCTGAACCGTGATCAACGTGTCTTGAATGCTCGTCAACGCTCTCGCTTCAGCGTGAATATTTTTAATTTCTTCGTTGATCAATTCCAAGGACGCCTGAAGCGTAGCGATGGTGGTTTGAATGTGTTCGAAATCTTGATAGGCCTCCAATTGAATTTTTATGTTCGCGAAGCTTTTACGGATGACCTGCAGTTCGTCCGACGATGGTAGGTTCGTCATGGTATCTTCCAATGTCTGTAACTTGGATTTAATTTCTTCCAACGTGCCGGTGAAATGTTCTTGTAATTTGGAAACGACGACGTGCAAGCGTTCTACATCAATATCGTTCACCACGGTTTGAAGTTCGGAGAAATTCTTTTCGATTGCGGAAGTTCGTTCTTCGATTTCGAGTTTCAATTTTTCCAAATCTTCATTTTTCGATTGAAATTGCTGTAATTTGGCCAAATCATTTTGAAGCGAATCCACGCTCAACTGTATATTTTGAACGTTGTCGTAAGAAGGTACGTCGACATAATTTTTTATGAGCGTTTTCAGTTCGGAATCGATTTTCAGAATGGGGTCGAGACATTGCGTTTGGAGCGTAGCGATTTCCGACTCTAAACTTTTGTTTAAGGTCTCCTGCAAATCGATCAAATCGGTCCTCAACTTCTTAACACGAACGTCCAACATGAGAATTTCTTCTGCATGGTCTACACGCTTGGTGTTGCCGAAAATGTCGTTAGGCATTTTTGGTTAACGGTTATTTATAATAGGATAGACGATTCGTAATTCTACGAAGAGAGGAATGAGTTTGTCGTAATCTCCGAGGAGTTCCATGTAAAAATAATCTCCTGCTGAAACATCGTACGCAATATTAGAAAGCGTCTTGTCGTGCTTGATTCGAAAAATGTTCTTGCCGGTAGAAATTTTGATTTCGCCTACGTTTTCCGGATTCACGGTGATCCGAAGTTTCCCGTCGATCGGAATTTCGGAAAAATGTAAATTGTTGTTGAAGATGTAAAAAATTTTGCCGACGTCTTCATCCAATTTCGTCCAAATGCTGTTGAGGTGAATGATCAACAGACCGTTGAGTTTAGGTAACACGGAAGGTAAGACTTCATGATCTGGAATGGTTTCCATAATGATCTGTTTTTTGAAACCGAACAAATTCATAGGCATGCTGGTTATTTAAGAATACGGTCAAAGTTTTTTTTGTAATGACAGTCAAAGTGTTTTTTACTGAGTAACAAAATGTTTTTTTTGAGTTAGTGAAAATTGTTGTGTGTGGCGGTGAGTGCTAATTATTTGCACTGTGCGCAATTCTTATTTATTTCTAAACGACGATGCCCCCAAGGCAATGTGTGAATACCACACTCGAGGACGCACCTCTTATCGTCATCGGGATCCAGCGCAATTTTTCTAACTTTGTTTGTGGTGATGATATGGTCGACGCTCTGGATGCGCTGTTCTGCTCTTAGAACCGACGACCTGGTCTTGAGGCAATCGACAAAGTCCTCGAATGTAAGATGCTCCCGAACCACCTGTCTGCCGACACCCTTGGCCTTCTTGGTAACGCTGCCCTCGGCTTTGATGGCATAGGCCTTGGCGCGAAGACCTGCAAACTCGAGAATTACATCACCGTCCTTCTCGTCTTTGAGTTTGCCAGGCACCTTCTTGTTGCGGGCCAGGATACCGTACTTGTTTTGCTGGGGATAGCCCGAGGTGTCGAAGAGGCTAACCAAAGATGGAACTGTGGCTATATCCCCGTACGCGTCGTCCGTGCGAACGTGGTACACCAAGCTGTCCGTGTCCGTGTAGAGTAGGCTGATATTGTCGTTATAGTGCTGGCGTAGTTTCCCATAATATATTTGAAACATGTGCAGCTTGCTCAGGTCTAATACTGAGGCGCCAACATAAATTGGCTTGTTGAGCATCACCTCGCTCTTCCTCATATGCACCAGAGCAAGCTGTTAATTATAAATGGTCCTCGATTTGAATAACGGGTTTGCTACGAGCCTGCGACATTGTGTTTTGTTTGATATTAGCCTCACATCTACACGATTCCTTACATTCTCCATGGTTTTCCCGAACACCGCATTGTTCATGAGCTTGAAGAAATCGCGATCGAAATCAGAAGTGGCGACTGTGCGATGTTTGGTGTTGAGCTCGATGTATGGCCTCAACCATGGAGAATGCTCGAACATCAAAACTCGATGTACTGTGCGGACGGTAACCCCTTGCTTCATCAACCACCGGAGGTTTTGGTAGTGCAAGACATAACGCTCTTTGGGCTCGAAGTCCATGACGAGCTTCGTCTGGTTGGAATCGGGTGGACACTTAAACTCGGGTGCAGGGGGAAGATCGCAGAACAAATCCTGCAGCTTCTCGGAGAATTGCAGATCAACCTCGGCGAAGAACCCATGTTCCGAATCGTCGAAGCTTTCGATGTCGAAGTTGGAAGGATCAGCCCACTCGAACCCTCTAAAGGGGAGTGGCTGCATCATGGAGTGCCCGTAGAGGTTATTGACGTCCGTGTACATGATGTAGCTGGACGGTTGTGAGGGATCGTAACCGGTGGCCATGTGGTGATTGTTGGCGTGCGAGTGTCGCTGCGACACTTGGACCATGCCACCCCGGATAGCACGTTCCACAAACAGCACCATGTCATAATCGGAAAGAAGCTCCAGCTCGATCTTCGTCACCAGAAACATGGATGACCACGCCAGTCCGGGGAGACTATAGAAGTAGGCGGGGTCCAGCTGGTAGATCTTCATTGCGGTCGCACGGAACGTCTGGAACACGTCGGCGAGGAGCGTCACATCAAGTCTGAGGTAGGCGTCGTGGTAGTCCCCGAGAGTTCGACAACCCAGCAAGCGCCACATGGACTGGGCATGGTGATATTCTTCGTCGGTGATGTTCGAGCCTCGTAGCTGACTGTAGAACTTCGCCTGGGGAGGTAGCGACGTCTCCGCGAACTTGGTAGCGTCTGTGACGTATTCGTAGGGGTAGATACCCTTACGCCTGAAGAGACCGGCGTCCAAGTTCAGAAAGTTCGCAGAGGTGATGAGCATTTGCTCGTCGCTAAGCTTCCCCGCGAGAGCATCGAGGCTGGCCGGGAGGAACCTCAGGGAGTCGAGGAAGCGAAGCTCGACGGTAGAGCGTGATCCTGGGATTCGCACCCACTTGCTCAAGCTAATGTAACGCTCCTCGTTCTGCGCCAGGACGTTGATTCGCATGTCGTCGTGCCCAAAGTGAGGCACCAGATGGTGGAAGTCGTATCCCGAGCCATTGTGAAAAAACACAGGGATGAAGCGCGGGTCTCGGGTCAACAAATTACACCGGTTGCACCATGGACCAATGTACCTACCGTTAAAGTGATCGTGGTGTTGGACTTTACGGTTGTTGGTGCTAAACTCACAGGTGCACACAGGACAGGTAGTAGCTTCCTCGTGCTTAATTTTGTCGTCAGAAGACAGCGATTCCATAGGCTTGGGGGTCAACAGGAACTTCCCTATCTCGTTGGCTTCCACAACCATCCTGTCTAGAAAATGTTTAACTGCGTCGGGACCGCGATAGACGTAGGGCTCGGGGGCGATGTGCTGGTCTCGTCGCACCACAACGTATGCGAAACTGGATGCCTCGTGGAGTTGGTAAGAGGTGGTGGAGGAAACTTCGGGATCTGGATCGCAAGTGGACAGGGGTTTGAGGAAGGCCTCGAAATCCGCGATGATGATAGCGGGGTGCTCCACCATGGCACCGTGCATGTGGAAACGCTCCACGGTGCCAGGTTTGGGCAAGACTGCCACAGCCGGCTCGTTGTTACTGCAGTACATCTTGTGGCTAGCAAGCTTCTCGGCAGCGATGTTGGAGCCTCGAACATGTTGGTAATTGTGTTGATCCCGTCCGTCGAACATTGACAAGCACCTGCGACACACCTCGACGTGGTGACTATCACTGCTCCGTTGGCTCGAAACAAGCCGAGAGAGCGAGCGAATGAGGGTGTAATGGTGATGGGTCTCGTCCTTGATGAGCAGAAGGTGAATTTCTCGAGCACCATCGTCGTCTACGCCTCTCACCCGGATGGGGTACACCACATTTTTGTCAGTGAGGCCGTAAACGTTGATGGCCAACCGAGGGTTGTGTGTACGGGCCTCGAACTTGCGAATGTCCGGGACCTCCACGGGATAGTCGATCCCAGCCATGGCATCTTCCAGTTCTGGCTCGTAGGGTAGGTAGTGGTTAACCCGGCGTGGTTGGTTTTTCCAGTGGGCAGGGTGCAACGCTGCAAGCACCGACCAGAGAAAGCACTTGGCGTCACTGTTCTGAATGTTCAGGACGGCCTTTTTTGCCGCAATGGTAGGTGGTAAGGGGACGTAGATGGAGGCGGAGAGAGGCACGAACTTGCAAAGTTTGACGCACAGTTCGTGAGGCTCCCCACACAGCGAACCCCCCGAGCCCTTAGCTTGATGTTCTTCTTGTTTCGCCACCAGCTCATCGGCAAACTTGTTGTAGATGACCTCGAGGTTGTCGACATCCGCTAGATGCAGCGTCTTCGCCTTGGTGTTGTGGCAGAAGCTGTAAATTTCGTCAGACGGCTTCTTGTACTGGCAACGTAGCGATGCGTAGAATTTGGTGGAGGGGTGCGTAGCCAGTGCATTACAAAGAATAGAAACTATCTCTGCTCGCTTCTCCTCTAAAAAGCTACGCACGTCGCATGAGCCCTCCGAAGTGAGGACAAAGTCCTCTAACAAACGCTCGAAAACAGACCGGTCTGCTTTCATCGCAGGCTTGACGCGTTTCGTGGGTGGCGCATTGATGGAGGCTGCTTCTGCCTTCCTCTTGGTGGAGGTTGAAGGCTGGGCCCCAGATGTACTTTCGCTTAGACAAGTAAGCTTATGCTTCTTGGCATACGCAATTGTGATGTGTTTATTGCATCCAGAACATAGTTCAGTGGCAGCCAAATGCTTGCCTGGCACGCAGGTACGACAATGTCTTGCAAAATGTTTGCTTGATATGGTTCTCTTGCACACAGGGCAACTTTTCATGGAGCGCATTTTTTTGGGGGGGTATGTTTATTTATATGTGATCTGTTGGTGGTAGAGTGTTTACAAAAAAATGCCTTATGAAAAAAAATTTGTAGGCTAATTCTAATTAGTGTTAGTTTGAGGGGTTTATTTATATATGGGTGGTGTTGTTTTTCTCAAATATGTGCTTTAATCAACCCTGTAAAAAAATTTAAAAAAATATATAAGAAAAATATGATTGTAGATAGAAAAAAGCACAATAAATATTGTATGCATGTGTAATTCTATTTAGCTTATTTTTGCTAGACACGAATCTTCTTCAGATTTTATTGCCCATTAGTATATTTTTCTACCAATCTAGTAGAGGTATGAAACTATGAAAATGTACTTGTTTATATATATTCTATTGTTTTGGCTGATATAATAGCAAATATATATAGCTATTTTGAAATTCTAAAACTTTCAGGTATACTTATTTTTACATGCAAACATACATCATAAAAAATTACACAATCGTATTTTTTTTCCATACACACATTTTTTATTTTCAGAAAACAAAATTATTTTCGATCTTTTTTTTTTTAAATCAAACAATAAACATTATTTGTGTTTATAGTATTTGTCGGGCAATAGCAGATAAAACAAGAATGGGTTTTCTACGACCCATAGTTTACGAGTTACAAAACAACTTAAAAATTACATCTTGAAATTTAAATTTAAAATAACTCGAAAACAGTAAGCACTTATCATTATGTTTCCAATAGGTTGTAGAGTACATTCAATTTTTTATCAAATGTCATTAAAATTTTCGAAATAGGGTAAAAACTAAGCCAGCAAATCAAGTTTCTCAAAAAATAAAAAAATGTATATATTTTCGAAACTTGAGGGGGTGGAATCGATTTTATTTGCAAGTCGTATAGTTTTCGTCAAATCCTATCCAACAAACCTAAAATCATCATCCTAGGTCAATTAGGAGACAAGAAAATCAATATCTTGGAAAACATCTTAAGACAAATATCTTAAGAAAATTTTCTTGACAGACCGGAAGTAACATCTTGACAGACCGGAAGTCGACTTTCTTAAAGATTAAGACAAATATCTTAAGATGTTTTTCCAAGACATTGATTTTCTTGGTTCCTATGGGGCCTAGAACCACGCAACTTTGGATTATGTATATACCGTTGTTTTTTCCTACATATTCACTAGGGCTCGAAAGTGTGGTGGTTGTGTTGTTGCATTGTAATCAAGAGGTCCTAGGTTCGAACCCGATAAAAATACATAGTGGTTCGGATCCTACTTTAAAAAACTGTAGGCCTAGTCCCGATTAGCCTTACTGTGCATATGTGAATATAGGAAAGTACAATGCAAAGTCAGCAATGTGTGATGTGGTCAGCACCAAATATTTTAATTTTATATGTATATTTAAGTTTCATGCATAAACATGGCAGTCTTCCTATATGCTTTTATGGTATGGTGCTATGCACAGAGGAGCACTTTATTTAAGCATATTTAACTTCTCTTTCCATCTCTCAATCTATTCATATTTGACACAGTCATTGCAAGTCGGCCATTTTGTTTACGTAGCAATTAGGCTTAAAAAAACTTTGACATACTCATTGCAAGTCGGCCATTTTGTTTACGTAGCAATTACGTTAAAAAACTTTAAACCACATTATTGCTATTTTTTTGTGAATGCTTGTTGTGATAAAAAAACATAATTAGATATATTTTATTTAATTTTATGTTTAATATCTTTTCTGTGTATAAAACTAAATAATAATAAAATTCGAAACACTATGTACCTCCACTAAATATCAAACGCACAAAAAAAAACAGGCTAACACACGCAAAATTATACTGGTCTGCCAGACGCCAGAGCCTCGTTACTCTGCAGTCCAGGGTGTACTACGTGGAAGTGAGGTTAACTGTTGGGCGCCTTACCAGAAGGTCGCCCTCTTACACCCCGCATATTGCTATTTTGCATATGCTTGATGTATATAGTAATATGTAATAAATATATATATATGAAAAAAAGCAAGAAAAAAAAGAGAGATACATGCAACACACTCGAAACTTGTATACTTTCTCTCTCTCTTTTTGCGTGCTTTGCGAGTATATATTCCTTCCACAATATGCTTAAGGATTGTTTGGCTTTTGTAGAGAGTTTTACCTTTTATCTACAATTCCTTTACATCTGTTTGGCTATTACAGAATCAACTCACAGAAGCAACACTACCTATTTATATAACACAAAGCCAACTCATGCAAGCTAACAAACAAATTTACTCACGCTAGTTAATTTCAATCACAATCACAATGTTCTCCTTGCAGCTCACAATAAAAATGGGACTTGATGCCCTCGAGCTTCTAGTTTTATTAGTCGAGGAGTAATATGTAGGTTAACAACGTGGACTAGTAGAAATCCGCTCTAGAAAATAGTTCTATACTTCAATTTTTAGCAATGTCATTTTCCTACTTTCGTAAATTCATCACGTCACCCCCACCAATGCTGTTACCTGACGTCATTATTTCTCAACAGTTGGCTGAGCTGATGTGAAAATTACATAGCATCATCTGTGCTGAACGCGAATTTTTGAACGAAATAAATGCATCAGCATGAAATTCCATCATTATTTTTAGCTTTTGAAAAAACAGGAAGTACATCCGCCACTGTGAATAGCCGGAAATGCTGCCCCCCAGTCATCCATCTCTCCTACAACAGCGTGTGTGTGCTGGCAACTCTCTCTAGTTGCAGGTTTTTTAGTTAACTCGTAATCCTCGTCAAAAACTACAGTAACATCATAATGTCATATTGCACAGAAGAGGGAGGACATCGTACACCACTCTTGCCAGCTATAAATCTCTCTCTCTCTTCATCTTACAGCAACGTTGACATCTCTATTTTTTTTTAGTTGTAAGTGGGTTGCCAACACACTCTAGTTAATAATGCTACATATTATACGCACACACGCACACACATACTGTGTTGCCATCCACCCATCTCTCTCTCTTTTACGGCAGTGCGTGTTTGTTGCCGGCTCTCCTTGCCCAGTGTGTGTATGTTACGCCAGTATATAAATTGGCTAAGCCTCAAAAAAAATAGTAGCTTTTGCTAAGTAGGAAGAAAAAAAAAGGCTGTAGGTAGGTGTTGGCAGCGCTGTCGGTTGTTTAACTCTTCCCCCTCTCTCTCTCCTCTCTCTTTTTTTGTAAAAGGCTATGGCAAAAGTACCAGTAGGTTGGCAAAAATTGCTTTATGCACTGTAAGGCAAGCCTCAAGCAAGGTTGCCAGCTCCTTGCTTTAGGCTAGGTTAGACCAAAAAAAAAACCTTGGTGATTTTTTTCGAGTAAGGTGTTGGCAACACTGTCGGTTGTTTAACTCTTCCCCCTCTCTCTCTCCTCTCTCTTTTTTGTAAAAGGCTATGGCAAAAATACCAGTAGGTTGGCAAAAATTGCTTTATGCACTGTAAGGCAAGCCTCAAGCAAGGTTGCCAGCTCCTTGCTTTAGGTTAGGTTAGACCAAAAAAAAAACCTTTGTGATTTTTTCGAGTAAGGTGTTGGCAACACTGCGAGAAAATGGGGCTTATGCCTTACAAGAGCAATCCATTAAGGCGAGCCCCACCGAGCCCCATTTTCGGTTTGTGAACCGGGCTTATTGTACTACTGAGATATTTTCGTATCACAATTGCAGTTCGAAAAAAGTCGGGATAAGGATCAACTGTCGGAACGTTACGTATCCTTACATCAGTGGCTATAAAAATGATCAAATTGCACACTGCTGACTTCTGGAGTCTGCCTCTCTACACAAAAAGTACATTCATTTCTGTAAGGACAACATTGAAACTTTTAGGGCCGAGAGCAAATGAAACACCCTGTATTTGATTCAATTATCACAAAAGAGGTAATAAATTAACAATTTTCATATTTCATCGTTAAAAGTAGAATTCATATTTCTCTCATTTTATGCAGAGATACGTGTACAGTGTGTTCTAAAAAAATTGATATCATTACAGATGTAAATATCTCAGTAACTACATACTCAAGGTGAAGGAAATTACGCAACCCAATAAGATTTATGCATAAAAATTTGAATAAGAAATTTAAAGGTATGTGGATGTCACACATGATTGTTCACAAATGTTCAATATGCACACCGCATGCGACAGTCCAGTTCCTGCCAAACAAGCAGCGGCGGCGCCAGGATTAATCATCTGGGGTTGCTGACGGGGTGCGGAATGAAATCTAGTAAGTGCGACGTTGAAAATAAAGAACACATGAAATATGCATGCATGTTTTAGTCCCTAATCAAATATTTGTCAACTTTTAGTATAGTCATCTATGATAATATGCTTATGAAATTGAAGAATTCTAACGACTTTCTTCATTTTTGCCTGATTTTAGCACAACGGCGACGATTGGTAATTTGAAAAGAACAGCTTGTTAAGGGAGGTCAATGACCTATATGGACGGCTCGAGGATTTTTTCCATGTAGAGGCAAGCAAGGCAAAGTATTTTTCCACGGAGAGGGGTCGAAGTATATTTTCCCCCCTAATAGTGTTGCTCACTGTATCTAAAATAAATCCTTCAGATTGAAGTTGCCATGTTCCTGCAACACACTTATAATAATTAACATAAATGACGGTGACCGAAATGTACACTTTTAGGTAGACATCCATGGTTTGAAGTTCACTTTATGCACATCGGCTAATCAGGACTGGACCTACAGTTTAAAGTGGGATGCGAACCACTATGTGCCTCCACCGGTTATCGAACCCGGGATCCCTTGATTACAAGGCACAATAAATTGAGGTACAATATTTAGTTATTAATCAATGTCAAATGCGTTGTATAGGTGACAACAACTGTCAGTGTTCAGTTTGTGTGCGTTGGGTAAAAGAAAGCCAACCTAAAGTTCTGCAATTTTAAAAATAAAATAACACAATAAATACGAAATTATGTAGTCACTTTCATGTAATTATCAATTCACTTTTTTCAGTACTTCACTTTTCGCAAAATGTTCCGTTGCGTTCGATATACATAATACGTAGACTCCCTTCCATCTGGCTAGATGCTGTGGTGTAAGGACAAAACGCTAAGTGCATAGCAGCGTCTTAGTTAAAATCACTTGGGTCGCACTCTTCCCAACAACTAACCACAACATTTCTTCGCGAATTTTTGGCATCTTCATACCAGTCATTGAAAAAGTCTGAAATGGGACTTTTACTAGAATAAAAAGAACAAATTAACAGGGAAAGGACCGTCACGATAAAATCGTCACGCATTAAATACAAGGTTCGCTCATAAGAAAACCGAACTTTTTTTTTAGGAAAGAACACACGTAATTACCTTCAAAATAATCACCAGAGGAGGCAATACACTTTGACCAGCGTTTGTACATGTCTTGGAAACACTGTTGATAGTCATTGACAGTAAGTGTTTTCAAAATACGTGTAACATTATTTTAATATCCGCGACGTCATCAAATCTTCGTCATTTCAGAGCCATCTTAAGCTTGGTAAAATGTAAAAATTCAGCAGGTGAAGAATATGGAGGGTGATCGATCACTGTCATTGAATGCTTAGCAAGGTATTGTTGTACAGACAATGCGGTGAGGCCCAGCATTATCATGTAAATGAAACCGTTCGCCAGAATCACAGAGGTCCTTCCTGACCCGCTTCATTCTGTTTCTGAGTCAACCAAGCACTTCCTTGTACAAGTACAAATGAAGCATGTCTGACAGTTGCTGCGTGGTTCAACGTCTGTCACCTCTCACCAGTTCACAAACTTTCTCCACATGAATTCCTTGACGTTGAAGGGCGTCCGGATATTGGTTCATCCTCGACATTTTCACGTCCACGTTTGAAACGATTGTAACAGTGATACACCTGGGTTATTGATAATGCCGCATGACCATACACTGATCGATTTCATTATGAGCGGACCTTGTAATTGCCTGCGAACGACCTGAAGATACTTGAAAACAACTGAATTTTTATCCCCAATGTGAATTGAAGAAAGAACAATTAGGCGGACAACAAAACCGTGTATCAACAGTGCAAAAGGAAAACGTACAACTAGCACTGAGCAATATACATTTATCAAAAAACACACACAGACTACTTGAAACACAAGAAGACACAATTCTGAAGAAATAAAGACAAGGGGCGATGATCTATATAGACTGCCAACAGCACATGAAAATGTTGTAAATAATAACAGTCTCACTTCAGTACCTAACATTCGGCCCTCGATATGACATCGACATGGCATAATACGAGACTGTAAGATGTAATATTTTCGGTAGAGACTGTGTCCGAAAGCTGCAAGACCATACTTCGAGAGCATACTCGGTCTTGAAGCCTGGAAGCGGAAAGCTTTCGAACTTCACTTCGACTGCAGCGCCTAACACAAGTGAAGAAGGCAACATGAGTTGCTTGGAAACTAAAATTAATAAAAATTATCAAATATCGACTGGATGTGCTTTCGTTACATTAAGATCACCAAATATCATTGTTTATGCACAAATGGCTCAAGTTATCACTAGGTAACATAAATGAGCTTGTTCCCGGATATTTCAACATTAGCGATTACATTTTTTGCATGCGATTATGTGAAAAAAATGGCACCAACTTGCACGAAATGAGACACCCACAACCTCTTGTTTTCCTTGAACAACACACATAACTCGCCGTGAAGTTTATATAACACAGCACGTTATTAATTATAGAAATATGATAGAAATTTGCTCTTCCAAGTTAATTTTCACACATTCCGCTACATGGTTTAAGATTCCGGGGAAAAAAATTGTTTTCTCACTTTTAAATACTTCTCACTATAGAAGAAAGAAACCATGCATATATGAATAAAACCAATAAAAAATACATGGTATTTTAAAAACTTGTTATACTTACATTTCCACACAATGGAAGAACTACAACTAGCAGCTGTTTGACTTCCGACGTAACAAGTGAAAAGCAAGCACAGATCGCAAGTGTGCACCGCTTTTGTACTGTGTGCTCTGGTTTTGTAGGTTCGTTTTCTGGCGCTTTCGAACTGCACTAAATGACGTCACTTCCGTCAAGACTGTACTTCAAGTCTGTAATTTGTACCTTTTGGGCACAGCCAGAATATTGGTTTTGGATAGGGGGTGCGGATGAAAAGTAAGGGTTCCCAAGCATCCCCTCGCGCCCCCCTGGCACAAACAGGCAGCAGCATGTCTGCGGTAACAGTCTCCAGTGGATGGTGATTCTCTGCTGAAGTTCCTCTACGCTTGAGGGAATAGGGGGAGGGGACATTGGTGAGGCCCTTCACACAGCCACAGAGAAAAAATCACAAGGGGCCAGGTCTGGTGAACTACATATCGATAGAGAATTGATTACGTATTCGCTTGTCATCTGTCTTTAAGGCCTGGACGAGCTGCAGCCTATACGCTGGTCAAGTAAACGTCACTTGCGGCGCTGTCGCCATAGAAACGGAAGACCTGGCGTGCTCCCCGTACTTTCCTCATGCAGGTAGTATGGAAACCAGTAGCGTATCCTGTATTTTCATATAGGGCATGCTGTTCACAAATTTTTTAAAGCATATATATTATGGAATGGGGGATAGGATTATATGTATTCAATAGTTGACGATTTGCACATTCACATTATTAAATATTGCATAACGTATAAAGTTAAAGAAATATGGATAATAATATTCAAAACTCACCAGGTTTGATGTCTGCTGTGGAAGTCTTCATCAAATTATAAAATTACATGATATTTGAGAACAGTTTATATTTACATTGGAGATTCACAATTTAGGTTTGTTCGGCTTATGCAAATAACATTATAGTAGAGAACTAAATTACAATCAGATATTCAGGAACAAGAGACCAGACTTAATTAAAGTAATTTAAATGTAAATTCTGCTCTTCTGTTTTGAGTGTTGAATTCCCTTATAACATCTTCGTAAAATGAGGGCAATGCTTTAATTTTCAGAAGCAGCTCTTTATCAATGGATAATATACCAAGCGCACTTAATCTTTCTTGCGATTAGGTGGCTCTAATATAATTATTAATTCTTCTTAATGCTGAAAAAGATCGTTACAGTGATGCAGTTGAAGCTGGTATTGACAAAATGAGTGTAGCCAACTTGTAAGTTTTACTTATAATGTTATGAACATTATTCGTGTTCATATATGGTACTAGTGCATGTACAGGTTTATTTTCAAACTCGGGGAAGAATAAAGAGCAATCAAGTACTGTATATGCTACGTTCTAGGGCACCCCCCAAAATCTAACAATTTTATAGTGATCTCTTCAAGTGTAATTTGATCAAAAATAAAAATTTAGCTGTTTTTTCTTAGTAAAAAGAAGTGAAAATTTGCTTCACGCAAGAGTTCAACATTCAATTTTTATAGAGTAAAATCGCAAGATTTAGATAATTTCCCCTTATTTTTTAAAATTTTGCTTTTTTAAAAAATTAAAAGTGGAAATAAATAACTAATGTTTTAAAAAATGTTCTTTATTTGTTTTGAATAGGGTTGAATTTCAAAATCCCCCTCTATTGCAGATTTTTCTAATTTAAAAAAAAAACTTTTTCTTAAGCAGTAACTTAGAGCAAATTAAATACTAGCAGAAATGTTGCATGAATTTTCATGTAACCTAGTTCTACTAAGACAAATCAATAGTTTTGTCACGAGAATTCTTGGATGCAAGAGAGATATTTCGAAGCGATTGTTTTTTAAAATGCACATGGATGAATATTGCAAAGAGACAGTTTGCTGTTTCTTGCATGACCTAGCTATGAAAGAATGTTAGTTATGCAATGTATTGCACGATCGATCCTAACCTGTTGTCCATTTCGCAAGTGTTAATATATAATTCATAAAGTCGACGCTGATGGAATGCGTGCAAACTAAGCTTTGTATCTCTTTTTATACTTTCTTGTTTTGTATACCCCTATTGATTCTTTTCCTCTGTATTTTTTCCAAGTTATGAAAATACTTATATCTCGAGAACCAAGTAACGTAGAAAGGTATAGTTTTTGCATTGGTTTTGTTTTGATGTTCTCTATTATTTGATACCAAACTCGATAATAAATAGCCCAAGAAAAAATTCCCATGAATGTGTTTGGTTTCAAAAAACATATTCAACAAATAGAGAGAATTCCAATAAACATGGATATCATTAGGGATATTCATTGTAAACTAAGAGGTCTGGTTATCATTCATCTAAATAGTATCTGGTATCAAGTTGATGAGGATACGGGTAAACAATTACATGTATTAGTAGTGGTATTGATGCTATTATAAACTCACGAAAGGAAGAGCTCCCTGAGAAAGGAAGAGCACCCCTCAAGCAGGTTTGGCTATACTTAAAACAAGCTCAACATGGCCATATGAGCTTTTTGCTCTAGTGTGGAACCCTGCCTAATCCAAGATTTTTGTAAAAATGCCCTCGGGAATTTTTTAGAAAAGAAGAGCCTCCTCAGATTGATTTGTGCATACTTACAAAAGTTGCATCAGCCAGATTTTTGTCCATAAATTTGTCAAAAATTGATATATTTTTGGCCACACCAGAAATTAAGCAAAAACCCATACCTACACACACATATTTACTTCCAGTTTAAGTTCAATTGGAAACCAGGTTCAATTTGCTTATCTAATATTAAAACAATGCAATATGCAGAGCCCCTCTAGAATTGCTCCGTGACACTCTCATTTCTTATATTATATGTTTGCATGTTTCAAGTAATTCCCCTCTGTGTCAGTGTGTACAATTCCCGAGACGGTAGTATTGATTTTTGCTTTGCATGTTTCTCCTCAGCGCCAGTACTTACAGAAATTCCCGAGTATTGCATCAGCCAGTATTGTGAGAGTGACTGAGGAGAATAGATGTGTTGATACAGTGCTTCTCATACTTACAGGCCTGTTTGGTTTAAATATTCATATTGAACAATATAAAATCTGATATTTGTTGTAATCCACTCATATTTAGAGTCAAGCTTATATTTGTCCCATGTCCTGCATGTTCGTGCAGGTATTTGGGCTGGGTCAGTGTGAATGAATATTTATTTATTTTTTCCACTTGTAAGCTATTGGCTTTACAACCTGTCATAATAAGCATAGAGATTAGATTTAAAACCCAGGAAATTTTATATAAATACCAAAGTCAAAAATATTAACACACATACACACCTACACACATACACACACACAAAGCACACAGCTGAACCCAACTGATATTTTTTATTCAGTATAAAGTTTTGAATTGAAACCCAGGAAATTGTATATAATAAACAACAGCAAAAATGCCGAATCAAAAATATTGTAATCAGTGCAATAAAAATATATTTAGCTCTAATTGGGCCAGACACCAAAAGATTTGTAACCCAGACAAATACAGAACTCCCACAAAAATTTGCCCCAAATGCAATAGAAAATACAGCATGCAATACTTTACATATACACATAAAAATACTTTCTCTGCACAATCATCAACACAACCATCCACATCTGGTCTGAAAAGAAAGCATGAAGCACCTCTTAATGCCAGAGCAGCAAAGCAGCCACGCTATGAACCTATCCACAGCAGTTTTAAAGGCCAATTAAGAGATCACCGGTTTGTATCAGAGCCAAGATGTGGCATTGAGAATTTCTTGAACAGTATAAATTCTGATCTCCAGGCAATTCTTAATGCACAAAATGGCTCTTATAAGCTCTCCCTCAAATTGTTTACACAATATAAGAAGCCAAATGGTACAAAATTTACACAGCCCCACATAACAGAAACTGCACCGGTATATTCAAATACAAATTCAGACAAAATAATAAGCAGGTTGATAGAACAATTGAATATTAAACACTCTGAATTTGCAGCAAAAGAGTCTGGATGGGGCCTATGCGGCTCTCCACACAAGTTATATGTTAATATTTCTGAATTCAGCCCATTACAAGGATCTACATATCTGCCATTACCTGATAATATTAAAAACAGAAGAGCCGTGGTCAATATTGAAAATACCGACCAGAAATGCTTTTTGTGGTGTATTTTAGCTGCTTTGTATCCAGTTTCAAGGAATCCTCAGAGAATAAGTTATTACAAACAGCATGAACATGATTTTGACGATGCAATGGAGGGTTTAGAATATCCAATGCTTGTTCAGAATATTGATAAATTTGAAAAAAAGGCCAGGCACATCAATGGCAAACAATTATCTATTAATGTATTTACTTGTTCCACTGGCAATTGCTTGATAGATCCTCTCAGAATCAGTACACTTGATGATGAATCTGCAATTCCGATTGATCTGCTCTTAATTGAAAAGGATGGTACATATCATTACACTATGATACATAATCTTGAAGCTATAGTCAGAACACAACTAGACAAATCTAATAGAATATTTAAGTTGTGCAGAAGATGTTTAACTGTATTTGATGGTCAAAAAATGGTAAATGGGGTTCGTGAAAAAAATGCAGAAATTGCTAAAAACAAGTTAATTGAGCATCTGAAATACTGTGGCAACCATAAACCTGTTCATATGCTTATGCCCAATCCAAGTGAAAATTGCAAATTCAAAAAGTTTGAAGCCTTGTCGGAACACCCAGCATATATTGTCTGTGATTTTGAATCGAACCTCAAACCTCTTGCATTCTGCAATCCAGATCCTGAAGAATCTGCAATTACACCATACCAGCTACATGAACCTTCCAGCTTTTGTTATATAGTTATACGGGATGGTGTAGCTAGTGAGCCACACTTATACTTGGGACCAGATGCCATCAAAATATTTGCACATAGAATAGAAAATGAGTGCCGTGACATAGCATCTAACATCTTATTAAAATCAAAACCCATGTTGCCTTTAACAGAGGAACAGATTGAAGATTTCAACAATGCAGAAAAATGCCCGGTATGTGATTGTGAATTTTCAGATACAAATATCAAGGTGAAACACCATTCTCATACAGATGGTAAATTCTTAATGGCCCTGTGTAATAGCTGTAATATTAAGATCAAGAGACCAAGATTTGTCCCCATATTTTGCCATGGTGCATCCAATTATGATTTCCATCATCTGATCAGATACGAGGGGTTTGACAAGCAGAATTTAAATATTTTAGCTGAAAATGATGAGAAATATATATCTATTAGCAAGATAATTAAAGTTAATGGTGTTCCTATTCACATAAGATTTCTTGATTCTTACAGAATTTTATCTGCTAGCCTGGCTACACTGGCCACTCAATTATCTGATGATCAATTCACAATCACACGTGCCTTGTTTCCAAATCAGGACCTGAAATTAATTAGGCGGAAGGGTGTATATCCATATGACTATGTTACAGATTTTTCTAAATTTGATGAGTGTTCCCTGCCACCACAAGAAGAGTTTTACAGCAGAATCAGAGGATCTGGAATCACTGATGAAGATTATCACCATGCCCAGTTGATGTGGAACAATTTAAAATGCAAGACATTTGGTGATTATCACATGGCATATTTAAAACTTGATGTGACCCTCTTAGCTGATATATTGCAGGCATTCAGAAAATCTTCTATGCAAAATTATAAACTGGACCCAGTGTATTTTTACAGTGCCCCAGGTCTAGCATGGTCTGCAACGTTTTTGAACACTAACATGCATTTGGATCTGATCCACGATCAAGATAAGTATCTGTTTATGGAGAAATGTATAAGAGGGGGGATGGTGCAATGTTCCCAGAGATATGCCAGAGCAAATAACAAATATATGCCTGATTATGATCCAGCACGGCCATCAAATTATATAGTGTATGTAGATGCAAACAGCCTCTATGGTCACGCTATGATGGATAAATTGCCATATGCAGGGCTTGAATGGGTTGAAGATTTCAATATTGAGGATCTTAAGAATTTTGATGACAGTAATTATGGCCTATTCTTAGAGGTTGATCTGACAATTCCAGATAATTTACACAACAAATTTTCTGATCTGCCCCCAATTTCCGAGGTTCAGTGCTCACCTGGCTCTAAACAGAAGAAGCTCATGATGACTCTGGAGCCGAAACAGGGATATGTCACATATTACAAAAACCTCCAGTTCCTGATGAAACATGGTGTTCAAGTGACCAAAGTTGGCAAAGTTTTGAGGTTCAGGCACTCAGAATGGTTGAAACCATACATTGATACAAACACGGAGCTTCGAACATCTGCAAAGAGCCAATTTGATAAGGGCTTGTTTAAATTGATGGTTAATTCTGTGTATGGCAAAACTATTGAAAATGTCAGAAAACATACCGATGTTAAAATAATTACTGACCCCAGCCTGAGCAAAAAATTGGTTGCAAAGCCCAACTTCAATTATAGAAGAATTTATGATGAGCATATGGCACTTTTCAACATGAAGAAAACAAAGATTAAGTTTGATAAACCTATTTATGAAGGGGCTGCAATATTGGAATCGTCCAAATTACATATGTTAACATTGTATTATGATGTGCTGAAACCTTTTTATGGTGATCGTGTAAAATTGATGTACATGGACACGGATAGTTTTATTCTTGATATTCAAACAGAAGATGTTTATCAAGATATGTCACAGCCTGAATTGTTTCAATACTTTGATACCAGTGAACATACAAAAATTCAACACCACCACAACAAAAAGGTGCCTGGCAAGTTAAAAGATGAGACACTTTTTGATGTTATTGTGGAATTTGCTGGGTTAAGTGCCAAGGTGTACAGTTTTAAAACATGTAGTGGTGTTGCTGCCAAAAAGGCCAAGGGCATTGGCAAAGTAACTGTGGAAAAAGATCTTGAATTTGAAGATTATAAAAATTGCATCAAATCCCAGAATTTAATCAAAACATCAGAATCCAGAATCCAGAGTGTGGATCACTTGCTGACTAGCAATATTGTAAGAAAAGTGGCTCTGGACCCACATGATGATAAGAGATGCATTTTATCATGTGGCATACATACTTTACCATGGGGTCATTGTGATTTGAAAAATGGGAATCAATGCCCAATTACAGAGCATGATTTGAAATAAATAAACATGCCTATGAACTTATTTGGGTTCAAAAAACAGGCTATTATGGAGCTGCCAACACCACAACCCTCTTCTGATATGCTGTCTAAACTGAGTGGCTTGTTAATTATTCATCTGAACAGCATACTTACAGATGTTGATGATGAAACAGGCAAAATATTGTACATATTTAACAATAATTTAAATCATTATCAATTACCTGTAGGTGGGCAATTGCAATTTATTACAACCCCTGAGGGTGATGTCAAGATTTCAGTAGGGAGAAATATTTATAGAATTAAGCACTCAAACATGGTTTCTGGCACTGTTTATACTGTTTCTGCTGGTGACTGCTTATATATTGAGGTCCCTGGATCTTATGACAAGCTTATACCCTTTTTTATAGAATTAAGAATCAGATACTCTATAATAAATAACCACTAAAACAAAAATGCCTAATGATATATTTGGCCATACAAGACATGAAGATCACAGTGATGAGATTCTGATGCTTGATGTCAGAGTCAAGAAATTAAGAAGTGATTTACAAGCTTTACAAACCACACTCAATACCAGTCTTCAATTAGAAATTACAAATTTACAAACACAATGCATGGACCCTCTTCTTAAAATTGATTCTGAACTCAAGTTATTGCTTCAGAAATATACTGACCTGGCCACATTGGATAATTTTCAAAGTTTAGAAGAAGCTGTAGCAGCTCTTCAAGCCAAATTTAAGACCCAGGCCACCAACTCTGTGCAATTGAAACAGCAATTGGAAGAGCAGATAAATAATGTCCAGACACAGCTCCAAACAATTGTCAAAAGCATAAAATCACAAGAAGATTTTGATCTAGTGATTTCCACTCTAAAAGAACAGATTCAATCACTCCAAATACCTAATCTGGATCCTCTGAACAATGCCATAGGCGAGGTTAAAGAAAAAATTGAGACACTTGAAAATTTTATGAACAATTTGCCATCTTCTGATGCTTTGAATGCAATAACTCGGAGTGTAGCAAATATTAAGCTGCAACTTGAAACATATGAAGATTTTGGAAAAATTCAAAGTACCATAACCCATCTTGAAGGTACAATAGCAGCAGTGCAAAGTGATTTGGCAAATGTACTAGAATCCCGCCTGCCTGGGATTGTAGATACCCTTGTCAGTGTCCAGCACCAAATCACAAAGCTTGAAAACCTCAACACTGAATCTGAACTATCTCATTTTCATCACTTGATCGATGATATCCAAACAAAACTTGAAATTTTACAACAATCCACACCCACTCAGGCAGATATAGCCCTGCTCCAAAATGCTATGCAAAATGTGGCTGATGCTTCTGAATTAAACAATGTAAAATTGGCACTTGAATCTTTGCAAAATACAGTATCAAATCTTCCTACATCAGAGGAACTTAAAAATATTAAGAGGGCAGTGAATAGGATATTGAAATCAGAAGATATCAAGAATATCCAGACAGAGATCAAACAACTCACTCAGACAGTGGCCACTCTACCAACCAATCAACATATTAATGAACTGCATGCCCTGTTTGAGGATATCAGAAGACAGGTCCATGATCTTACTGCTCAAAATTCAAAATTGGCAGTTGTTGAAAATTTGCAACAAATTGTAGCTAATATCAAGCAACAGCTAGGAACCATGGAATCCAATCAAGCAAATGCTCTGTCTGTTTTTGCCACCCAGCTTCAAGAGATTGTGCAACAATACAAGAAACTTATTGTGGACATAAAAATTAAGCCAGGCCATGATGATGTTGTTAGGACCATCAATGAGCACCTTGAATCTGTAACAAGCAGATTGCTTACAGCAGAAAAGGAAATAACAGGCATAATCGAGAATCCAAAACATACAGTAATTCTTGAATTGTACAGCATCCCCAACAAAGAATATGATTCTCCATTTACACCAGGTGGCAAAATATATATGCTGTCCCCTGCACAATTTTATTACCAGTTTTTTGTTGGGGGCACACTTAGACCAATCAAGATCAAATATTGGCATCAGCCACAGGCACACCACTACCCTACCTTATCAATAACAAATGCTGAGAACAAAGTGAAAATCACCAGTGTAGAGTTAGAGGATTTTACAGACCCCAATACATTAGAAACAGCCTATACTGAAGATGATGGCACTTTGGAATTTAAAATACATATTGGAGACAAATTATATTTAGAAAATCCTGCAGTTTCAGCTGCTGAACACCCCATAGTTGCAATATTCTTGTTTACATATTATGTCTAGAGAAATTATTGTTGATGAATTACACAGACAAGCCAGGCATAATTTTAAGAGACTGCCAGTAGTCACAAAGGGCATAGATGATTTATGGCAAAGCGACTTGATTGAGTTGTCAAGTGGGCAGTTAAAAAACTTAGACAAAATCAACAAGGGCTACAAGTATCTACTCACTGTAATAGACACATTTTCAAAATTTGCCTGGGCTGTGCCACTCAAATCCAAGACTGGAACATGTGTTACAGAAGCCATCAGGACAATCATCAATCAGAGTGGAAGATCCCCGCGCTATTTGCAAACAGATAATGGCAAAGAATTTTATAATTCAGTGTTTCAACAATTTATTAAAAGCCAGGCAATAAAACATTATTCGAGTTACAGTGATCTCAAAGCCTCAATTGTAGAGAGATTCAACAGAACCCTAAAAAATCTTATGTATAAACAATTTACACTTCAAGGTAATTATAAATGGATTAATATTCTTCCAGAACTTCTACATAAATATAACAACTCGGTCCATTCCACAATCAACATGAAACCCTCTGAAGTAACTTCATCTGATGAACAAAAATTGATCAGAACTGTTTATTATCCTAGATACCAGCCAACAATAAGAAGGGCCAAATACAAGGTGGGTGATCAAGTAAGAATCAGCAAATATAAGCACTTATTCAAAAGAGGCTTTACAAGAAACTGGAGCACAGAATTATTTACAGTGGTTCAAGTTAAACCCGGGACCCTTAACACATATATAATAAAAGATCACCGAGGAGAAATTCTCAAAGGCAGGTTCTATGAACAAGAGCTCAGCAAAACTAAACAGCCTGACACATATCTCATAGAAAAAATCATCCGCAGAAAGGCAACAAGTTATTTGTCAAATGGCTGGGTCATCCGGAAAACAGCTGGATCGATGCAAACAAAGTGATAATATGAGCACCTGGGATGTTATAAAAAGGCTGCCAGAACCTGAACAACAGAATAAGAGAAATGGCAACTTGCTGCCTGATAATATTAGATGTCTTATTGTTGGGCCATCAGCTTGTGGTAAAACTACACTAATGGTTGATAATTTTTTATTGGCACCCAACTGGTTAGACTGGAAAAACAGGCACTTGTATGTCTTCTCTAAGAGCTTGGAACAATTAAAATATCAGCAGCTGATGAAGCTATATGATGAATTGGATATTGCTACTTTTGAATCAGATGTTAAGCCACTTCATGAATGTCTCGATAATTCTGTTGTTGTGTTTGATGACATTATACTGGATAATCAAAACAAGGTTAGAAATTTCTTTACACAGGGCCGACACAAAAACATTGATTGTTTCTACCTGGCACAGACTTTTTCTAAAATACCGAAGCAACTGATCCGAGACAACAGCAATTTTATATGTGTGTTTCATCAAGATCATACCAACCTCAAACACATACATGATGAATATGTAGGTGGGGACTTGAGCTACAATGATTTTTCCAAGTTTTGCAGCAGGTGCTGGAACCAGGACAGTTATGGGTTTGTCACAATTGATATGACAAGAAAACCCAATAGCGGCAAATACAGAAATAAAATCAACAATTTTCTAGACATTGAAATATAAATAAATAAACATGAAAAGGCCAATAATTGATGATCTTAAGTTAAGAGATTATCTTGTAAAAAGATTTAAGGGATGGAAATCAGAGAACCGGGGAATTTATGAAAAACACAAACAAACAGAACAGCCTGTCATTGATGCTATTAATAATTTAGGTAAGAATATCAAAACTGTTACAGAGCAAAAAAAAAAAAAAATTTGATCACAGAGCTTGTACCTGTAGCTGCAAGGAACATATTAGATTATCCAATCACCCCACTTTCCAGTATTCATACACCTAGTCCTATTGCTCCTAGAAGAATTGAAGCTACTCAGGATCCTATTGAATTGGGTCTTCTTGCTCAAAAATATTTAACCACACCTAAAGACAATAAAGATGAGGTGTTTGGCTTATATGCTGACACAGAGCTTGATGGTAGCATCATACATAGAATTGGCAATTTCAGAGTAACATTTATGGGAGAAGATCTGATTGTTTATTCAGAATCTCGTCTCGGAGAAAAAGGTGCTTTTGTTAAGTATCCTGGCACACCTGGATTGTGGGAACTGATGACTAGGAAAAGGCCTGGCAGCTATACAGATCAAGATTATGAATATTACAAAGAAATATTAATAAAATCAGATGCTCTATACCAGAACAATGATCCCACACAAAAAAGAGTCAAGTCTAGCAGTGGGGCAAAATACAATAATTTAATCAAGCCCATATGGTCACAGATCAAGACTGGCAGTGGAATCAAACAATACAACACCCTGCCCAAAGAATTTGTGTGGGTTGATGATGTCAGGAAACTTGTAGATAGGTTATTGGTGATAGCTGGGGAGGAAAATGCTGGGAACCACAATTTTTACAATGAAAAAGTTGGAATTATGGACATGATAAGCACAAAATTGTCTAATTTTATTGTGAATGACACTAAGGGGATTGGATATCTCATAAAAATTATTAATACTCTACCCCCCAAATTTTGGAATATTTCTGAGGGTCGGGGACTGGTTAATGACATTATAAACAAGCTGCCATTTGAACTACACATTACAGGCTATCAGTATTGTGGTCCAGGCACAAAATTGGATCATAGATTAAACAGAGGGGATCCTGGTGTAAATCCCCTAGATGCTGCTTGTAGAGACCATGACATAGCATACAACACACATTCTGATCTTGACAAGAGACATGTTGCAGACAAGAAATTAGAAGAGGCTGCATTTGGTAGATTTGTAAGCAAAGATGCTTCTTTAAGTGAAAAAATAGCAGCATTGGGAACCACCATAGCTATGAGCACCAAACAAAAACTGGGGTGGGGGCTGTGAATATGTATATAATAAACCTACAATGAAGGCCAAGGGTGTTATGTATCAAATACCTTATGCAGGTCTTAAATCTCTTAAAACTATTGATAGCCTTTTGACCAAAAAGCAGCGCAAGAAAAAAAGCTCTTGTATTGCAAAGGGACATGGTATGAAATTGTTGCTTAGTACCCCCCAATTAAAAAAATTACAGCAATCAAGAAAAAAATCACATGTGGGGGGATTCATATTTACCATCCCGGCCATCTTAGCTGCTCTCGGGGCTGTTGGGAGCTTGGCCGGGGGATCAGCTGCCATAGCAAAAACAGTAATAGATGCCAAGAAAAATAGGGCAGAATTAGATGAGCAGAGGCGCCATAACCTGGCCATGGAGAAACAGGGCAAAGGTGTTAAGAGAGCCATGAATAAGTTTAAAAAAAACAAGAGCCGCTTACAAACCAAGATATTGAAGCATTAATCAAGCCACTGGGCATCAAAAATTTTAGGGGTGTGTACATGTCTGATTCTTTGCCAGAACAACCACTCAACAAAGAGTGTGGCATTGTTAATTTGGATAAGTACAAAAATCAGGGCACTCACTGGATTTGTTATCTTAAATATTTAAACAATGAGGCATTTGTGTTTGATTCATTTGGAGGTGTTCCACCTGAAAATTTAGTAAAATATCTAAAATCAACTAATCTTTATTACAATAATGCCCGTGTTCAAAACTTCAAAGATGTTAATTGTGGACATTTGTGTTTATCTGTTCTTAGATATATGTCTCAAATAAATAAACCATCAATTGAAAATTTTCAAAAGGCCTTGTGGTATTTAAAACATCATGGGGGTATTCCATCTCACCAGCCAAAATTCAATATTGAAACTCAAATTGCATGATGACATAGTGTATCCCAAAACAATAGCTCTCAGAGCATTTTACGGCATGTACCTAATCCCTAATATTACACACCACAACAACAAAATTGCAGTAGGGGATCAAAAAATTGTCATCACTCCAGGGCAGTATAATCTGTCAACTCTAAATGCTCAATTACCCAGAGGTGTAGTGTTAAGTCAAAATTCTGTCACTCACAGAGTAGAGATTTTATCTGCTACAGAAACAGTGGATCTGGGTACTATAGGAGAGCTGCTAGGCTTTGAGAACAACACAAAACTCGAACCAGCCATCAAACACACTGCTATTAATATACCTAAATTCTTAGCCATAGAGACTCTGAATATTCACTGTAATGTGGCTGAGGGTATGATCACCAAATCAAATGGCATAGGCACTCACAAACAAACCGGCATCATTGCAACATTCAAACCTAATTCCGAATTCATGGAGCCAATCATCTATAATCCATCCCCAACATTATATTTTCCTGTGTGCCATAATAGAATAGATAACATTGAATTGATGGTCACTAATGAAAAAGAAGAATTAGTTGATTTTGCTGGAGCCACAACAACTGCTATCATAGAGATTAACATTTAAATAAAAATACATACAATGGAAAATATTGAGAGTTATGAGCTACAATCATTCCCCCCAAACAGGAGGACATTTGCAAATTTAAATCAACCCAACACAGAAATTGAGGTTGATCTTGATGTAGGGGATGGCTTTATACACCCTCACAGAGCAGATCTATACATCAAATTTGATGTTGTAAAGCTCGATGGAACAGATTATCCGGCAAATTCAAATATAAGATTGGTGGACAATTTTGTGCCCCATCTGTTCTCTGAAATTGAGATCAGAAAACATGGTGTTGTTATAAACAGAGTGGATTATCCCGGCATTACCTCCACGGCTTTGGCTACATTAAAATTATCCAAAACCGAGGCTTCATACTACAAAATCGGTGGATTTGAGGCTGGTGATAAGATATTATCTAAGAACCACACAGTGCTGTTCAATATGCGCCTGTTGCCAGGATTCTTCTCAGATTACAAAGACATTATGTGGAAGGGTGGGTTAAGAATTACATTTAGAAGAGCTGCCAATGATAACAATGCATTGATGAGGTACAGCACATTAAATTCTACAGGAGAAGCTCTGCCCAATACCCTACCTGATGAAGGCAAGTGCATTATTCAAACTTTGGAGCTAAGAATCCCTGTTGTTGAATACGAGGCCAGTTATGCTCTTAAATACAAAGCTGATATAATAAAAAATCCACAGATTCCTCTGCAATTTTATACATATCAATGTGTACAGAAGCTCGCATCTGGCACATATTATGAGTTTGATGCTACAAATTCATTCTCCAGTATTCAATATGACATGCCTGATTTTGTGGTGGTACTGTTTCAGACTGGGAGACACAATAATCAGGAAAAAAATTCAAGTAGATTTGATAACTGCAACATCAAGAACATATATCTTAAAAATGGCAGAAATGAGGTCTTTCCTAGAGAAAATTATAATTTAGACATGTCCAAGAATGATTTCCTTAAATTATATGAGGCATTTTCGGCTTTCAAAAGGGTCACTACTGGCAATACGGATATGTATTACACACCAGATGAATTCAAAGCACAGAGACCCATGTTTGTAATCAACACTTCAAAAAGGAAACAAGTTGTGGTGAATGACAGAACAAATATTAAAATTATCTGTGAATTCCATGAGGCATTACCTGATGACACTATATGTAGTGTTATTCTCATAGGTGAAAAATCATATGTTTATGATGTAAGAAATGAGGGGGTCACGGAGCAATTCTAGAAGATATTTGTTCTATTATCCTGTTGTACAACAACACACAAACCTCAACTGTATATCAGCTAGCAGTGAATATCTTATGTGTGGGCAGTTGTATATATTTCAATCTTATATATTTTATCAAGACTCAAACCCAAAGCCCCTGATTACAATGCCACAATATTAACACGTCTCCAAATGGAATATGCCCATATTTTACTGGGTCTCAGAACCCAGAAGCTAATACAGATAAAATTGGATTTTGTCTGTACAATGAATTATTCTCTAAGTCTTTGCCTAGGCTTATATTATCAGAATAGAATTGCTTTCAGCATGAAGGGGTGCAGTTCATTGCCACTGTGTGAAAATATGTATTTTTATCTCAATAATCTTTGTTACACTTTTACATGTTGCAGACATGTTACACTTTTTCCCCTGTCGCACAGAAAGATTAATGGCCCCTTCAGTGAATCGTACAGAAAAATCATTAATGCTCCCTTCTAGCGTGTAGATTTTATCTCTTGCGTGCCGGCAAGTCATGGAGGCAAAACATTAGTCTTTTGATAGATTAATATCAATTCATGCATTTCCGAGCTATAATTGCTTACCCCAAGCAATAGAATTGATCAGAGATTGGAAAAAAGCAGGCAACAGCTCAAATTTGTATATTAAATTAGATCTGTAAGTTATAGAGCATAGAAATATTGCCAAAAACAATATCAAAAAAGCCATATTTTTGACAAATTTATAACAACAATCACACAGATATAGCTTTTACACACATGGCCGAATCTGTCTGAGCAGAGGAGGGAGGGGGTTTTCAGATCTGGGAGTTGTATATCAACTAGCAGTAATTATTCTCAAAATCTCACGTATGGAATGCCACACATATTTCAATCTATCAGGACTCGAACCCGGAGCCCCTTGTTTACAAGACAACAATATTAACATTTTGCCATCAGGGGAGGCTTCACATATTACCAGGATTCAAACCCGAGCCTTTTGATTACAAGACAATAAAAACCATGCACCACACTCTACTGGGTCTCAGAACCCAATAAATATCAATTCAAGATTCCTGGGATTTTGACAGAAAAACATACTATAAACAATAAGATGATAAGAGAACTTGCCATAGTTTTAAGTATAGACAAATCAATCTGAGGGAGCTCTTCCTTTCTGAAAAATTCCCGAGGGCATTTTTACAAAAATCTTGGATTAGGCAGGGTTCCACACTAGAGCAAAAAGCTCATATGGCCATGTTGAGCTTGTTTTAAGTATAGCCAAACCTGCTTGAGGGGTGCTCTTCCTTTCTCAGGGAGCTCTTCCTTTCGTGAGTTTATAATAGCATCAATACCACTACTTGTATTCAATAATAACCAACCATCATATAAAATTCCTGTTAGTGGAAAAATTCAAATAAGTATCTCTCCATCCAATGCAGCAGTTGTACACATAGGTCGAAATTTGTATAGAATTAAACACAATGCAATACATCCTAACACAACATATGATGTGCAAGCAGGTGATTTCCTGTATGCTGAAATAATTGGGGAGTATGATAAATTAATTCCTCTCTTCATCGAATAAAGAATACTCTATCCTCTCATGAATATATAAAAATACCAAACAAAAAAATAAAATAAATAAATAAAATAATGGATATATTTGGAAATAAAAGGCGACAAGAGATCCCAGATAAGTCTAGCGACATTGCCAGATTAGACCAGCGTCTTCAGAAACTAAGAAGCTGATTTATTAATTTTACGAAATTTACTAAATTTAAATATACAAGCTGAGATTACAAAACTCCAAATTGAATTCATTAATCGCATAGTGAAAATTGATGGCGAACTTAAATCCCTAATTCAAAAAATACCAATTTAGCTTCAATTGACAATGTTCAAAACTTGGAAGAGAGCATAGCCAGTTGAAAAATGATCTTGAGAAATTCCGACAAATTCAAAGAAGCACTTCCGAACAATGAAAACAACAATTAAACAATCAAGCAAATACTATTCGTACTGAACTGCTTTCTATTATTCAAAATATCAAAACGCAAGAACTATACAAGCAGGTCAATGCTAGTATTTTTGAATTACTAGAGCAATTTCTATCTTTCGAAATTCCTACACTAGAAAATATTAAAACTGGATTGTAAACAGGTGAGTTACACAGGGCCATAACAGAAGTTCAAAACAAACTGCAAAGGTTGGAAGATTTTATCATCTTCCGAATTAAATGCCATCGCACGCAGTGTTGCCAGTATCAAATTACAGTTGGAGACTTAGGACGATTTTGGGAAGATACAGGGTAGCATAGTTCATATTGAAAACACTTTGACAACTATGAGAAATGAATTGACAAATGTTACAGGAAACTCTGGAATTCAAGTTGCCAAGCATAACCGAATCTTTAAACATAATTCAACAACAGATTACCAAATTAGAAAATCTCAATACCGAATCTGAACTATCCCATTTTCATCATCTCATAGATGATATTCAGAACAAATTACAAATATTACAGCTATCTACGCCTACACAAGATGCCATACAACAACTTAAAAATGCTTTGAGCAATGTTGCAGATGCTACGGAGTTTGATGCTGTCAAACAAGCTTTGACCACTCTTCAAAATACTGTAGCTAATTTACCCACTTCCCAGGAGTTTAGATCTGTAAAAAGAGCAGTAAATCGAATACTCAAGTCAGAGGACATCAAGAACATTTAAGCGGAAATTGCTGTATTTCAAGACACCATCTCTACTTTGCATACCAACCAGATAGTCAACGAACTTCATGCATTGTTTGAAGAAATCAGAAGTCAGGTACACGATCTTGCAAGCCAGAGTACTAAATTGAAACTTGTAGAAAGATTATTATTATTATTATTATTATTATACAAGAGATTATTTCTAACATTAAGCTACAAATCATTACCCTCGAAACAAGTCAAGAATCTGCTTTATCAAGTTTTACCTCACAATTTCATGATCTCAAACAACAATTTAAACAATTGAATGTCTATGTGGAAATCAAACCCAGCTACGATGAAGTGGTACGCACCATCAACGAATATCACGAATCAGTATTAAGCAGATTAGACGATCTTGAATTACGTCAATTTTTCACTGTTGGGATAGTTAGACTTGAGAGTGTATCAAATGTACGAGGGCACTGGACTTATGTAAATGCAGGTAATGTTTACAAATTGTATGCCTACCGTCAGTCCCATGATTTTTTTCTTGATGGTAATATTATGTTTTTAAAATTTGGTTATGTAAAGAAGGGAAAACATGTGGAAGTGCCAAATTTCACCATACAGAGAAAACATGGTGTGTACAGAGATCTTCAGATACCTATTGCATACTGAGATGAGTCTGCAAAGAAATATAAAATACGTGAGGATGAACAATTATCTGGTTTTCATGTGGAAGCTGGTGACCAATTATTATTTGAAGTGAAACAATTATACCCTGAAAATAATCGATTATATGTCATATTTTCTTATAGCACCCGATGTCAAGACAAGATATAGTTAATGAATTACATAAAGTAGCTCGTCGCAACTATAAACGATTGAGTGTGGTAACAAGAGGTGTAGATGATTTGTTTCAAGCTGATCTGATAGAAATGAGCCCAGGAACTTTAAAAAATTTGGATAATTTGCTCACAGTTATTGATACATTCAGTAAATATGCATGGGCTATTCCTCTAAAATCAAATACAGGTACTTGTGTTACCGAGGCTTTAAAGTCAATATTTAGTGAGGGTAGGATACCAAAATATTTACAGACAGACAGAGGAAAATAATTCTATAATTTTAATTTTACCAAGTTAATGCAACAATATAATATTAAACATTATTCTACATACAGTGATTTGAAAGCGAGTATAGTGGAACGATTCAACAGAACATTAAAAAATCGCATGTGGAGGCAATTTACTCTACAGGGTAATTATAAATGGGTACAAATTTTACCCGAGGTAGTTCATAATTATAATAATTCAGTACACAGAACTATTCACATGAAACCTGCTGAGGTAACCAAGTCTGATGAGTCTAGGTTAACTTCTACTGTTTATTGTCAAAAATATAAATACACTACGAATAAACCAAAATACAAAATAGGAGATCAAGTGATAATTAGTAAATATAAACATTTATTTGAAAAGAGATTCACCAAAAATTGGAGTACAGTTATTCACTGTAGTTCAAGTTTTACCAGGGAATAGAAATACATATATCATAAAAGATAATTATAATAAAATATTGAAGGGGAGATTCTATGAAGAGGAACTCAGTAAAACAAAATATCTAGATACATATTTAATTGAGACAATATTACCTAAGAAAAAATAAATTGTATGTTAACTGGCTAGGACTGCCAGAAAGTATTTGGATAGAAGCAAACCAGGTGATTATTTGACACCAACATGGAATGTGGTACAGCGTTTACCAGATTTAGTAGAAACTAGTAAAAAAAATGGGGAGTTGTTACCTGATAATATAAGATGTCTCATTGTAGGTCCCTCTGGTTGTGGAAAAACCACTCTGCTGATAGATAATTTCCTGCTCGCCCCTAATTGGCTAGATTTGGAAAATAGACACCTGTATGTATTCTCTAAAAGTTTAGAACAACCGAAATATCAACAACTCATGAAGCTGTACGACGGACTTAACATAGCTACATTTGCATCAAAAATAAAACCTCTCAACGATTGTTTGAAAAATTCTGTTGCAGTTTTTGATGACGTCATTCTAGAAAATCCAAACGAAATCAGAAATTTCTTTACATAGGGTCGTCACAAAAAAATAGACTGCTTTTATTTAGCTCAAAGTTATTTCAAAATTCCTAAAGAATTACTACGAGGTAATACAAACTTAATTTGTTTGTTTCGTCAAGATCACACTAATTTGAAACATGGGCATGATGATTATGTAGGGAGTGACTTCAATTATAACAAATTTTTAAAATTTTGTTCATCTTGTTAGAATAGTGATGATTTTGGATTTGTTACCATCGACATGACTAGAAAACCTAACAATGGAAAATTTAGAAATAAAATCAATGACTTTTGAACGTTGAAACGATATAAAATAACCTCTAATCAAGACATAAAATTGAGGATAATTTGAAATTACGTGATTACCTCACAAAACGTTTCAAAGGCTGGAAATCAGAGAATCGAGGATTTTATGAACAACACAAACGTCAAGACCAACCAAATATCGATGCAATCAGTGGTCTCAGTAAAGAGAATAAGGGTGTCACAGAACAAAATAAAAATCTCATAAATGAATTGGTACCTCTTACTGCTAAAAATTATGCAGATTTTTCTCTTTCCCCATTATCTAGTATTCACACACCTTTAACACTCAAGGAACCACCTACTAAAACTATAAGTGAACCTGAGAAAAGTGAGTTGGGTTCCTTGGCAAGGGATTAATTAAGTACTGGAAAATTTGAAAAAGATGAAGTGTTTGGATTGTATCTGACCATGGAATCAAATGAAGGAGTGGTATGGAAAATTGGGAAATCTAGAGTAACATTCGAAGGGGACGACATAAAAATTAATTTAGGTGGGAAAAACAGCTGGTCTAGATATCCTGGCACTACTGGATTATGGGAGCTCATCACCAAGAAAAAAGCAAAAAAAATTACAGAAGAAGATTATCAGAGTTACTCAGATATTTTGATACTATCTGATGTCTTATTTCAAAATAACGATGCCACTCAAAATCGTGTTAAATCGAGCATTGGGGATAAATACAAGAATCTTATTAAACCTATCTGGAACCAACTCAAAACTGGTAGTGGTATCAAACAATACAATACTTTACCAAAAGATCATGTGTGAGTAGATGATGTCAGAAAACTCATAGATAGATTGCTGGTTATAGCAGGGGAGGAAAATGCTGAAAACAACAACTTCTACAACGAGAAAATGGGTATTGTAGATATAATTAGCGTAAACTAACTCATTTTATTGTAAATGATCCCAAAGGTAAAGGATACTTAATTAAAGTTATTAATACTCTACCCCTTAAATTCTGGAATATATCAGAGGGTTGAGGTTTGGTAAATGATATTATTAATAAGCTCCAATTTGCGTCACACGTACCTGTGGCCCTGGGACAAAACTTGAGAAACGATTAAAAAAAGATGACAGGGGGATCAATCCTTTCGATGCAGCTTGTAAAGAACATGACATTGCATACAACACATACAAAGATCTGGATGCTCGTCATGTGGCTGATCAAAAATTGGAAGAGACTGCATTTGGAAGATTAACCAGCAGAGATACTTCTTTGGGTGAACGAATAACAGTAGTGGGTACAACAATTGCTATGAATACAAAACAAAAATTAGGATTGGGTCAATAATATATATATATATACATACAGGGTGATTGGTAATTCGACCTATTCCTGGAAAGGGGTAATACTAGAGCACATTTGCAACAAATTTGACCCTATGCAGCGGGGGTTGGAAATCAATGGGTTTCGAGTTATTGCAGTTTGTAGATTTTCGTGACATATTCCGACTTACGACCAAAAAACTACTAATTGTGAAAAACTACTGCACCCTGGACACTTAATAGACACGTTGCTAACAGCTGAAGAATGAGTGACTACTGGGAAAAAAATCATGCCCAAAATTCCCATACCCACAGAAAGAAACAGTCATTGATGCACACGTCATGAAGAAATTTGGAAATTATCGTTTAAATCGAAGAGGATTACTGAAAAAAATTGGTAACACACTTAGCGTAAAAATTGCGGAAAGAACTTCCTCGTTTCACAAGCTCTCCAAAAAGATACAAATGTTGTCAACTGGCACACGGGTTGGGGGGAAAATCTGAATAAAAAGCGGAGAAAGTGCGTTGTAGACCTCTTTGTAAAGTGAAAACAAGTTGTCGGTTGTGAGAAATAGAGGAACGAAAATGAGTGAAATAATAATGTTATTTACAATTCTCATGATTCCAGGTTGTCAGAATTACCTGTAAAAAAACTGAAAATCCTGTTAAACTTGCCTCCCCCGGTTAAGTATGAAAGCACGTAGCCTGCGGCGTACTTCAGACACAGTTACTCGCGTTGACACAAGGCGGCGACGATACCACTGCGCCATCGGGGAGGCCCTAACAGGAAAAGAAGAGGCAATGTATAGCCAAAGGAAATGGAATGAATTATTACTTAGTACATCACAATTAAAACCTTTGCATAATACAAGAAAAAATTCACATAGTGGAGAATTTATATTCATCATTCCAGCCATCCTGGCGACTTTAGGGGCAGTAGGGAGCTTAGCGGGGGATAGCGCGGCCATTGCCAAAACTGTAATTGATTCAAAAAAATAATAAAACAGAACTAGAAGAGCAGAAGCGTCATAATCTTGCCATGGAAAGAAAATTAGGCAGTGGTGTGAAGTCCAGAGCACTCAGAAAATTAAAAAATGAAGAAGCGCTCACAAATCAAGACACTGAATCTTTAGTTAAAATATTTAAAATTCGACATTTCAGGGGGTTCTCAAGTCTGATTCTCTCCCTAAAGATTGTCGCCTTAATCACCAGAATGTAGCGTGGTGAATTTGGACATGTCGAAAAATATCGGTACCCACTGGATATGCTATTATAAACAAAATAACAATGCTTTTATTTTCGATTCTTTCGGAGGGTTAACACCTACAGAATTAATTCATTATTTAAAACATGTTAAGATTTATTACAACGACGAACGTATTCAAGATTTCGATCAAATTATATGTGGCCTTGTTTACATTACGATGCTTAGAATATTAAATAAAATACATAACATCAAATTACAAGATTTTCAAAAAGCAGTGTGGAATATTAAATATGGGAATTTTCATCTCTCCAGCGAGCCTTCGGTCTTGAAACTACATCTCCACGATGATATGATCTATCCAAAATTCATAGCTCTGAGAGCATTCTACAGCATGTATCTCATTCCAAATGTAACTTCATACAACAATTCTATATTTGTAGGTAATGAAAAAAATATTATTCCTCCTGGACAATATAACTTATCTACTTTACAATCTGAACTTCCTAACGCTGTATTGCTATGTGAAAACTCTGTAACACACAGAGTGGAAATCGTATCTACCAAAGAAACAGTATACCTATCTACCATGGGCAAACTTCTAGGTATCCCCTACAATAGCAAATTAGAAGCAGGTACTAGGCACATATGTACATTTATACCAAAATTCTTAGCTATAGAAACATTGAATATTCACTGCAACATTGCTAAAGGAATGATTATCAAAGCTGAAGAAAATTCAGTAAGTAGCCACAAGGAGACAGGTATCATTGCTACATTTAAACCAAATACGAAATTTTTGCAACCTATCATCTATTCCCCAATCCCACCAGTCTATTTCCCTGTTTCTCTTGATGAAGTTAATTACATAGAGATAACAATTAAAAATGAGAAAAATGAGATCATCGGTTTTTCCGGTGCTAATACCACGGCGATAATAGAAATAAATATTTAAAATAAATAAATAAATACAAATATCGAGAGTTATGAGTTGCAGTAATTTCCTCCAAACAGGAGGACATTTGCTAATCTTAATGAACCGAATAAGGAAATCCAATTTGATATTACAGTAGGCGATGGTTTTATTCATCCACATATTTCGGATCTGTATATAAAATTTGATATTGTAAAAAAAATAATGGTGAAGAATATCCAGCTACTGCTAATGTAAAACTTATAGATAATTTTGTTCCATTTTTATTCTAACAAATTGAAATCAGAAAGCATGGTACAGTCATTGACAGAATTGATTATCCTGGAATTACATCCACTACAGTGGGGACATTAAAATTATCCAATTATATTATAAAGTTGGTGGATTCGAGGCTGGAACAAATATCATAACAAAAAGTCACACAGTACTGTTCCCCATGAGATTGCTATTTGGCTATTTCTCTCATTATAAAGAAATTATGTGGAAAGATGCTTTAAGTATCATATTTCGCAGATCACCCAATGATCATAATTCAATAATGAGATACAAAACTTTGAATGCTAGTTTACCGGAAGTTGCAAAATTTGTGATTCAGTCTATGGAGTTACACATGCCTATAGTTGAATACGAATCGAATTATGCTCTAAAATACAAAGCCAACATTTTGAAAAATCCTCAAATTCCGATACAATTTTATACATATCAATGCATACAGAGGCCAGTGGAGGGTAAATTTTTTGAATTCGATATTACTAATCAGTTTCAATCTCTACAATACGATATGCCAGAGTTTGTAACTGTATTGTTTCAGACAGGGAGAGATGACAATCAGGAAAAAGAAAGCAGCCAGTTTGATAATTGTAAAATTAAAAATGTATATCTGAAGAATGGTCGAAATGAGGTATTCCCACGTGAAAATTACAATTTAAACATTGCAGATCAAAATTATTTAAAATTATTAAAGACGAGTTTATAATTCACAGACCAATGTTTTTTAATCAATGCATCCAAAAGAAAATTGGTAGTTATTAATGATCGAACAAATATTAAGTTAATATGTGAGTTTCATGAAACTTTACCTGAAAAAACCATATGCAATGCAATTTTAATTGTAGAGAAATCATATATATATATGATGTAAAAAATGAGAGAGTGATAGAACAATTTTAATAGAATAGAATACAATACAATATATTTTTATTTATTTACTTCAGAGCAAAACTTTAGCCTTAGGCTACTCTACACCACCTAACCGTCAAATAGATATTACAATAAATAAGAAAAATATTAAAAATATATAATATTAATATCTATATCAATTAACATTTATCACATTGTTTACTTGTATTGTAGTGTCCATATTCTCTAGAATGGATATTGCAATCTAATATTTGTAATTTATTATCATTGCCATCAAGAGCTATTTTATTTTTTATGGTAGTATGCACACCAGCTAATTTGCTAGTCAGCTGATATGCAGACATCAATTTTATTTCATTTTTATTTTTCAAAGAGTATATGAAATCTTCTATTTTGAGTCTTTGCTGTACATGCTCGATTCACACTCTTAGCTTTTTTAATTTCTTCTTTCCCATCTATTTTCAGGCAATACATTTTTGGTCTGAATCCGGCAAATTCTGTTATTTTACACCCTGCTGCCTCATCTTTCATTTTCCCAGGAATCATCTGGGCTTTAAGACTGTATAATATATCATTTTCTGAATAGTTGCTAAAATCGAAATATTTTTTCATAGCAAACAAATCACTGTACAAATCACGTGTTTCTATCACATATACAAAACTGTCAGTATCTATATAAGCTACTTCAATTTTATTTTTGTATCTAGGTTTCATAACATCATAATGAAATTTATACATCTCCAATTTAGCTAATTCTGGCACAGTAACACCCGCAGCTATTGGTGCATCACACATTACACTAATATTAGATCTTTCAATAAGAGTCAGATGATCAGTAATTCTTGTAAAACATTTGTATGTGGGATCGGCAATGAGTTTCAGGAGTTTTTTTTTCGATCGGACACCAAATTACACCTCACTCGATTTCTTTTGTTCTCTAGACATTTCCCATATATGGAGTTACTCATTAATTTATAAAGATTTTTTCAACTTTAGAATTTGTTAGTATACGATTGTCTGTATTTTTCTCAATATATTAAGCTAACCATTTTTCGTGGTCAAATTTTAACCCCTTATGAATTTTTATTAATTTCATACCATGTTTCAAATAATATTGTAACAGTCGATAATGAAGCACATAATTATTTTTGTTTTCAAATGATAATATCAATTTTGTTTCCTCTGTACCCGAAACTTTTTGAGAAACTGGTGCTATAGCTAATCCATGGTGTTCGTCATGCAGATCTGATGGATATTCCAAATCAACTTCCAGTAGACAACCTTTTGGATGATCTTCAAAGCAGTTTAAGAAATCCCTGTTTTTAAGTTCTGTGTCGGTCATCCATTCGTAATTACCAATTGGGAGTGATTGAGTAATGACATACCCATATAAATTATTCATATCAATATATAGAATATATTTATTTTTCATTAGCATTATAATTAAATAAATATTTATTGTTTGCTTCTGCATATCTTAAGGGACACTGGACTATACCACCACGTTTACCAGATTCAACAAACATGAACTGATTGATATTGTTGATGAGACCAATTTCAACTTTTGTATTTAAAAGCATAGCCTGCCAGGATAAACCGGGTGTTGTATACATAAAAACAGGATCTACTTCATATAATTTAAAACAAGAATCTCGAAAAATCTCGAACACATCAGCCAACTGGAGAGTATCTAAAATTAAATATTTGTCATGATAATCCCCCATTGTTTTGCAATTTAGTGTTTTCCAGATTCTCTGTGCATATTGATAATCTTCCACACTACATTCTTCATCTTGAAGTTTGTTATAAAATTTATCTTTTGATGGTAACCGTGTCTCATTAAATTTTTCCAAATTATCTATGGAATCATACGGGAAGAACCCTTTTTTTAGCAATTCTATCTTATCCGCACCAAAATATTCTTTTCTGTGAACATATTCATCATCGGTTAATTGACTCACCAGAGTAGCTAAACTGCTGGAAAGAAACTGATATGGATCCAGGAATCTAAGAACTACTTTTTTCCCATTTTCTAATTTGATAGTTTTCTCTATGGCAATATCTTTACTGCGTGCTTAATATTCCCTGCATCATATCCCAATTCTTTGAAAATAAATGTGTGTCAAATTTTGCAAATTGTGAATGAATACTGGAATGAAGTTAGGTTTTTGTATTTTCAAGTTACATGCATTACAAATTGTATGAATATATTCTCCATTAAAATGGTTGTGGTGTCGAACTTTTGGATAATTTGAAAAAAAATTATTTTTACAGTATTTACATTGTATGGTATTATCATGTTCATGTTGTTGTTCTGATGTAAGATCCTTCATCGGTTCTATATTATGTAAGATTGGAGCAAAAGTTTTCACCCACTCTCTAAGTGTTTTGATAAATATTTGAGATGCATCTTTGCCTCGATAAATATATGGAGGTGGATTATTTTTTCCATAAGTGTTTACTAATTTTAGTCCAAAGCTACAGGCTTCATGCTTAGCTATATTTGTTGTGTATGATGCATTCGAATCTGGGATATATGTTTCCATTGGTTTCTGCATTGTTTTGAAATCTGCATAAATTACAAATGGATGTTGTACCAATGAATTATAATTAGAAAATTTTATATTTTTTATGGTGGTAATTTGTAAGTTACATGAGGATAAAGATAACAATTTTTAATATGTTCCTCTAATTCTTGTTTGCTTGATTTGTTACCCCTTCCATAAAATATTGACAAGCATCTATCACATATAGTAATTTTATGATGATCTGATGTTATTTGTTTTCGTACCAATTTTGGGAGATCCTGTATGAGACAATAGTGGTTCTTGTTTCCCGTTGTAACATATAATAATCTTATAATATGTGCACCATATGGTGGTGAATGGTGTCTGTGTATATAAATATCAAGATTTTCATTATAACAATAAGCATGCACAGCTATCGATTGATTATTATACTGTTTATATTGTTTTTCAAATTGATCAATAGCTGAGATGTCTACTGGATATATTATTCCTGACATGGATTTTTTCAATTTTGTTTCAAAATCTTTGTATTGGGAGACACGGTATTTATGATTTCTAACTGGATGAAAATATGCTACAATGCACCAGAGAAAACATTTATTATAATTATTTTGAATATTCAATACAGCTTTTTTGTTTTCAATCTGTTCAGGCAATTTAATATAACTAGATCCACCAAATGGGGTATATTTTGCTATTTTCAATTAAAGTTTATGGTTTGCGTTACAAAGTGACAAACCCGAACCTCTCCCTTGAAACTCTTGTTGTTTTAACTTAAGTTCTTCACAAATTCTATCATAAATGTAATCTAATCGAAGAATGTCATTATAGTGTAAAATTAACACACGGGAAGGATGAAAATATTTTTCTTTTTCATTACGAGGATTTTTATACATTGATGATAAAATAAAATATATTTTGAGGAAACATTCTGTAAGTTTTTTACAGATATGATTTCTAATTTTGGATTTAAGATTAGCTAGAAAATTTGGAATATCTAATACTTCATTATTTATATTTGTTGTATCATACACAACATGATATGAAATTTCTTGCTTTTGGTTTAATTTAATTTGTTTGTTATTCGTTTTATTTTTATAATTAGGTTTTATATATAAAAAATTTAGGTTAATATATTTAATTAAAAATAATTATAAACTTATATTATTAAAAAACTGTAAAAATAGAAAATTTTATAAAAATATACTATATACTGCAATAAATATTTACTCTTTATATATTTCTTCTCAAAACTATATAATTTTAGATAATTAATTATTAACAAACCTGGGCCTCCCAGATGGTGCAGTGGTAGCGTCGTCGCCTTGTATTCAAGGGGTCCCGGGTTCAATACCCGGTGGAGGCACAAGTGGTTCGGATCCCACTTTAAACTGTAGGTCCAGTCCCGATTAGCCTTACTGTGCATAAAGTGGACTTAAAACACCAACCCAATTAACAAACCTCTTCTTACAACCTCTAATTCACAAATAATAATTTAAGACAGCAAAACCTTTATATTTATAACCTCAATTTACTAATCGGGAAATTCCCCTTAGCCAAATAATCAGCACAAGTCACATGACCTTGTGGGCATGACATTCCCGAGCCAGTATTATTGATGCGACATTGTTAACAGGTCAATGTTCACACGCAGCTGTAAGTACATCAATCTCCATACACGCACACTCAGTAATGTTGGAATGCAGAATTCTGGTGACAAGACTATTGATTTGTCTGAGTAAAAACTAGGTTACATGAGAATCCATGTAACATTTCTGTTAATATTCAATTTGCTTGAAGTTACTGCTTAAGAAAAAGTTATTTTTAAAATTAGACAAATCTGCAATAGAGGGGGATACAAAACAAATAAATAACATTTTTTAAAAAAATAGTAATTTATTTACATTTAGAATTTTTTAAAAAACAAAATTTTAAAAGATAAGGGGAAATTATCTAAATCTTGCGATTTTGCTCTATGAAACTTGAATGTTGAACTCTTGCGTGAAGCAAATTTTCACTTTTTTTCACTTAGAAAAACAGCTAAATTTTTATTTTTGATCAAATTACACTTGAAGAGATAGCTAGATTTTGGCGGGGTGGCCAATATACATAGCATATACACTACTCAATCAACTCATTCTTTGGCTTTAGAAAGTCAAATAATAATAATAACCCTGTATCACACCCTCGGTTTCATTTCCCGTCATTTTTAAAAATATTTTGGGAAAATACTGCACTAAGCCATGGGGAACTTTGAAAGAGGAACAGAAATTAAAATAAACCAAACTTTAACCTAAATGTGCATTGCACTGTACCTCCAAGGAAAAAATAATCGCTGCCACCTCTTTGTTTCATGAAACAACAAGCATACATTTCTCTGTAGCTGTCACCTCACAGCATGCAGCCAACGCGATATTCACGCATTGTGAAGGGGAGGGAAGAATCACAGGAGCAGCGCTTGCCCATGTTAAAATCTTCCTTCGCTGATGCGGTTCATCGGACAGCTTCCTCTTCGACGACATTAATGAGCATTTCTACATTAAAATTCCTTCATATAGGAGAAGTATTTATATTACATTTCTTGGATCTGAAGTGAAATAAATTAATAATTATTTTCCCACAATTGATGCATGCGCCGCGTGCACTGCATGCGCCCAGAATACACCTCTGAGGGAAACGGATCGCGATGGATACATTTTGTTGTAAGTGACAGCGTTTATGAAAGAAAATGGTAATATGTATCTTACACCATTGGAAAGATTAGATTCATAAGAATACGTAGATAAAATACAGGTTGCTTACAGGCGACAAGTTAAAGACGAAATGGAGAAACAAAGCAGGCATTTTCGAAGAAAGTGACCGACAAACAATTGGCCGGAACTTACGATTTCTTCGGTTTAGCTACCATAGGCTTGCTGGCGAGTAAAGGAACGTGACGTTACATGGTTTTTTGTCTGCGGTCAGATATGTATTTCTGCTTTGTGTGTGATTGCAAACATTAGGCACATGTTCTGCCTTCTACACCACTGGGAATTAAAATATAGTATGTACACTTTGCAACACCTTATTTGACCGCCCCGAAAGAATTCTAAGTCCCGAAATCGTAAACTTAGCAACATTGCACTTCAGCTCCAGGTGAGAGTAGCCAACTTTGAGTAGGTCCTTCCACTAGACGAAAAACGCTGCGGTGATAGGTTTTCAATTTGACACTTTCCATGAACTTAGAAACTATAAACAGCTATTAGAATACGCAATCAAATAGAAATAATAAATTGGAAAAAGAACCTTGAAGGATATTTACGATTCTGCTTGCTCGACTTGAAATCTGGGGGGTTTGAAACACTGAATAGAGTTTTTCTCCACCTGGAGGAAATTGCCATCAAGTTTGTGCAGAAAGAAGCAAATTTGTGAGGAGTTTATGCGACATTTTATTTACAATACCTTGCATAATATCGAACACTTCTCAAAAACATATATTTTACACGACTTGTTGAGAAAATGTGCTTGAAACACAGGAAGGTGGCAGTCTTCATAAACGTCAACATGTTTTTAAGGGTATAACGTCATGAAGTTAACGTAGAGCAGTTGGTCAGTCTCGCATGGAACGCGTGAGTGAGCAGACGTCGTGCGCGCTGCTCCTGCATAAGCGGTTACTTTCCATTCGCGTGGCAACTTTTGTGTCCTGTTGAATAGAACCAGTGAGTAGAATGGTGCCTCGGCAAATTAATACCCTGAAATTAAACTTTCGAAATGTTGCAACTAGACGCTCGACCTTAGACTTACATCGTTGGATTAACGACACGTTGCAGCTAACGCCAGAACAAGTAGTGAGTATAGAAATTGATTTGTATCATAAGTGTGTGTTCCTGAAATTAACTTCGCGAGTGCTTGGTGAACGTTTGATACAGAACTCAAATGGCTGTGTTAAATATCACGACGATACCGATGAATATAGTGTTGACATGACGTGGGCAGATATGGATTATGTGACGGTCCGGATACACGTTGTACCCGAGGAACTCAAAGATGACGAAATATGTTCAGTTTTGAGCCAATATGGCAAAATTATCGACAAAATTTTGGACGAAGTGTACACAGGAGAACATATTTATAAAGTTCGAACGGGACGAAAAATCATGAAAATGTCATTACGTCACCCGATTCCCTCATATGTTACAATATGTGGACAACGGTTCTGGGTGACGTATCTTGGTCAGGAACGCACTTGTGCTATCTGCGATTTGGGGGGACACGTGGCAGGGAAGTGCCCCCAACGACGTCCTGTTGGGCCTGTGAAGAATCCTACTCTGTATGCTAATGTCGCCAGATTTGGGCCCAATCAGATCGATGCCACTGAACCAGTGATGTCGGCAACCTTTACGAACCTATCTGCGCAGCACACAGAGACCGACGCCAATAACTTGGATCGCGCTTCGACTTCGAACTCCCCCCCAAAACAGACAGAACAGCTACCAGTTGAGCCCCTGAGTGAGACCGTCGACGCCAGTGAAATGGAGGTGATAACGGAGGAGTCAACAGACCAGAACCAGAATGCAGAAGACACCCCCATACTGGAACCAGTGAACATGGATCTCGAGCAGCATGCCGACACGTCGGTCGATTCGTCCGACGGCACGCCGGAGCCAGATCCGGGGATATCCATCCCCGAGATGATGGATGCTACAATGAAGATGGAAGGTGCAAACAGTGAGATGCCTATGTCCATAGATGCCGGAACTTTGAAGTCCTCACAGGCTAAGGAAGCGGAATGGCAACTTCAGCGCCGTCGCCAAGACACCTTTGAGCATTGCCAGAAGAAACGCAGTACGTCGAGATCGCCGACCGCGTCGAAGCAACCTCACCCCAAACGAAATAAGGCAAGGAAACCGGCAGTAAATACGACAGTGGACACAGGTACCGGTGATAGTAAGGAGAATAATAAGTAACTTTGACAAAGTATATAGATAGTAGTAATGGTAGTAGTGTCTGTTCTATGGTGTCTATTTCTAATATTTCTAACCAATAACATAAGTTCTGACAACTTAAGCGAGTGTTATAAAACATTAATGCAAAGCAAGCATATGGAACAGGAAATAATTTACCACGTGGCTACAATAAATATCAACAAACTTTCATCTGAACTTAAACGAAAAGCTCTCATGGACTATATACGTTCTTATAATTTAGATATTGTTTGTATTCAAGAGCTAGGTAAAGGAAATCTTGATATTGGGTTTGATTATGTAGTATATAATAATAGTAATCATAACTCAACGCGAACAGCAATTATAGTTAGAAATAGTATTACAGTATCAAATGTACTATACCATCCATCAGGTAGAATAATTTGTGTAAATGTGGGTGACGTGTGGATATGCAATATTTATGCTCCGTCTGGTAGTGACGCGCGAAAAGAGAGAGAGGAATTTTTCAATACTCAAGTAGCTACAGCCCTCGGTGGAAATAGACAACATATATTGTGCACGGGAGATTTTAACTGTACGTTAAGGCGAGAGGATCAAACCCCTGGGTTTAATACTTCACCAAGTTTAAACATTTTAGTGTCTGGGTTTGACCTAATAGATGTGTGGCAAAGAAAACATCCTAGCGAAAAAGGATATACATACATTAGAACAAATACTGCTAGTAGACTAGATAGGTTTTATGTAACAAAAGAACTGTTCTCGCATTCCACAAAAATAGAGGTACTTCCAAACTGTTTCAGTGATCATTTAGGTGTCCATTTAGATATAGCTTTAAATATCCCACACGTTCGGAGAGGAAGAGGTTATTGGCGATTAAACCTTCAACTACTTCAAGATGAAGCCTTTCGTAAGGAATTTGAGGAACAATGGGGAAAATGGGCAGCCATGAGTCATAGACAGACGGACTTCATAAAATGGTGGGACTCCTATCTAAAACCCTCAATTAAATACTTTTGCATGCAATACAGTAAAGGAAAAATGGCGGATTTTTATAAGAAGTATAACTTTTACCATGCAGTTTTGAGAGAATTAGCAAACAAACTCAAAACAGATCAAACGGCCCTGGGTGAATATAAGAAAATACAAGCGGTCGTTCTGAGAATGTACAACCAAAAAATGCAAGGATATAATTATCGAAGCAAATTAGTAATGTTCGATCCCAAAGAACAACCTTCGCTGGCGCAAGTCCTAGGAGAAAGACGCAGAGAACAACGGAAGTTGATAACAGAGATCGACGATGAAGGAGGAGTAAAACTTACAAATACGAAAGACATTCAAAGACATTTAGTAGATTACTTTCCAATAAATTCAGTGACACAAGTGCTGAATAGGAACAAGATTTTTCCGTTATTGAAAACTATATACCAAGAGTAACAGAGGAAGAAAGGGAGTTCCTCCAACAGCCCTTTACAAGAGAGGAAGTGGAACTAGCTGTAATGGCCGGCAAACGCAATCGCGCTGGAGGCATCGATGGCTTACCTATTGAATTATTCCAAACATTTTGGCCAGTGGTACAGACCATGCTGACGCGATGGGTAAATGAAGTTTTCCGACAACAGCGCATGGGACAAACGAGCCTGTTAGGAGTGATGGTACTCGTGCCGAAACCAGGACGACTCATCTCGGCAAAGAATTTTCGCCCGATAACACTCTTGTGTGTGGACTATAAAATATACACACGACTAATCACAAAACGACTGCAACAATTGGCGGAGAAAAAATAGGACCACAACAATTCATCTTTCGAGCGCATGGTGCAATTTTTGAACTGTTAAATACATTAAGAGACGTTGTGGCACTTCAACAACGTAAAGTTGGATCAAAAGCAGCAATCCTGGCCTCGGACTTTGCAAACGCGTTCGACACAATCAAGCACGATTATTCCTTTACGTTGTTAAGAAAAGTAGGATTTGGAGAAAAAACTGTATCAGCTATTCAGTTGCTTTACACAAATGCAAAAGTACGCCTTAATGTTAACGGGACACTGTCAACGTCTATCCCACTGAAGCGATCATTAAGACAAGGGTGTCCATTATCACTCTTTGCATTTGGCTTAGCAATTACACCCATTGTACGGTGGATGCAAGAACAGGTGCGGGGAGTGGAAGTCTACAGAAAATCCTTTAGAACATTCGCGTATGCAGATGACGTAACTGTTCTGATAAATGATGACAACGACTTGCAGAAGTTACAGGCTATCTTAAAAACAACGCAAGAATTAACAGGGCTAAAAGTAAATGATAAAAATCCAAAATTTTGCATCTAGGAAAAAACCCAATAAACTGCTATCAAGAATCACGTTATGATATTGCGAATGAAGTGACAATCTTGGGGGTAGTGTTTTGTTCAAGGATACAAGAAATGAAAAGTAGAACATATAGTGTGGTGATATCAAGATTACGACATGCAGTGTTTTGTGATAAGCGAAGGAATATATCCATAATCTCTAGAGTGACTTACAGCAACGTGTTTCTTCTTTCAAAAGTATGGTATGTGGCTCAAGTGTTACCACTACCACCATCAAGTGCAGCAGAAATACGACGGCTGGTCACACAGTTCATATGGCCGTCCCATGTACTTAGAGTGGCCTATACCACTTTGTGTTTACCATTAAGAACAGGTGGACTAAATCTAATGAATATTGAAATACAAGCACAGGCTCTCCTCAATCATAGAAATATTCAACTAGCGCTAAAAGATACGCCGAACTTGACCGGATATATACTCCATGCCTACTAAAGAGACATCGAACTTACAGCACCTGTATTACTGCCAAAATTTGACAGTGATACAAGTTATTTCCGATCAACGGTATTAGAATTTGTGTATCTTTTGATAACTAGTCCACAAATACAGACTGAAGCAATTACAGTCCAATTATTGTATCGTCAACAGTGCGACAGGCTCAAGGTCAAACCCAGAATAGTGAACCAGCAACCTAGTATTAACTGGTCGAATGTATGGCGCAACTTAACAGCAAAACATATTCCAGCCTCCGTGCGCTCGATATGGTACTTGGTGATTCATGATACAATATTAACTAAAGAAAGAGCATATCGGATTAATCTAGAGGCAGAACCTAATTGCATAAGTTGTGATCAAGTAGATACCCTCAGACATAGATTAACAACTTGTACTAAAATGACAGACAATTGGAAATTCCTCTGCCGCTGTCTCGGCAGTATATGTAGGAAACCTCCTGCATATTTTACAGTGGAACATCTCCTCTTCCCAGATTTTATGCTTTTCCCGTTAAGAAAATTACAAGCAATACAGTGGCTATTAGCACACTACATCTATTATGCCTGTACACCAAAAGGCATCATGTGTAAACAAACATTGTGCGAATACTTTCAATCAGTTTACTTACAAATTGAGGCCGATGCCCGTACATATTTATATGCAAACTATTTAAGAAGTGTATTATTTATAGGAATGTAAAACATGAAAAGTTAGGTAAAAATGTAAGCAAAAAATAGGTATTTATGCAAGATTGTTGACTGTAAACAAAAAATAGATGTAACTCTGTAATTGTTTGTGAAAAAAAAGTTGGTTAGGCGCTGCTATCCTTAATTTTCATCAAGCGAGAAAGGTCGCGAGTTCAAATCCCACGTTCCCCTCTTTTTTCTTTTTTGTTTGCTGAACAGATACAGTTGATATTAAAATATTTAAAAAATGAATCCGATGCACACTTCTGCACATATTTCCCCTTAGAAGTTGGAGATTTCCAGGATTTAAAGTTAAAACTTTTCTTTTTAGTTATTGTTCATATGTTGTGTTAACACACACATCATGATTAATTCACAAATCACATATATGTATTCAGGATGCAAAATGTAATGTTATTTAAGTTATGTATTGTTTGTTCTTCACTGACACCTAAAATATTGCTTATTTGATTTCGATATACTAAAACAAACATATGTTATGTTAAGTAGTGATGTAGTGCATTACTGTAACGAAGGAGAGCGTTTAATGAGTTCAAATTGCTTAGATTGGAAATTCAATGTCCGTTCCTTCGTAATGACTGTTGTCAATCCCCTCACCACCATCTTACCATGCGTCTAAAACTAATAGGAAATCGCTAATTAACATAAATAAATTGTTATTGCGACGAAGGCCGATTCGATAAGAAACTACTCATAAGTATTTATATAGTGAGTGACAAACAAAAACTTCAAAACCTCATAATGATCGTTAATTCCTCACTGCTTTGTATCTAAATGTTTGTCTTCTTTGAACAGAAAGTACGAGTATCAGACATAACAAACTTTCCGCACTAACTTTGCAATATCCGAAACCACCATTAGACTTAGCTCTATGTAACTTGATTCTGCGCATTCCACGTGGCATGTGACTTCCTCCTATCATCGAAATAACTTTCTCTTAGTATTTCCTTTAATCTCGTGAAATACAGAGACCAATGTTAACTTCTTAGCACGGTGGATAAACTTTACACCCTACGATATACTCCTGAAAAAAATCCTGCCTAGGTGGAGAATCGAACCTACGACCTCCCTCGTAAGAATCAAGCACGCTACCTCTTCTCCAGACAGCTATGTTAAAATTTGCTACCAGTTTGAAGAAACTAATTCACACATAATGTCATATCTATAATTTCCTCATGGGAATTTTCATGAGGAAACGAATTCAGATAAAATCGAGAAACGCTGAAAGAGAAAAATGATGAACATGTCTATTGGCGTTTTGTCATATTTTGTAAATTGTGTAAAAATTCCGTGTTTTGAACAAGCAATCGTTTAGTTACGAAGTATTTTGTTGTTTGTTTAAAGTAGGAACTGGAGAGCGAAAAGGAGTCATTTGAACCAGACCCCGTTTGACAGGAAACTTCAGCTCTTTTCCAAAGACTGTATGAAAAGAGAGAGGAACGTATGAAATATAAAATATGTGTGAAATTAAAACAATGGGAACCTTGAAAGATAATACTAACGAACTTCAAACTATGAAAAACATATTTTCGTGGTGGAAAACTCCAAGTCATTTTCGAAATATGAACTTGATGTTTTTCTTTATTATGAAGTGGAGATATGGGACGATATAATCCCACAGCAAGAACATTTTAAGTGAGCTACCTCCAACTTTTTCAATGGTTATAATTACTAATTAGGGTCCGGAAGTTGATGAAAAATCAACTTTTTTTGTGACCCTTAAAAACAATGCTAAACCTGATATCATGTCCGATTCCCTTCAGTTAGAGCCGGAAAACACTTTATATTTTACATTTTTTTTGCATTTTGTTTTTGCATTTTCGGCCTTTTTTGGCTTTTAGTTTATTTGTCAGTATTTTTAACAGATTTTGTTGCATTTTTACTTATTTTTGAGGTTTATTTTTCTCCTCCCCTGTTGTTTCGTGCATTTTAAATGCATTTACTAGTAAAACTTACATATTGACATGGTCCTTTTAGCAAAGTCACCATGAATCGAAAATGCGGTCAATGGAAAAGCATAATATTATTCTTAACTGAAATGTTTGGCAATGGATTAAAATACTTTGTGTGAAGATCTACTTGAGGTTCTTTTTTTGGACACTATTATCGCTTTAATCTGTAGTTTTAAAGTAAAATTAGTCACAATATTAAATGCAATTACACTCTGGAATACGCGAAGCAGAACTGTATTTTCGGATGCTGGCCGACTACAGTATCATAGAAGGCCCACTCTGAAAGGAGATGAATTGGTTGATTTGGTGTAAGAAGTCAACTTTCTGCACAGTAAGGCTAATCGGGACTGGACCTACAGTTTATGTGGGATCCGAACCGAGTGCATAAAATAACGTGAACCGTGTGGTGTAGGGGGATCGTTTGCTTATGGAATGGAAGGTCATGGTTTCAAACCTACTTCTTTGCAAAATCTTTTTCGGGAAGTAAACGGCTTTGGACGAGAATGCTTATCTACGTTTCTTGGATATTTCCGTTGATATTTATGCGATTTATGTCCAGCATTTCCGGATGGAGAAAGTTGACATGTAAGTTCTTAATATGTGTTAACTTATAACAGCTGAATGAAAGGAAAAGTATTTCCTAAAATCCTGCCATTCACTGATAGATTAAAAACATTAGTAGAAGCATTACTTGAGGCATGCACAGTGGCGACGATTATGGAGTGTGGAGGGGCAGATGACACCGCACTATGCTAAACATTATCTACCAAGGGAAAGAAACTGTCCTTGCCCTCCCCCCCACCCCCACCTTGCCCCATCAGTTTTGAAACCCAATCGCCGCCACTGAGCATGCATCGCATAAATATTTACAGTAATATCATATAATATAATATTACGTTATTAGAACACTTCGTACTCGGTAAATAAAAAGGAAAAAAATAAGGAAAGGGTGGGATTTGAACCTACGATGTTTCGATCTTGACGAAAACAGTAAAAAAACGAAAATGCTGTCATCTAACCAACTACTCCAGGAGATTAATAACAGAAAGTTCTTTAAAACACGTTAATCTCAGTTGAAGCAACATTGTGCCAGAGTTTCGAACCATTTTTCGCCAAGAACCAAGGAAAAGACACACTTTGCAGAATCGTGTGGTGTTGTGCAAGGTATCTTTACTAAACATTTCGCAAAAAATCATCATAAATTTGCCTTCTTGCATTCAAATGTGACCGCAATTCTTTCCAGGTGGTTGAGAACCTGTTCAGTGTTTCACAATGCACATACATTTTCCTATTTTCAAATTCAGAACGAAGAATCTTGAAATATTTTCAACATTCGTATTTCTACTTAACATTTTTTTGTCTACTCATATATTTTATTACTGCTTTAGGGTATCTTTACTTTATGGAATGTGAAAGAATGAAAAAAAAATCACGAGCGTTTTCATTCAGGAAGAAGAAATGTTGCAAAGTTGGCTACTCTTAGTTGGCTGTGAAGCGCTATGCTGCCAAATTTACGAATTCCGGACTTTGAAATTTTTCAGGGCGGTCAAATAAGATGTTGCGAAGTGTACAATGCATTTTCTCGCTCAGAAGAATGTATGTGTAGGGCTATATTAGTCCATCATAGACAATGGATATCTCCAGAAATGTTTGTAGGGGTGGTCAGGCCATTGACAAATTTGAATAGTAGTAGTAGTACTAGTAGTAGCACAGGCAAAGAATATACTTCTTTGTCTATGGTAGTGGTATTAGCAGTGCTTAAAGTGGTTTCATTCAACAACCTGAACGCGAACCACAATGAATAAACACGACTACTGCCACTACTAATAATGATAACAACAATAATAAATGCATATTTAGGAAACAACGGTATTGTGATTAGCATTAGTACTCCACCAAAGTTGTCAAATATAAAAATATTCCAAACTTATTGTGAGGACTGTATATATACACACAAGCTCTGTCACGTCTGTCGTTTCAGGAAATTTGGTTCCAATTACATCTTGAAGGAATAGCACTTACCAAAATATAATATTTTTCTAAATTTCCGGAAATATTGAAGAATAGTAACTCGTAAATAAGCGAATACTAACCGGAAATATTTACTTACATTTATTATCAAGGATTGACATAAAATAATGTAATTGTTTCTAAGTGATTTTATTTATCACAGTACACAACCGACAATGGTAAACTGCAGGGTGGTATTTGTAGGGGGGATTTCCCCTATGGGTATTTGTGTCCCCCTCTGCTTGATAAATATTATCCATGGGGGAATGTTATATGGCATACAATCATTATCTCATGCTGTCCCTAGACAGTCAGTAGAATTTCCCCCACTCGAAATTTCTTAAATGTCACACTGGTAAACTGACAGCAATAGGAAAGAATTCCCCTCAAGAAGCTTATCTTCTCGCTTCTGGGAAATTCACCCTTCTTCCAAGGTGTCCATATCGGTTTTGGCATATCAGGACTATCCAACGAAAGATTAAACATGTGATAAACCTGTCGCCCTGGAATGCCTACTACTGACTGTTCACCGACGGAAGACAAATTTAGTGCCAGAACAGTTTCTGTTCCTCTTCATCTATTGCTTACAATATAAGAATTCACGTCATAAAGGTTTGACTTTTGTACAGTTATTAAAAAAGTAAAATAAATGTCCAATGCCCCAGCAGGAACTGATTTTCTGGAACGGAGTTGCGATGCAATACGGCGCCCTGAGTATTAGGAATAATTATTATTATTGTTGTTGTTATACAATGACTATTATAAACTCATGGATATGAACCAATTTTATTCAATAATAATAATAATAATTATTATTATTATTTCTATTATTATTATATCCTTCGGAAGATTTTTCTACTCGATCTACCAGATAAGTAAATATCTAGCACAACGATTTCTAATTTCTTTTCACATTTCATGTAGTTGGTGTATTGAAATGCATAGTTATTCTAGATTGTTACTAAATTTTACCCACAAAAGTTAGGCTAAATTTTAGTCCAAAGGTTTGTGTGACCTTTCATATAAAACTCTAAGTTTTGGAAATAGAAACAATTATTCCTTGAATTAAATTGTAGAATGAGAAAACATAACCTGGTTTCTGTATTATTCCAACCCAATGCAGTTTTTATTTTGGTTTTTCTGCTCTCTATTTCTCTTACTAACAATAACCATTCTGCTTCTTTTTGTTTGAAATGGACTATGTCAATTTTCATGGTTGTCCAAGAACCGATTCGACTCCCCTTCCCGACGCCCATAATTCATGCTAATATCATTATTTTTAGTCAAGCAATTTCGTTCGCTCTTTTTATTTATTTATTTCTTTACCAGAGAATTCCAAATACAGCGTTGGCCATTTTACATTGGATTGTAAAAACAATGGAAGTAACAAAAAGGAATAATAAAATAAACTAATATATGAATGGCTTATTGCAGAAAGGGACCCGAGTCACTTTTGCACAATTCTGAGAAAAAAAAACAAGAAAAATCGTATAATATTGATAGTGTAAGAAAGAAATGTGCCCTTGTTGGCTCACATTTTCAGCATAATGAATAGTTAATTTTGCAACCCTCAATGCGCCCTCCTGCAGTATGCTGCTAGCGACAGTGGAGATGAAAAGGTTGTAACTCCGATACCTCAAAAATGTGACTCAGGTCCCTTTCTGCAATAAGCCAGTCATATATATATATATATATATATATATATATATATATATATATATATATATATATATATATATATATATATACATATATATATATATATATTGTGGGAGAGACTGTAAAAGAGGTAAATTCTCTCGCCAGACATCAGTGCTCGGTCAAACGACAATTTACAAACACAAGGTAACATTCCACAAATACCGGAAACACATGACGTCAGGATACACCGTGTAACGGTGATGACGTGAATCTGTCATTTGTAAGTCCCGCCTTACGTCATCCCATTACATTAAGTGAAAATTTCCCACCTGGGAAATTTCGCATCCAAAAAAATCCCCTTGAGGTTATTTGCCTCATTACAATTTATATCGATAGATGTCTCCCCAGTCACTTTTCACCGTTTCCTTCTTCGCTAGCAACGGAAGTATTGCAAACACAGTTCGTCACATTCCAGTCAAGGTTCAACGTCGTATTTGTATTTTATTCTCAACTGGGGCAAACCTTTATATTGAATCCTGTGCAACCTTATATCGTAAGTTGAGACTTTGTGAACTTTTCGGCATGCATTTCAAAAGTTACGTGTTGCTATTTTGAACTTAGTTTGTTTCTTGCAACAACGAGTCACGTCGCGAAAAACATTAGTAAGGAATTGTGCATTGGATCTATTTTCGTGAACCAACTTTTGTTTTATATAAAAAAATCTTGCGATAGACATTTTTTGTGGTAATCGTCACGCCCAGTTGTTTTAATTTCGTGGTACCATTTTTTTTTATATATATATATATATATATATTTGCATGACCAGTATTTATTTTCGAAATAATTAAGTGAGAAGTATTTGAAGTCAGTATGAACTGGAGATTGAACTTTGGCATGGAACCTTGAAACAACTAGATCCGATACACTGGCTGCAGTTTTTCCACACGAGCACGTGTCAACCAGGAAGTAACGGCGAAATCTATTACGTAACCACAACGCATAAATTTGACCGCATCAGTTTGACGACTTGGATATTACGAACAGTCTGGCTAATTCGCAACTAGAGTCGTTTTCACGTTCAGAAGAGACAACGGGGCTTATGGAGAAAACGCACAGTGTTGCCAATACAGCGCTAGCTCATGTCGCCGGGAAATGATGACCTTCCTTCACAATGAAGGTGTTACATATTTTGTATATATAATAATAATTATATGTAATTATTAACATTAATATTATACTGTGAACGTTACAGTTACCCTTTTTACTATGATCCATTGCGATCACTACACACGCGAGTGTAATGCACGAATATGACACTTCAGAAATCACTTAAAAAAGTAAAAATCACTGAGAGCTCACACAACTGAAAACACTTTTTCGGGAGAGGGAAAAAGTCTAAACAGACCAAAGCAGATCTCTCACTCAAGTAAGGGGACCCTGGCACATGGGTTAGATTCAAGTTGCAACCGAAACAAACAAATGAGTTATGGCCTACGTGAACTGATAAGACGTGAATGACTCAAGCAAGGCATGTCATATTTCTATCTTGAAGCCCCATATTTTGTCACGTGTTGGAAAGTCTTTCAAAGGTTAATATGGTGTCTATTAATTTATGTGAAAGGTGATCTTCATTTCAGTATTAATGTCGACAGTAATGTAAACGAAAACAACGTGTATTTGCGACAGCACTAATGTTGCTCACAACAGCAGCATTAGAAATAATTGTCAATTATTAAATTTAAGTAATTTCAATTCTATTATAACAAACTGCATGAAGTTCATATTTTTACTGAATGGAAATAAAATAACAACTGGAAAACTTGGTGGTGATTAGCCGAAATGCTGCGGTGAGTCAGCTCAAGATGGCCAGACAACGTCTCCTTACTTCGCGCGCGGTTCGGGTTAAAAAGAAACTCCAAATGCATGGAAGTAATATTTCTGGGAACCTTTGAGTGGTTATAAAAAATAATTTCATTATTTTCTCCACAACTTTGTCGCTGGAAGTTTTTACTTGGAATTACAGAACAAAAAATGGCCAGCGACGACATTTTCTACTGCACGAATATAAAAAATCTCCACATACTTTATTTGAATATTTTTTAATGCAAATATGCTTTAAAGTATTGATAAATTCTGAGTACCACCGTCACCTATGACAATTAAAAAACAGTGTCAATTTTTTTCATAATGAAAGCTTCAATTTTACGGCATGTTTCAACGTTAGGAATGAAAACAATGTAAAAATTGTGTTTTCACAGAAAATTTGCGTTTTTAATTTATCTAAAATTATGTAAGCAAGTTACCAGTTTTTTGTGTTCACCATCGTATTCTCTACAAAATTTCCTGCAAAACTGCAGGTACCGATTTTACTTAAGCTAAATTTGTAAATCCAGAAATTTCACAACAGCGCGCTCGTATTTCCCATAAGAAAAGCATTGCCCATAAGAGCCCATTGTGTCTTCTGAACGTGAAAACGACTCTAGAACTTTCGAAGGTATGTAAGAATGCGTGTGTTTATAGTGAATTGAACTTATGTAACAAAACTCAAATTCATGCTTGCCTATTTACTGCAAAAAGGGGATTTTTTCTGAATGGCACATGCTTACTATTCGCGTGCATTCTTTGGATACTCGTGCCCACTTATCGCTGTTAAAAATTGTGAACTTTAATATATCGATGATTTGCGGAAGTGATTTTGCATTACTAAAAAGACCTGATAACAGATGGGGATTTTGAATGCATCATGTGTATAAAATAAATATCATGAGTGAGGAATAGATATGTACTTTGTGTGCGTACTTCGTAATAGTGTTAAGGGGTGATACTATAACGAGCTAAAGTGCAACCAATCCACATTTAACCTAGATTGCAAATTCTGTGAAAAATAATTCAATCTAAAGACATCGTAATGAAAGTCCTTTACTTGCAACAACAAAAACGAGACGAATAATAACCTACAGTTTATCTAGAATTTGGTGAGCATCTAATTCTCTTTAAAAAAAAGGCAGAAATTTAAATTTTAAATAATTACAATTTTATGTATTTTATAAATTAGTAAAACTCGTGTGTTGAATGTTGAAATGCTAGAAACTTTAAATGAAGTAAATTTTATCTGCAATATTGTCCGTAGGTAAAAGGGCGTATTTTTAATTGGATTGTTATTTTTTGATTGTAATTTATTCTGGTTAAAAAAATACCAAAAAATGAGAATTGTCTGTTCGAACTTAAACTGGAATTTTATTGTGAAAGCTTATTAAAATTAGAATGAAATATTGAATGAATGTTGCTACAACTAAATTGTTAAGTAAACGTGTATAGTTGAATGTGATACTTTTTCATTGGTGTGAGTCATGATTGGCGACGGAACTGAGATAAAGGTTGGTTGTATAACTTACCGAATTTTGGAAGGGTAAAGAAGGGTGCGGTTATACGTCACGTATTTTTCAAACTGTTGTTATTGTGGGAATTATTCCGTATACATATCGGCGAACCCCGTAACAAGTAAAAATTGTAATTGTGGTTCCTCGATTTTATATTGTCCACGCAAAAGATACCTCTGCGCGTATTGGTCTCTTCGTTTCATGCTTCCATTTTTAGGGACATCGAGGAACGGCGTTACAACCGCAATCTTTGATACTACCGGGTTCAAGCCCGTCATCGGCTGCCAAATACGGAAGTGCTGTCCAAGCAGCTAGGAAGTATTTGCCAGCAGCTTAAAAGAGCTAAGCACCAGAATTCATGCCTCAGTCAAGTCTCAGAATTCAAGGACCTCCAGAAGAATACCAGCTACCAAGCGAAAACCTCGACACCTTTCAGATCTCAGTCCGGCCCGGGAAACCGAGACGAAGCTTTTGCATAAGGCAACCGCAGTACAATCCCGAGTTGACTATCTTCAGCACCACGGCCTACAACTTGTAGACGTCGGTCAGGCCATCGTCCCGGCGCCTTTCCTAGGGCCGATACTTCAAGACCAGCGTGGGCTCCGTCGCCAAGCCACGGGCAAGAAAACCATGGGCCGTCAAACTCAGGACTCCGTGCTCTGTCGCCTGACGTCTACACTCAACCGCTTGGCCGAGAGGTAAGATATACGTCGTCTACATACCTTGAAATCATACCACTCCCTACCAGAAGCCTGTCAGCAAGATTGTATGGCGACCTTAAACGTAACCTAGCTCTACCATCTGACCCCTAAAGCTTTCACAGTAACGATCCCCGTAGTTTATGTAATTGAAACCAGTGAACGCATCAATATATATATACAGGGTGATTGGTAATTCGACCTATTCCTGGAAAGGGGTGATACTAGAGCACATTTGCAACAAATTTGACCCTATGCACCGGGGGGTCGGAAATCAATGGGAGTAGACACAATAGGACAGTTCTAAATAATCTTTTGAGGCTCGAATCATCATTTGAGGCTCGTCGTAGCCTTTTATGATGTATATTTTGAGGGCACAGAGTTGGCAACACTGTGGGCCCTTACTGTAGCTTTTTATGAGGGGGGTCCATTGCCCCCTGTTTACATCTGGCAACACTGCCGTAGATTTTTTGACAGTGTTGTTAACCTACTGGGTTTTTCACTGTAAACTTTCATCAAAGGGCCTGAGCGGTCCATGTACTCTTTATGTCTGGCAACACTGTTGGGGGCCTAGTGTTGGCGACCTGTGGGCTCTTACTGTAGCCTTTTATGAGGGGGACCTATTGTCCCCTTTTTATATTTGGCAACTCTATTGGATGTTTCTTCTTTGAGGCTTGGGTTTTGCCAACCCATCCGAAGAAAATTCCACTATATGATCTTTCACTGGCTAAGCTAACCTACAAATAGAAATTGGCAACACTGACGAGGCTCGAATTATCATTTGAGGCTCGAAATCATCATTTGAGGCTCGAAATCATCATTTGAGGCTCGAAATCATCATTTGATGCTCGTCGGTGTTGCCAACCCACTCTACAAAAATTCCACTATATGATCTTTCACAGGCTAAGCTAACCTACAAATAGGAGTTGGCAGCACTGACTTATAAACCCACTGGGTCCTCTTGGCATGTTTTTTCATGATGTGTTGCTAGGCTATTGGGCATCTTGGCGTATACAATGTATATATTTTGAGGGGGGGTTATGGCTTTTTATGCTGTACGAATACTGGGAGCTTGACAGTGACAACCAACAGAGTAGGTAAACCTACATCCAGGAACTGGCAACACTAGTTTCTGACAGTGAATTTGAAATAAAATATTAAACAAAATACATGAGTAAGCACTGTGGGTACAAATAGTACCAGTGTTGTGCCCCCAACTCCAACTGGGCAACTTGGGGAAATAATTGTACAACAATTTGTACCTAATTGTACAATACTTGTACCTAATTGTACAACATACATATACACAGACATAAAAGAGAGAGCCTTCCCGCAACTTACTTCATGTACAATTTATATGATTTTACAACTGTGAAAAGAAAGCATATGTGTTCTGTATGCACACATTTATTCTTATTTTTCGAAGTTGAATGAAAGCACATGTTTTTACGTTCTCGTAATACTAACCTTGCTCCACTGATTTTAAATTGCTTCCATCCGCTTTTTTTTTTCTGTGTTATTTCCGTATGCACGCAATATTTGCTTTCAATAGTATAATGAAACACAGAAGGAATGTTAGTATAGCAGGCTCCGAGTTTACAATTTATTAAATTAAACAATAATTTATGTAAGAATATACTTGTACTTACCGAACACAAAATAATAAAAGCACATGTGAATGTTTGCGTGTGTTCATGTTATATGACGACTGAGTAAAAAAATAATGTTGACTCCCCGAAAGATAAAGTTCCTAGTTCGACATCAGGTGCATGCAAATTTTATGTTTTGCTCTCCAAAATCTTGATTTTATGTTTGTGCTATTTGTCATACAGCAGAGGAGGAGGAGGGAGAGGGAGGGGAGGGGGTACTATTAGCGCCATCTATTAGCAAACAATAGAAATAAAAATTAGGTCAAACTTTTTCAACACCCAAATATTTTGAATGTTTTCGCTTAGTAATACGATCTAGCTGAAGACGTTTAAAAGAGTACTCTTAGTCGACGAAGCTAATTGCTAGGGCCCTTATATTACTAAAATATTCTTTAATTTGCATATTTCTCATACCGCCATATGTTGTTCTAGTTGACTTCTTCCAAAAAAATGCTAATTAGCGAGAGTTAATTAAGCAAGGCAAGTAAAAGAAGCAAAATAGAACAACATATGTGCCGGGGTGAGAATATGTAAAAAAATCGATTCCGAGGTGGATCGAATTAAAATTGGGGGATATTTTGCATTTTTTCCCTATAATGTACAAAACATTTACCGTACATAATCCTTTCCATTTACAACAGTATAAAATAAGAGGAATGTGTGACAATATCCATATTAATTAGGAAGGTATGTTGTATGCTAGGTTAGCTAATTGTGTCTTCTACAGCTTCACTGTATAGAGGGAAGATGGAAAAAGAGAGCTCTACAAAAACTGGTGCTCTTAACAATATTGTACGCCCATGAAAATTATATATAAATAAGACTTAAGCGTATTATCTGCTTTCATATCAGATTTTGCCAACCTGTAAGCTGTAGTGTTTAGGTGACAATCGACCTGCTCAAATATGATACTGTTGACAATATTGTACGCCCGTGAAAATTATATATAAATAAGACTTAAGCGTATTATCTGCTTTCATATCAGATTTTGCCAACCTGTAAGCTGTAGTGTTTAGGTGACAAGCGACCTGCTCAAATATGATACTGTTGACAATATTGTACGCCCGTGAAAATTATATATAAATAAGACTTAAGCGTATTATCTGCTTTCATATCAGATTTTGCCAACCTGTAAGCTGTAGTGTTTAGGTGACAAGCGACCTGCTCAAATATGATACTGTTGACAATATTGTACGCCCGTGAAAATTATATATAAATAAGACTTAAGCGTATTATCTGCTTTCATATCAGATTTTGCCAACCTGTAAGCTGTAGTGTTTAGGTGACAAGCGACCTGCTCAAACATGTTACTGTTGACAATATTGTACGCCCGTGAAAATTATATATAAATAAGACCTAAGCGTATTATCTGCTTTCATATCAGATTTTGCCAACCTGTAAGCTGTAGTGTTTAGGTGACAAGCGACCTGCTCAAATATGATACTGTTGACAATATTGTACGCCCGTGAAAATTATATATAAATAAGACTTAAGCGTATTATCTGCTTTTATATCAGATTTTGCCAACCTGTAAGCTGTAGTGTTTAGGTGACAAGCGACCTGCTCAAATATGATACTGTTGACAATATTGTACGCCCGTGAAAATTATATATAAATAAGACTTAAGCGTATTATCTGCTTTTATATCAGATTTTGCCAACCTGTAAGCTGTAGTGTGTAGCAACAAGTTATTACGTAATATAATGATGTCATATCAGTCGTGTTGTTTTCTGATTGGCTTAGTGTCTCGAGTAAAAAACAGAGATTTTGATTGGCTAATAATTTATACGTGGTGTTTTCTGATTGGTTTAAGTAAGCAAGATTTCTATTGGCTGTCTAAATCTATATAAGCCGGAGCACAGCGCTGATTTCTCACCTTTGCTGGATTGGCAGAGGAACCCACATGGCGGGGGATAGAACCTGAACGGGCTCCACCAAAGTATAGGAGACTAGAAGCATATAATTTGGCGGAAAAACCCAAGTAAGGTCATAGAGAATATTTCAAAAATAGATTTTTTTTTAAAAAAAAAATTAACAATTATATTTTGCATTGCACAGCATTGGGTATTAAATAACATACCCCCAAAAAATCTCTGCATTATGCGTTCTGTAAAAAATTGCCCTACGTGCCAAACTGCTGTGTCAAGTAAAAATTTTCAAAGGCACTGTCGTACTTGTGTGCCGGGAAAGCGAATATGTGCGACCAAACTGTGCTCTAAGTGTGGAAAAAATATTACTATTGCCAACTTCAAGCGACACCAGCTTACTTGCAAGGGCACTGGAACATCTCTACCGCAACCTTCCAAGCGAAAGGTAGAAGTAACCTCCCTCGATGCATCGCCACCTGCCAAACGCGTCAAGCTGGCAAAGAAAGCAGACCGGTTTGCGTTTGAGCATTTATTAGAAGACTTTGACATAACATCAGACAGCTTCTGCGATGTGCGTAGTTTTCTGGAGAGCGAGCGAGCTAAGATAATATCCATCCTCAACGATGCATTGGCCACACACTCCACTAAATTCTATGCTGTGCTATGCTGTAAGTATAAGAAACCGTCTGATGAAATATATAAATTCTTCCATGCCACAAAAGCAAAAACACTGCATCAGGCAGATGTCACTGACCTCGACAGCATCTACGACAAGTTTGTCGAGGAGCTTGTGGCAAAGCACGAGGAGCATCAGGCTGAAGGCTCGGGCGGTTCGCTGTGTGGCGACCCCCACGAACTTTGTCTGACACTTAACAAGTTCCTGCCACTGGCAGGGTCTAGCTATATTGCCCTGCCACCCAAGGTTGAAGCAAGGAAAGCTGTTGTCAATATTCAGAACAAAGACACCAAATGCTTCCTCTGGGCGGTGCTGGCAGCATTGCACCCTATACCTTGGGAAAACAGTCCACGCTATGTTGCACACTACAAGCAGTATGAGTCGGAACTGGAGGATGCAATGGCCGGGATTGCCTACCCTGTAGAAGTCTCGCATATTCGCAAGTTTGAGGTTCGTGCTCGTGACTTGTTGGGCCTGCAATTAGCCATCAATGTTTACGGTCTCACCGAGGCAAACATCGTCTACCCTATTCGGGTAAGTGATGTAGATGATGATAGTGCACAGCAAATTGACCTTCTTCTTATCAAGAATAACACCTGCCACCATTATACGCTTATTCGCTCTCTTTCCAGACTTGTTTCAAATCAGAAAAATAGACATGATGGTCACATCGTGGTGTGTTTCAGGTGCCTGTCCACTTTCGACAACCGAAACCATTATAAATTCAAACACTCTCGAGGACCCAACATTGCTGCTGAGAAGCTAGCTCGCCACATGCTCTACTGTGGTACCAACAAGCCTGCACGAACCATCCTGCCCGAACCTGGCGCAGTAGAGTGTTTTCGCATGCACAGTGCTATGGTGAAGCATCCTGCCTATATTGTAGCAGACTTCGAGGCCTTTCTTCAACCTCTGTCTAACTGCCATCCCAACCCCGAAACATCCTCTACTATTCCTTTCCAAATCCACGAGGCCTCGAGTTACTCCTATGTTGTGGTGTGGCGAGACCAACATATTGCCTCCGAGCCCTATGTGTATCGCGGTCCCGACCCGGTCAAACACTTCCTCGAGAGAATGCAACAGGAAGGCATCAAGATAGGGAAGGTGCTGTTGGCCCCCAAGCCCATGCTGCCTCTGTCTCCGGAAGACAAGCATCAGCACGAAATGGCTCTAAATTGTCCTGTTTGCAACTCAGTCTTCAATGACGATAACAAAAAGGTCCACCACCATGACCATTATGGGACCGGAAGCTACATTGGCCCGTGGTGCAACAGGTGTAACTTGAGAGCCAGGGACCCGCGCTTCATACCGGTTTTTTTTCACAATGGCTCGGGATATGATTTCCATCACTTGGTCACACATCTAGGGTACGACAATGCAAGAATCAATATCCTGGCACAAAACGAGGAGCGTTATATTAGCGTCAGCAAGTGGGTGCCGATCCCCGACTCAAAAAACAGGAGCATCGAGCTTCGGTTCCTCGACTCTCTGAGGTTCCTCCAGGCAAGCCTGGATGCTCTTGCTGGGAAGCTCAGAGACGACCAACTAGCCATTACCACATCAAGTTTCCCGAACTTAGATGTCGCACTCATCAGACGTAAAGGGGTCTACCCCTACGAATACGTCACCGACCCTTCCAAGTTCGAAGAAGAGTTGCTGCCTCCCCAGGATAAGTTCTACAGCCAGCTGAGAGGTTCAGGTATTACCGACGAGGAGTACAAGCATGCTCAGTCTATGTGGGTCAAGTTGGGTTGCCGAACTTTCGGTGATTACCACGATCATACCTGAAGCTTGATGTGACGCTTCTTGCCGATGTGTTCCAGGCGTTTCGGGCGACTGCGATAAATATTTACAACATGGACCCTGTATATTTTTACAGCCTTCCTGGACTGGCATGGTCGGCCATGCTCCTGCTGACTAAAATTAAACTTTCACTTATCTCCGATATTGATATCATGCTTTTCAGCTATCCGGGGCGGCATGGTCCAAGTGTCGCAACGCTTCGCACACGCCAACAATCACCACATGGCCACTGGTTACGACCCCTCCCAACCACCAAGCTACATCATGTACACTGATGTGAATAATCTTTACGGGCACTCCATGATGCAGCCACTCCCAACAGGACAGTTTGAGTGGGCTGATCCTTTATACCACGACATCGAAAAAGAGTGCGACGAGTTTGGGTTTTTTGCCGAGGTGGACCTTGACTTCCCCGAGAAGCTGCAGGATACATTCTGTGACCTTTCGCCTGCTCCGGAATTCAAGTGTCCACCTGGCTCGGATCAACCGAAGCTCGTCATGGACTTGGAGCCCAAAAAGCGTTATGTGCTACACTACCGGAACCTCCAGTGGTTAATGCAGCAAGGGGTCTCGGTCAAAGCAGTTTACCGCGTGCTCTTGTTCAGGCAGTCTCCATGGTTGAAGCCGTACATCGAACTGAACACCAAACATCGCACTACTGCCACTTCGGAACTTGATCGCGATTTTTTCAAATTAATGAACAATGCGGTATTTGGGAAGACCATGGAGAATGTGCGAAATCGCGTTGATGTGAGGTTGGTGACGAAGAAAACACAGTGTCGTCGACTTGTTGCAAGCCCGCTGTTCAGGTCTCGAACAATTTACAACGAACAGATGTCTCTGATTCACATGAACCGGGGCGAGGTGCTACTCAACAAGCCCATCTATGTGGGAGCTGCAGTTTTGGATCTGAGCAAGTTGTGCATGTTCGAGACATATTACGGCATACTACGTGCACACTACAACCACAATATCTCGCTCCTCTACACAGACACAGACAGCTTGATGTACCATGTTCGCACGGCCGATGCGTATGGTGATATAGCCAAAGTTCCAGCTCTTGTCAAGCTCTTCGACACATCGGGCTATCCCCAGCTAAACCGGTATGGAATTCTGCCCCGGAACAAAAAAATACCCGGCAAACTCAAGGACGAGAAAGACGGGGATGTGATTGTGGAGTTTGCTGGACTTCGTGCCAAAGCCTATGCGATCCGGGCTGAGGGTTCTGTAATAAAAAAGGCAAAGGGTGTAAGCAGGCAAGTGGTTCGGGAGCACCTCAAGTTTGAGGATTACCTCGAGTGCCTCAGAACAAAATCGCCCATTCTACAAAAAGAGCATCGTATCCAAAGCGTCGATCATGTGCTTACAACTAATATTGTCAGGAAAGTTGCTCTGGATGCACACGACGACAAGAGGTGTATTCTTGAATGTGGGGTCCATACACTTCCGTGGGGCCACTATCGCCTCCAAACTAGTAAGGCCTGCCCAGAGTGTAACAAAAAGTAATAGGCAATGCGAAAAAAAAAAACAATTTTAATTTACTTCCACTTCCTCGATTACATGCATGCATGGCACAGCAAAATTAAACTTCTGGAAACTGCTAATTGCAATTTGTACTTATATATATAAAATTCCACATTTCTTATTGTGTGCTATTTTTTTTTATTTATTTAAAACTGTTCAGTCACTCTTTCATTCTTGACGTCATACACAAATGTTTTCTCTGCAATAAGAATGACACTGCACAGAGTATCTGCAGGCAAGGCATCGTGGAACTCGCATACAATCTTGATGTTGGTACGATCGTTGACCACAACTTGCTTTCTTTTCGTGGTGTTGATGACGAACATCGGCCTGCGTGTTTTGAATTCGCTGGGCGCGTAGTACACGTCCACGCTTCCCTCGGTCACGCGTTTGTAAGCCGTGTAAGCTTCGTAAAGTTTGAGGTAATCGTCTTTGGTCATGTCGAGGTTGTAATTCTCGCGAGGGAACACTTCGTTCCTACCGTTCTTCAGATAAACGTTCTTGATCTTGCAGTCGTCGAACTTGCTGGAATCTTTTTCCTGATTCTTGTCCCTCCCGGTCTGAAAAAGCACTACGACGAAATCTGGCATGTCGAACTGTATGTTGTTGAACTGTGTCGTCACGTCGAATTCCATGTGACTTCCCGACGCCATCTTCTGCACGCACTGGTAACCGTGAAAGTGAATCGGCACCTGCGGACTTTTCAAGATCTCCGCTTTGTACTTGAGGGCGTAGTTCGTTTCGTATTCCACCACCGGCATTCTCAATTCCATGCTCCGGATGACGCATTTCGCTGCTTCGGGTAAAGTGTTGGCTATCGGCGTGGTGCCGTCCGGACCCAAAGTAGCGTATCGCATTAGTGCGTTGTTGTCGTTGGCCGCTCTTCGAAACGTGATCCTCAGTCCTCCCTTCCACATGATCTCCTTGTAGTCCGAGAAGAAACCAGGCAGCAGACGCATGGGAAAGAGCACCGTGTGACTTCTCGTCGATATTTTGGTCCCGGCTTCGAATCCCCCGGCCTGGTAGTACGCTGCGTCCGTTTTGGATAATTTCAACGTTCCCACTGCCGTCGACGTGATGCCTGGATAATCTATTCTGTCGATGACGGTGTTGTGTTTCCTCACCTCCACCTGCGAGAACAGGTGAGGCACGAAGTTGTCCACGAGTATCAAATTTGCTGCTGCGGGAAACGCGTCTCCGCTTTCCTTCTTCACCACGTCGAATTGAAGGTAGAGGTCCGCTCTGTGAGGATGAATGAACCCGTCGCCTACGTCCACGTCGTATTCGATCTCCCTGTTCGCTTCGTTCAGATTGGCGAACGTGCGACTGTTGGGAGGGAAAGATTGGAATTCGTAACTTTCGATTTGCTCCATTTTACATGTATGGTTATTTATTATACGTTGATCTCCACGATGGCCGTCGTAGTGGCACCTGCGAAATCCACCACGTCTCCTTTCTCGTTCGTCACCACGAACTCTATGTCGTCTATGCGGTTGCGACATACTGGAAAATAGATCGGCGAAGAGGGCGTGTAGATGATCGGTTCCATGAACTCGGAACTTGGTTTGAAAGTGGCTATGATTCCCGTCTGCTTGTGACTTCCTAATAATCCGTCCGAAGATTTCGTGATCATGCCTTCCGCCACGTTGCAGTGTACGTTCAGAGTCTCTATGGCCAAGAATTTAGGAATGTTGGTTGCTACGTGCTTGATGCCAGCTTCGAGTTTTGGGTGGTTGTTCTCGAAACCTAAAAGTTCTCCCATGGTGCCCAGGTCCACGGTCTCCGTCGCGGATAGGATTTCCACTCTGTGCGTGACCGAATTTTGAGAAAGGTATGTGCCTTTGGGTAATTGAGCTTGCAAAGTGGAAAGATTGTATTGTCCTGGCGTGACGACGATGTGTTCGCTTCCGACGCTAATTTTGTTGTTGTGCTGCGTGACGTTAGGTATGAGGTACATGCTGTAGAATGCACGCAGAGCCACAGATTTAGGATAGACGATGTCGTCGTGCAGCGTGAGTTTCAAGATTGAAGATTCGCTCGTGAGATGGAACACGCCCATCCTAGTGATGCTGTTTGAGGTTCCACAATGCTTTCTGGAAATCCTCGATCGTAGGGTTATTTATTTTAGAGAGAAACGCGAGCACGGAGAGGCAGAGATGACCGCAGTTCACGTCTCCGAAATTTTGAATGCGTTCGTCGTTGTAGTATATAGAGGTTTTGTTCGTTTTCAGATAATGAATTAAATTTGTAGGTGGAACACCTCCGAAAGAATCGAAAACGAATGCTTTATCATCATTTTTGTGGTAACATATCCAATGCGTGCCTGGATTTTCTTGACCGTCCAAGTTGACTACTCCGCATTCTCTTCTTTTAACGCTTGAAGGTAACGAGTCGGACATGAAAACTCCTCTGAAGTGTTTGATTTGTAACGGTTCGATCAGAGATTCAATGTCTCGGTTGGTGAGTGCTGTTGTTTCTTTTTTTAAAACTTCTTCATCACGCCCTTCCCCCCTTTCTTCTCCATGGCCAGGTTTTGACGTTTCTGTTCTTCCAACTCGGCCTTGTTCTTCTTCGAGTCGATGACGGTTTTCGCGATGGCGGCACTTCCGCCAGCCAAACTTCCAACGGCCCCCAATGCTGCCAGGATGGCCGGAATGCTGAATATGAAACCTCCGATCTTTTGCTGTTTCCGCGAACGCTGCAAGCGTCTCAATTGAGGTGTGCTGAGAAGTAATTTCATTCCGTGTCCTTTGCTCAAGCAAGAACGTTTCTTCTCGCGTTGTTTCTTGGTGAGTAACCCATCGAGGGCACCTAGATATTTAAGATTGGATTATGGTATCTGGTACACGACACCCTTGGGCTTCATGTTGATGCTCTATGTGTTATTTTCACGGTATGTTATTTATATATATATTCTGAGATTTTTTCTTCTGTAGTTTTTTTACGGTATGTTATTTATATACCCCACCCCAATTTTTGTTTCGTGTTCATGGCGATGGTGGTACCCAGTGGGGCGACCCGTTCACCCAGCGATGCGTCTCTGCTCACGAACCTTTCGAAAGCTGCGTGCTCTAACTTTCTGTCTGCTTCGTGACGTGCATCCAGATCCGTCTGCGTGGTGTTGTAAGCGATGTCGTGATCTTTGCATGCGGCGTCCAACGGATTCACACCCTTGTCTCCTCTCTCCAATCTTTTCTCGAGTTTGGTACCCGGTCCGCAGTACTGGTAGCCAGGTAAATGCATCTCGAAAGGTAACTTGTTGATGATGTCGTTCGCGAGTCCTTTTTCTTTCGGCCACGTTCCAGAATCTCGGAGGCAGCGTGTTGATGATTTTGATGAGGTAACCTATGCCCTTGTCGTCGTTCACGATGAAGTTGGAAAGTTTCGTGCTGATCATGTCCACGATGCCAACCTTCTCGTTGTAGAAATTACGGTTGCCTGCATTCTCTTCGCCGGCTATCACCAACAATCGGTCCACGAGCTTCCTCACGTCGTCCACCCAAACGAATTCTTTGGGTAACGTGTTGTAGCGTTTGACGCCGCTGCCTGTTTTGACCTGGTTCCAAATCGGTTTGATGAGATTCCTGTACTTCTCGCCGCTGCTCGATTTCACCCTATTCTGCGAGGCGTCGTTGTTCTGGTACAAGGCATCCGTCATGATCAGAATTTCCTTGTAACTCTGGTAATCTTCGTCGGTGTAATCTTTCGGCTGCTTTTTGGCAACGAGTTCCCACAGTCCCACCGTACCCGGATACCTGGTCCAACTATCCTTCTCGCCTAAATTAACTTTAATGTCGTTGCCTTCGAAGGTCACCTTCGATTTCCCAATCTTCCACACCACACCACCGCCTTCGTTGGTTTCCATGCTAGGATACAATCCGAACACTTCATCCTTGTCGAATTTCCCCGTACTCAGGTAGTCTCGTGCCAAAGGTCCCAACTCGATTTTATCCGAAGACGACGTGCTACCAATGGCTCGACGTCGTGCCGGTGCATCCTTCAGTTCGAACGGTGTCGAAGGAATGCTCGAAATGGGCGTGGGTACAGCGTAACTTTTAGCTGCGAGCGGTACGAGTTCGTTGATCAAATTTTTATTTTGTTCCGTGACACTTTTAATTTCTTTACCTAGACCGCTGATGGCATCGATCACAGGTTGATCCTGACGTTTCTTCTCTTCGTAGAATCCGCGATACTCGGATTTCCAACCTTTGAAGCGTTTCGCGAGGTAATCGCGAAGCTTGAGATTTTCGTCTTCGATTTTTCGTTTCGTCATAACGTTTATTTATATACGTCGTTTCTCACAACGTTGCAACGTTTAGAAAGTCGTTGATTTTGTTTCTGTATTTTCCGTCGTTGGGTTTCCTCGTCATGTCGATCGTCGCGAATCCGAAATCGTCACCGTTCCAGCAAGTAGAGCAGCAGCGTTCCGAAAATTGATTGTAGTTCATGTCTCCGCCTACGTAGTCATCGTACGCGTGCTTGAGGTTGGTGTGATCTTGACGAAACAAACATATAAAATTAGCGTTGTCGCGTACTAACTGTTTTGGAATTTTGGAAAACGTTTGAGCTAGGTAGAAGCAATCCATTCCTTTGTGACGACCTTGCGTGAAAAAGTTGCGAATTTCATTTTGATTTTCCAGGATGACGTCGTCGAACACAACGACTGAATTTTCACGACAATCGTCGAGTGGTTTTATTTCCGAGGCGAACGTTGCAATGTCCAGACCATCGTACAGTTTCATCAGTTGCTGGTATTTGGATTGCTCCAAACTTTTCGAGAACACGTACAGGTGCCTGTTCTTCCAATCTAACCAATTCGGTGCGAGGAGAAAATTGTCCACGAGCAGTGTCGTTTTCCCACACCCCGAAGGACCTACGATCAGACAGCGGATGCTGTCGGGAAGCAACTCACCGTTCTTTTTTTTCCCGTTTGACTTTCCGGATCCGGTAGACGCTTCACCACGTTCCACGTACTCACAAGATCACTTCGTTCGCGTCGATCCAACTCTTTTCCGGAAGTCCCAGCCATTTGACAAACAGTTTGTCACCTTTCCTACGCAATACTTTCTCGATGAGGTACGTGTTCGGGGTGTTTCGTTTTAGAGAGTTCCTCTTCGTAAAATCTTCCTTTCAAAATATCGCCGCTACTATCTTTTATTATATACGTGTGTCGGTTTCCGGGTAAAACTCGAACCACCGTAAAGAGTTCCGTGCTCCAATTTTTTGTGAACCCCTTCTCGAAGGTGCGTTTGAATTTGCTGATCCTCACCTGGTCTCCAATTTTGTATTTAGCTCTTTTTGTCGTGGGTGTGTACTTTGGACAGTAAACTGTAGAAATTAAACGCTGCTCGTCAGATTTCGTAACGTCAACTGGCTTCATGCCTATCGTTCTGTGTACCGTATCATTATAGGTGTCGACGAGTTCCGGCAGGATGTCGACCCATTTGTAATTTCCCCGAAGCGTGAATCGTTTCCACATGTGTGTTTTCAAGGTTCGATTAAATCTTTCCACGATGCTGGCTTTGATGTGACTGAAGGTCGAATAATGTCGAATGCCATGTTTTTGAATAAACTTTTGGAATACGGCGTTGTAAAATTCCTTCCCCTTGTCCGTTTGCAGAAACCGTGGTCGTCTGCCGCCGCTTTCGCGAAAAATTAATTTGAATGCTTCCGTGACGCACGATCCCGTTTTATCCTTCAAAGGTAGAGCCCATGCGAATTTCGAAAATGTGTCTATGACGGTGAGGAGGTACTTGTTGCCCTTGTTCCATTTATGTACGTTTTTCAAATTGCCGCTACTCATCTCCACGAGATCGCTTTGCCAGAGCTCGTCGATGCCCTTGGTTACCACAGCCAAACGTTCGTAGTTGCGGCGTGCAGGTTTATGCAATTCTTCGACAATGGCTTGCCTAGACATTTTATTATTTTAGAGATTACGTTTGAAAAGAAGCACCAGCGTGATGGGATTCAAAGAGGGTGGCACCTCGCTCGTGTTTTGAATGATCAGCTTATCGCCGGCACTCACGTCGAAAACGGTAAGATCTTCGTCTTCGTGTATTTCATATATGTTGCGCGTTTCGTTCCAACGTGCCAGAGGAATGTTTCCTGCTTTCTGAACACCACGATTCGATATTAAGGTCATGGTGGGAACGCTAGCTTTTCTGCCGTGAGACCAGTACGAAAATTCGTTTATCTGAATTGTGCCATCGAGGAGAAACTTGTAGTACGGATGATAAGGATGCAACATGTACAGTTTGTTACCTTCGACGAACGTGGAGATTCTCTGTTGATTGGGAACGCTGTTGATTTCGATGGCTTGCAAGGTGAACAATTTGGCGAATTTAGTGTCGAAGGTGACGAGATTACTGTGAACTTGTCCGAGTTTATTTTCGATGGGCAGCAAATGCTCGATTATGGTATCCGTTACGGCAGAAAACGACGGTTTGATTTTCACTTCCACGTTCAACTGCTTGTAGTTTTCGTTGAGTTCTTGCAACTTGGCACCGAAAGAGGCCAGCGTCGATTCCTGCGTGGATTCCAGCACTCCAACTTGATCTCTGATGTTGACGACAATGTTCTGAAGGTTCTCGACTTGATTCAATTTCGAGCTCTTCTCGGTAAGATCGTTCACGATCCTTCGCATCTCTGTAAACTGCGTGTGAAGGTCGGCGACGCTCTGCGAAGTGGGCAGCGTCGACACCAGCGAACTAATTTCGTCTCGAATCTGTTCCACGTTCGCCGTTTCCGTTTCTAGTCGTTTCAGCATTCGAGATATGTTTCTTATCAAAGCGTGCAATTCTTTGGAGGTGGGGAGATTGGCCACCCTACTCTCGAGATCGCTCAATGAACTTTTGATGTCGTTCGAATCGGATAGTGCCGTCACCGCCGTTTTCAATTTTTCCAAATCTTCGCTCGAAGGTACGCTCGTCCGTAACGATTCCAAGTCACCCTGTATGTTGTCGAGTACGTGATGAAAATGAGCGAGATTCGTTTCGACGTTCAAATTTTCTAAATATTCGATCTTCTGCTGAACCGTGCTTAACGTGTCTTGAATGCTCGTCAACGCTCTTGCTTCAGCGTGAATATTTTTAATTTCTTCGTTGATCAATTCCAAGGACGCCTGAAGCGTAGCGATGGTGGTTTGAATGTGTTCGAAATCTCGATACGCCTCCAATTGAATTTTTATGTTCGCGACGCTTTTACCGATGACCTGCAGTTCGTCCGACGATGGTAGGTTCGTCATTGTATCTTCCAAAGTCTGCAACTTGGATTTAATTTCTTCCAACGTGCTGGTGAATTCTTCTTGTAATTTGGAAACAACGACATGTAAGCGTTCTGCGTCTATATCGTTCACGACGGTTTGAAGTTCAGAGAAATTCTTTTCTATTGCGGAAGTTCGTTCTTCGATTTCGAGTTTCAATTTTTCCAAATCTTCATTTTTCGTTTGAAATTGCTGTAATTTGGCCAAATCATTTTGAAGCGAATCCACGCTCAACTGTATATTTTGAACGTTGTCGTAAGAAGGTACGTCGACATAATTTTTTATCAGCATCTTCAGTTCGGAATCGATTTTCAGAATGGGGTCGAGACATTGCGTTTGGAGCGTAGCGATTTCCGACTCTAAACTTTTGTTTAAGGTCTCCTGCAAAGCAATCAAATCGGTCGTCAACTTCTTAACTCGAATGTCCAACATGAGAATCTCTTCTGCGTGGTCTACACGCTTGGTGTTGCCGAAAATGTCGTTAGGCATTTTTGGTTAACGGTTATTTATAATAGGATAAACGATTCGTAATTCTACAAAGAGATGAATGAGTTTGTCGTAATCTCCGAGAAGTTCCATGTAAAGATAATCTCCTGCAGAAACATCGTACGTAATGTTAGAAAGCATCTTGTCGTGCTTGATTCGAAAAATATTCTTGCCGGTAGAAATTTTGATTTCGCCTGCGTTTTCCGGATTCACGGTGATTTGAAGTTTCCCGTCGATCGGAATTTCGTAGAAATGTAAATTGTAATTAAAAACATAAAACATCTTGCCCACATCGTCATTCAGTTTCGTCCAAATGCTGTTGAGATGAACAATCAGTAAACCATTGAGTTTAGATAACACGGAAGGTAAGAGGTTATTGAAATTTGGCGGTGCAGTCTCCATGTTGATCTGTTTGCGGAAGCCAAAAAGATTCATTGTCCTAGTTAGTTATTTAAGAATACGGTCAAAGTTTTTTTTTTGTAATGACAGGCAAATTTTTTTTTTTGTTTGCTTGCGTCACAATACAGGCACGCGCGCGCGCGTGTGTGTGTGCGACACATTGTTCCCGAAAGAGGTTTACAAAGGTCACGATATATAAACATTTGGTCCCACAGTTGGAAAATTACGATAAGGTGCATTCATCCTTCAAGGATGAGAGAGTGCATTCGTCACAATACACGCGCGCGCGCGTGTGTGTGTGTATGGCACATCGTTCCCGAAAGAGGTTTACAAAGGTCACGATATATAAACATTTGACCAGGACTTGGAAAATTACAATAAGGTGCATTCATCCTTCAAAGGATGAGAGAGTGCATTATTTACTCATCACGCTGTGTCAGCGCAACGAATAAATGCGTGGAACGTGGAGAGAAAGTGAGGTTTTGAGGTTTTGATGAAGTTTTCGTAGGTTTTTCAACACTGTGGCTCTCTTCAGTGAATTGAAGTGAGTTTTTTGATGTTTTGGTGCTGTTTTCTTCGCTGCGAAACATCGTCACCGCAATAAATGAGTCGCGGAACGTGGAGAGAAAGTGACTTTTTGAGGTTTTTTTTTATCCTCACTTAATAACGTTCAACCGGCCCACCTGCACTACTAAAGCCCTTTTTCTTTACCCCCTACGTATGTTTGCTTCGTACAAAAAAAATTAGGTTAAATTAACCTCTCTCCGAGAACTGACCCCGAGCGTCCATTTTCAGCGAGCATCATTTCAGCAAGCGCCATTTCAGCGAGTTTAGTGTTTTGTAGAGCGAGTTGGTAATACTGTTAGTGAGGTTAACATACATTATCAAAAGCACATCGTGAAAAGCTACGTTTTGTTCGGGCACACGTACACTACACAAAAAGCTAAAAAAATTATACACCGTGAAAGGCTACAACGAGTTGGAAACACTGCTAGTAGGAAACACTGCTAGTAAAATTAACATACACCGTGAAAGGTTTCAAAATATCATATAGTGGAATTTTTGTAGAGTGGGTTGGCAACACCGACGAGCATCAAATGATGATTTCGAGCCTCAAATGATGATTCGAGCCTCGTCAGTGTTGCCAATTTCTATTTGTAGGTTAGCTTAGCCAGTGAAAGATCATATAGTGGAATTTTCTTCGGATGGGTTGGCAAAACCCAAGCCTCAAAGGAGGAACATCCAATAGAGTTGCCAAATATAAAAAGGGGACAATAGGTCCCCCTCATAAAAGGCTACAGTAAGAGCCCACAGGTCGCCAACACTAGGCCCCCAACAGTGTTGCCAGACATAAAAAATACATGGACCCCTCAGGCCCTTTGATGAAAATTTACAGTGAAAAACCCAGTAGGTTAACAACACTGTCAAAGGATCTACGGCAGTGTTGCCAGATGTAAACAGGGGGCAATGGACCCCCTCATAAAAAGCTACAGTAAGAGCCCACAGTGTTGCCAACTCTGTGCCCTCAAAATATACATCATAAAAGGCTACGACGAGCCTCAAACGATGATTCGAGCCTCAAAAGAGGATTTAGAACTGTCCAATTGTGTCTACTTGAAAATAATGATATAGCTTGGATGGGATTTCTGGCTGCAGACAATGGCGGGTTTTCTATGTACAGTTTGTCACCTATTTCTATGTTGATAATTTGAGTGGCATCTTCGGCATAGGCAGTCTCGCGAGTTTCGGGGTGGGTGAAATCGACCAACTCCTCTCCTCTTATATAAGGCTCGTCACTGATGTTCGTTACGGTCATGGTTTGGTAGTGGGTTGCGTGAGGCAAAGACCAGTATGAAATCTTGACTAACTGAAGTGTGACAGCGATGAAAAACTGGTGATAGGCTTTTGCAGGAGTCAGCATGTAGAGTTTGGCACCCGGATGGAAGAGCGAGGAAAATTCCCTGTTTGAAATGCTGTACAGTTCGATGACAACAGTGGACTTGAGATTGTCGATGCTGGCGTTCAGGGTGTTTATATTGGTTCGAACCTCGGTCTCCGCATCCTCCAATCTACCGTTCACCGATTCCAGGTGTTCCTCGATAGCACGGATAACAGTGTCGTAATCAGGCTTGATCTTCACATCGACAATTAGCCTCTTGAATTTTTCGTTTAACTCATGTAGTTGGGTGCTGAAATTGGTTATGGCCGATTCCTGGCTCGCCTCGATGCTGTCAATTTGCTCTTTCACATTGGCGATAATCTTCTGTAGACTTTCCACGAGTGTCAACTTGGAACTCTGGGTTGCGAGGTCGTGGACCTGGGTTCTAATTTCCGCTAACAAGTCATGTAGCTCGCTGATGTTCTGGTTGTGGGTAAAGTTGCAACAAACTCCCGAAGCAATTCAATTTCGGTTTGGATGTTTTTGATGTCGTCGGATTTGAGTATTCGGTTGAGAGCCCTCTTCACGCTTTTCAGTTCCTGCGAGGTAGGCAGGGTGGCCACCGTGTTTTGGAGCGACTCCAAAGCTCTTTTTATCGCGTCCAACTCTGAGGCATCAGCAGAAGCGCGTATGCCTTCTGTAATTGTGTTATGTTGTCCTGGGTGGGGGTGGATTGTTGCAAAGTTTCCAGCTTAGTCTGTACGTCCTCAATCAAGTGATGAAAATGCGACAACTCTGATTCGGTGTTTAGAATTTTCAGCTTGGTGACCTGCTGTTGGACGCTGGCCAGAGTATCCCTGATGCCAGGCAGTTTGGATTCCAGTGCTTCGTGTACGTTTGCCAGATCATTTTTGATGACGGCGAGAGCATCCTCAATATGGGCTATGGTACCTTGCACCTTCCCGAAATCCTCGTAGGTCTCAAGTTGGAGTTTGATGTTGGCCACGCTACGGGCAATGGCATTCTGCTCGCTGGACGAAGGTAGATTGTCGATGAAGTCCTGTAGCGTTTGGAGTTTAGTTTTGACTTCGTTGATGGCTGCATGCAAAGTGTCCGTTTGAAGCTCAGCCTTGATGCTTTCCAACGTAGGAATTTCGAACGATTGAAACTGTTCGTGCAATTTGGCAATACTGGCGTTCACGCGATCGTAGTCATCTTGAGTCTTGATGCTCTGGATAATGTTTTGCAGTTCAGTCTGGATGGTGATCGTTTGTTCCTGCAAGTGTCGCTTCAGCTGTTCCACATCGGAGGTCTGCGCTTGCTGCAGCTTCAAAAATTTGTTCTGCAGCTTGCCTATGCTCAGCGCCAAGTTGTCGAAGTTGTCTATTGACGCGAGGTCGGTGTACTTTTGCAGCAGCGATTTAAGCTCGGCGTCAATTTTGAGTACGTTGTCCAGGTACTGAGACTGTAGGCTAGCTATCTCTGACTGGAGGCTGGAGTTCAGCGTGGACTGCAAGGCCTGCAGGTCGCTTCGCAACTTCTTAACCCTGACGTCGAGCATGAGAAGCTCGTCGCCGTGGTCGTCGCGTATCGTGTGACCAAAAATATCGTTTGGCATTGTTACCACTGTGGTTATTTATTACAGGGTAGGTGATTTTCATTTTTTATAAAAAGAGGGATGAGTTTGTCGTAGTCGTCCAAGAGTTCCACGTACAGGCGATCGCCAGCAGATACATCGTACGTTGTATCATGCTTGATGCGATAGATGTTCTTGCCAGAGGAAACCTTGGCCTCCCCTTTGTTCTCGGGATTCATGTTGAACTTAAGTTTGCCAGAGATGGGGAACTGGTAATAATTCAAGTTGTTGTTGAATACATAGAAAGTTTTGCCCACATCCTCGTCGTACTGGGTCAGAATGCTATTCAAATGTATAATTAACAGACCGTTAAGTTTAGATAGCATGAAAGGCAAAAGTTCATTGAAGCTCCACGACAACGTAGGCTGGATGGGTACTTCCATAGCTTGCTTCCTGAAGCCAAACAGGTTCATAGGCATGGTTATTTTATATGCTTGTGTTGATAGAAATATTGCCAGCCGTAAGAATTTTTTAAAGTGCATTGTATGCATTTCTTACTACTATCTAAACGATAGTGCCCCCAAGGCAACGTGTGGATCCCACAAGACAAAATACATCTTTTATCATCATGTGGATCTAATGCTACTTTCCTAACTTTGTTTGTTGTAATCACATGGTCTACACTTTGGATTCTTTTTTCCAATCTTTGCTGCCTATTCAATTTCTTCACATAATCAATATAGTCGTGAAATGAAAGTTTGTTTTGTACAGTATTTTTACCAACACCTTTAGCTTTCTTCGTGATGCTGCTGCCAGTTCTAAATGTATACATTTTGGAACGCAAACCGGCAAACTCGAGAATGATGTCACCGTTACACTCGTCTTTTAATTTACCTAGAACTTTTTTGTTAATAGATGGAATTCCAAATCTGTTCGGTTCAGGGTAGGACGAAGTATCATAATAATCAAGCAAGGACGGATTTTTTACATCTTCATATAAATTGGATGTTTTAATGTTATAAATAAAACTGTCGGTGTCCATGTAAAGTAATGAAATGTTATCGTTGTAGAAAGGATGCATAACATTGTAGTGAAATTGAAACATGTGAAGTTTCGATAAATCTAAAACTGTTGCTCCCACATAAATTGGTTTTCGGAATTTTATCACTTTTATATCTAGATTGAAAAGTGACAGATTCTCGTTGTAAATTTTTCGTGATTTAAATCTAGGATCAGCCACGAACTTACTGCATTTATTTTCATGTGAAACCAATATCACGTCCACGTGATTTCTCACGTTCTTCATTGTCTTGCCATATACAGCATTATTCATCAATTTGAAAAAATCTTTGTCTAAATCGGAAGTGGCAACTGTTCTATGTTGTGTGTTTGTTTCAATGTATGGTTTGAGCCACTCGGAATGTTTAAACCTGAGGACTCTCCTAATATCCAATACCTTAACACCCATCGCAATAAAAAACTGTAGACTTTTGTAATGGAGAACATATCTTTCTTTTTTCTCCAAAGTTAATAAAAGCTTGCATTGATTAGAATTAGGTGGACATTTAATTTCGGGTGCCGGTGGTAAATCGGAAAAAATATCATGCAAATTGTCTGGAAATTCAATATCCACTTCTGCAAAGAAACCAAATTCACAATCGTCAAAATCAATAATATTTATGTAAGTTGTTTCTATCCATTCGAAACCTCCCTAAGGAAGTTTCTGTACCATAGCATATCCATAGAGATTATTAACATCGATGTAAAAAATGTAATTCGATGGTTTATTTGCATCATATTTTTCTTCCATGTGCATGTTGTTGGCTTTTGCATGTCTCTGTACACATTGTACCATCCCACCTCGAATCCCTCTCTCGATGAAAAGTAACATGTCTACATCTGTTAATAATTCTAACTTAATTTGTGTTTGCAACAACATTGCAGACCACGCTAATTCCGGGAGGCTGAAGAAATGCGCAGGGTCCAACTTTTAATAGACATTGACGTTTTCCTGAATGCTTGAAAAACATCCGCAAGTATTGTTACGTCTAATTTCAAGTATGCATTGTGATAATCTCCGAATGTTTTACATTCTAGTTTATCCCACATCAGTTGTGCATATTCGTATTCTTTGTCTGTAATTCCTGCTTTTCTCAGTTGACTGAAGAATTCGTTTTGAGGAGGGAGAGTGTCGTCATTAAATTTAGATTCATTGTTTACGTATTCATACGGATAAATCCCTTTACTTCTAATCAGTTGGGAAAGCTAGCTTTCGTAATTTTGAATTGTTCGTCACAGAGTTTACTTGCTAGAGCGTCCAAACTTGCAGAGAGAAATCTGAATGAGTCAAGAAACCTCATTTCTATGGTTATATTTGTCCCCGAAATCTTAACTTTCTTACTTATAGAAATGTATCGTTCTTCATTTTGAGCAAGAATATCTATTTATTGTGTGTCATATCCAAGTTTCCGAATTAAGTGATGAAAATCGTAATTCGATCCATTATGAAAAAATATGGGGACAAATTTGGGCCCTTGAATTTTGAGGTTGCAAGCATTACAGATTCCGCTGATTAAACGACCGTCTGTGTGCGAATGGTGAAACACTTTACGATTCTCGTTTGTGAAGTATTGATTGCACACTGGACACTCGACAGTTTCATCAAATATTTTTTGTTCCTCTGGTGTCAACGAATTCATCGGTTTGGATATTTGCAAGAAGCTGGCAATTTTCTCAACCTCCTCTTCCATCTTTTCAAAAAAGTGTTCGATAACATTCGGTCCACGGTATACATAATATGGTTTATTTATTTCATCTTGTCGTTTGACAATGTAACCAAAACTATTTGGTTCATGAAGCTGGTATGGCGTTGTGGAGGAAATATCTGGATTTGGTTTGCAGGAGGACAGTGGCTTCAGAAATGATTCCAAATCTGTGACGATAATAGCTGGATGATCAAACAAAGCCTTGTACGTTTTGAATTCTTCGACTTCGTTCTTTTTGGGCATCAACATTCGAGCTGGATTGTTGTCACCGCAATATATTTCATGTTCGACACGTTTTTCAATAGCAATTTGGCGTGCGGTATACGTATATCTGGTGATTGAATTTTCTTCGATCATTAAACGTGGTCAAACACCTTGGACAAACCTCGATGTGATTTGCATACTTCGTTGCTTGACTTCTGATTAGTCGTGATAGTGAGCGAATAACGCAGTAATGCTGAATATTGTTGTTTGAAATTAAAAGAAGATTAATTATATGAGCATTATTATCGTTGATATCATTTATCCTGATGGGATGCACAAGATATTTTTCTGACGTATAAGAATATACATTAATAGCAATGTGTTTTCCATCAGAATCTCGTGCGCGCGACTCGAACTTTGATATGTCTGACAATGCCACGGGGTATTCAATGCTAGACATTATATTTTCAAACTCTGTCTCGTACTGCTTGTAATGATTAACTCGCTCTGGATCATTTTTCCAATGAATAGGATTCAGAGCTGCCAAGATGGACCAAAGAAAGCACTTTGAGTTATTATTTTGAATATTTAACACTGCTTTCTTGGTTTGAATGGTCGGTGGTAGAGGAACGTAACTCGATGCAGAAAAAGGCATGAATTTGTTCACGTAAATGGTTAATGTATGAGGACTACCACATAAAGACCATCCCGACCCCTTAGCCACGAAAGTGTCATGTTTCATAATCAACTCATTTGACAGATTAGAGTAAAACTCGTCCAAATTTTCAACATCTGCCAAATAAAGAACCTGGTTTTTGGTACGATGATAAAAAACTTTTGTTGTACCATCGACTATCTCATATTCGGAACATAAATCAACGTATAATTTTATGGAATTATTTTCAAGATTACTTTTCAAAGTATTCTGTACAAAAGTTTTCGCTTCACGCAAGAAACTAGGAATGTCACGGCCTGCTTCCGACGTAAATGATAAATCCTGAAGTCGACCATTAAATGCAGACCTAACTGGTTTATATTTATTATTTAATTTAATTTGTTTTGGAGCAGAAGCTTCAGCTTCAGAATAATCAATTTTTCTTTTCAATGCTCCTTGTCCGGTCGATGGTTTGCAAACTTTCAAATGTCTACTTAGATTTTGAATGCTAATTTATTTTCCACATTGAGCACAGGCTTTAGAAGGTAACAAACGATTTGCTCCGTTACACCTTGTCTTATGTATCGATAAATTATTCTTTGAAATTAGTTTCCCACAAGTGACACATTCGATCTTATCATTCTTACGAGTAAAACAGGTAGATGATTTCATTTTTTTTATATGCTTTAAAATATGAGCAAACAAACGATAGAAATTTCAGATATGTTATTTATATAAAATTTAAAAAAATATATATATAAAATTTAATGGGATATCACCAACCTGATAATACTATTCCCCATGAAAAACTCTATGACCTTACTTGGGTTTTTCCGTCAAATTATATGCTTCTAGTCTCCTATACTTTGGTGGAGCCCGTTCAGGTTCTATCCCCCGCGATGTGGGTTCCTCTGCCGATCCAGCAAAGGTGAGAAATCAGCACTGTGCTCTGACTTATATAGATTTATAGTTCCAATAGAAATCTTACTTACTTAAACTAATCAGAAAACACCACGTATAAATTATTAGCCAATCAAAATCTCTGTTATTTTAGCTATCATATATAAAAAAATGCAAAATATCCCAGTTTCAATTCGATCCATTTATCCGAATCGAAGAAACCGACAATTCACATATCCCCATATCATTGTATGCTTGCCCTATTTGCACCTCTTTTGCTGTTGTGCTCAATTAGTTTTCACTAATTGGCGATTTTCTTGAAGAGGTCTAATAGAACAAGATACGGCGGTATGAGAAATATGTAAATTAAAGATATTTTAGCAATATACGACGTCTTAAGAAAGGCATATTCAGCTCCAAAGTACTTTGTCTAACACTTACTACCATTCCCTATTGCTGGCAAAGAGAGTTAGAAATGATGTAGTATTGAAAAAAGTTGACTTGTTCCCAAGTGTTCACCGAGTTCAGACATTTGTACATAGATGGCTCTGTTGTTGTCGCTTATCAAATATAGATATATATATATTTTTGGAATATCTCTAAAACAGAGAGAAACAGGCAAATTCTGTTTGCAGATTTGTAATGTACACTCGAAGATAAGTTAAAGTGTGAATACAACCTATGTTCGGAAATCCAAAATGGCGACCGGAAGTAGGGTTATCTCTTAAACGGTACAAGTTAGCCAAAATCTGTTTGCAGATTTGTAATGTACACTCGAAGATAAGTAAAAGTGTGAATACAACCTATGCTCGGAAATCCAAAATGGCGACCGGTAGTAGATTTATCTCTTAAACGGTACGAGATAGCCAAAATCTGTTTGCAGATTTCTAATGTACACTCGAAGATAAGTAAAAATATGAATACAACATATGTTCGGAAATTTACAGAGTTCATAGGAATTGTTATTTTATAGAAACATTGTCAGCCATAAGGTTAATTGATCCCCTTCCCCTCAAATCGCATTACATACATGTGGAAGACAGAGGTATGCATATTTCCGTCCGTGGCATTACAAAAAACGAGCCTGTCTCCCAATATTGCTTAAGAGTTTTTGGTTAGCATGCAATATATCAGTATTCTAGAAAAAACGGGGAGGGGGGTAACAAGAGCATCAACACTGCACCACCACTATTGCCAGTTAGCGTACTCATTTGTCACCAACTCTCCATCTTACTGCATACTTATCATCTTAGAAGGCTACAAAATATTACAGTATAGATCGCTGCCAACTCCTATTTGTAGATTAGCCTCGCCTGTGAAATATCATATGGCAAAATTAAAAAAAAAAGGGCTTGTGAAGCAAATTTCTTGGTACTATTCAGTGTTGCCAATTTCTATTTGTAGGTTAGCTTCGCCTGTGAAATATCATGTGGTGAAATTTTTGTAGAGTAAGTTGGCCCCTCCCTCTGTGGGCCCCCTCCAAAAATAGTAGTGGGGGCATTGAACCAAGACCACGACATACATCGTGAAAAGGGGCCGAAGCCGTTTACGCTGAGGGCCCGTAGGCGTTTACGTTGAGGGCCCCCACCACCTTACAATAAAGGTCCCAAAATAAGATTGAGCAAAAAATAGGGCTAGAACATCGTCAAATGCTATAAAATCCATAAAAAAATCATCAAAATATGTCACAACTGAGGCATACCAAATTCGACCGCGATGGTATTACGAATTTTCATAATGTCCATTTTTGGTCCCCTAAGGGTCATAACCCCAGAAAATCTAAAAAAAATTCTCGCTAAATGGGATTCGTCCAGAATCATGTGATCGGGCCATTCTATCTACCAAAAAACCTAAACGGCATTACCTACGAAAACCAAGGGAAGAATTGACGACGCTGCTGGAGGATGTCCCGCTCGCCACAAAAAGGGATATGATTTATCAATGGCTACCCAGCCCACTCTTTCCGGGGTGTGCGACAGTGACTGGACGACAATTATCCCATGCGATGGATTAGTCGAGGCGCCCCGACCCCCTGGCCGGCGAGGAGTACGGATTTGACGCCATGCGACTTTCACATTTGGGGTCACATGAAAGAGTTAGTCTACAGTACACCAGTGTATTTCCAAGAAGAGTTGAGAGAGAGAATTGTGACAGCCGCCCAATACATAAGAGACTGAGTGTCAACGCGAGTGACTGTGTCTGAAGTACGCCGCAGGCTGCGTGCTTGCATACGTAACAGGGAGAGGCAATTTGAACAGGATTTATAGTTTTTGTAACAGTTAATTCTGACAACCTGGAATCATGGGAATGGTAAATATCATTATTATTTCACTCATTTTTGTTCCTTTATTTCTCACAACCGACAACTTCTTTTCACTTTACAAAGATGTATACAACGCGCTTTCTCCGCTTCATATTCAGATTTTTCCCCCAACACGTGTGCCAGTTGACAACATTTGTATCTTTTTGGAGAGCTTATAAAACGAGGAATTTTTTTCCGTAATTTTTACGCTAAGTGTGTTACCATTTTTTTGAGTAATCCTCTTCGATTTAAACGATAATTTCCAAAGTTCTTCATGACGTGTGCACCAATGACTGTTTCTTTCTGTGGGTATGGGAATTTTGGGCATGAATTTTTTTCCCCAGTAGTCACTCATTCGTCAGTTGTTAGCAACATTTCGATTGAGTAACCAGGGTGTAGTAGTTTTTTCACAATTAGTAGTTTTTTGGGTCGCAAGTCGGAATATGTCACGAAAATCTACAAACTGCAATAACTCGAAACCCATTGATTTCCAACCCCCAGTGCATAGGGTCAAATTTCTTGCAAATGTGCTCTTGTATCACCCCTTTCCAGGAATAGGTCGAATTACCAATCGCCCTGTGTGTGTGTGTGTGTGTGTGTATATATATATATATATATATATATATATATATATATATATATATATATATCCGCGGTGGCTCAGTCGGTAACGCGTCTGACTACCATGCTCAAGGTCCCGGGTTCGATCTCCGTTCGGTTCAAATCCGGGAACTTTTCTAACGATGGAAGCGGCTCCAGCGCCTACCCAGCGTCGAATAACATGGGTACCTGGGGGAAACCCTGGGGGGTAAAGGCGGTCAGGGGCGTGATGCTGATCACATCACCCCACTCACGACCGGATCAAGAAAGTGTGAGGCGTTACCCCCACACCCCCTATACGCCTTCATGGCGTGGTGCTAAACACAGGGGAACACTTTACCTTTATATATATATATATATATATATATATATATATATACACACACCGCGTGAGGCACCTAAAAGTACCACCTGAAATAGCGAAGAAACCAGAAACAGTAGCGATGTGAGGTTTGCGGGAAACAATAATATCAAATGGGGCTCGTAAATCGGAGGTATAGGGTGGGTCGAAAAATATCGACAAATGGGGCATCTGGAGCAAAGTCATATTTTTTTAAATTTAACGATATACAATAACATGCATAATATAAAAGAGCACACGCAGAGAAACACAACGCCGTTGGTCTCATGCATCTACTGCCCATAGAACGAAGATATGGCCATGTGAAAATATGTAAACAAACTAACAAGTGGCCCACTTGACCGTCAGTACCACGGCATGTAAGACTTCTCAGGTGCCTGACAGAACTGCCTTTAAGCAGAGCAAGTTTTGATAGCAGGTCCACGAGATCGTGTTAGTTCATAGCAAGCAGTCGTAGTGGTAAGAGCGAAGATTATGGTGTTCACAAACATAGAAAAGCGGACATGATCCTGATTTATGGGGAATGCCGAAAGATTGTCTCAGACGCCTATCGTGTGTACGCAGAGTGATATCCGGACAGACGACAGCCATCTCGACGTCTGTTTGGTAAGTTATTTATGAAATTAAGAGACACCGGAAGTGTAACACCACGAGCACGTGTGCGGAACAAGCCAACTACAGGTGAGGCAGGTGCAACAAGTGTTCTCGCCGCTGTTGCTGTGAATTCGCACGTTAGCTCCCGTGAAATTGCCAGGGATGCTGGGATGAGTCAGCGAAGTGTATTGCGCATTCTGCACACACACAAATTTCACCCATATCATATCTCCCTCCATCAGGAACTTCACGGGAATGATTTTGTGGACCGTGTTCGGTTTTGCACATGGATGTTACGACACGACACATACGATTTGTCACGTATCCTCTTCACTGACGACGCAACTTTTACCAATCATGGAAATGTGAACCTAAGGAACATGCACTATTGGTCGGTGACAAATACACATTGGCTTCGCCAAGTGGAACGCCAGCGCCCATGGAGTGTGAACGTGTGGTGTGGTATAGTGGGTGAACATCTCATTGGCACTTTTTTTATACAAGAGACACTGAATGCTGACCGATACATACAGTTTTCACAACATGAACTGCCTGTACTATTGGAGGACATACTACTTCAGACAAGGAGGGAAATGTGGTACCAACATGACGGGTGCCCAGCTCACAGTGCAAGACGCGCTACAGCATGTGTGGAAAATACATTTCCAAATCGTTGGATTTTACGTGAAGGGCCTGTCAAATTGCCGGCTCGTTCCCCAGATTTGGCACTGTTAGACTTTTTCCTGTAAGGAAAGCTGAAGGACATTGTCTACCGGGATGTGCCAACAACTCCAGAGGATATGCAACACCGCATTACTGCGACCTGTAGGGACATTCCCTACGAGATGCTACATTCTGTGCAACGATCTTTGCGTGGGCGCCTCTTTGCCTGCATCGCAGCTGACAGCCACCACTTTGAACACACACTTTGACAGGTTCTCGCTTCTTAACGCAGTGGTTCTTCGACATACTGTCATGGTCATTTTCATTATGCTGTAACACTGTCCAATACATGGTGCTGACGATGTCTACTGTATTCCTTCTTCCTTTAACACGTTCTGTCTTCATTTTGTTCAATGGCTTCCGACATCTCATACTTGTACATAGTACATGCCGTGGTACTGACGGTCAAGTGGGCCACTTGTTAGTTTGTTTACATATTTTCACATGGCCATATCTTCGTTCTTATGTGCAGTAGATCCATGGGACCAACGGCGTTGTGTTTCTCTGCGTGTGCTCTTTTATATTATGCATGTTATTGTATATCGTTCCATTTAAAAAAAATATGACTTTGCTCCAGATGCCCCATTTGTCGATATTTTTCGACCCACCCCATACCTCCGATTTACGAGCCCCATTTGATATTATTGTTTCCCGCAAACCTCACATCGCTACTGTTTCTGGTTTCTTCGCTATTTCAGGTGGTACTTTTAGGTGCCTCACGCGGTATATATATATATATATATATATATATCTGTATATATCTGTCTATGTATAAAGTGAATTATATGTTGTGAATACTAAGTTAAAGTTATCAGTACTGCTGATAATTTTCTTTAGAGGATTTCAATATTTTCTCTCCGTTACTAAAATCTCATGAAAAATCAATTGCAGAGTTACATAAACTCGCCCACTTAGTTAATCCACATCGACCTGAATATATTTTTAGCTTGGCAGACAAGTATTAATTACAACAAATTGTTTTCATTCGAATGTTTCTTGCATAAAAGAGCGTGATAAATTGGAATAAGAACGACAAAATAGTTACATATAGACTAAACGTGTAACGAACCTGAGAGTTTAAGGTTTTATATTTGTAAGAAGTTAAGATTTTTAAAATGTTTGTTACTTCATAATAATGTGCAAGTTGTCACAGACAATTATAGTTAGATTGATACAGTTGTAGTTGGAACTTTTATATATGTTTATAAATACATCAAAATCTGTTGGTGTTGATGTCACTTTCTCATCTCAGCAGAGGAAGTGAACCAACCTGAATGTTTCTCCCCTGACGACAGACTGAGATTGAAAAACAGGTGAAGGTGAAGAATCAATAAGAACTTGGAAACTGAGGGAATTCAAGAATAGATTTTGGGTTTCCGAGTTTTCTTCTTGCCGATAAGTTGAAAGTAAGCAATTAATTATGTTCTTTGACTTTCGCTGTATGTGAGGGAATTGCCCAACGTTAGTATTGAATGTTTTAGTGTTTTACTGGTAAGTGATTATGAAATATACGCGATTATAAAACTGCGTTTTAACTTTGAAAACAGTGTTGTGTTTCTTTTCTACCCAGCAAGCCCTGATGATTTGCAGATTCTCATGTTCCCGACTAAAGGAGTAGCGGACTAACTTTGTGATGACTGGTGTACAACCGGGGGACGTTGCATAGTTATTTTGGCACACCAACGTGGGGCTCGAGTGCACAGTTATTTTGGTACAATCGTGGGAGCTCGAGTGCAAATTATTTTAGAAATTTAAACGTGATGCCCGATTTAGTGCACACTGAAAGTGTTCGTCCATAGAATTCACGAAGGTGATAGTCCTTGGAATTCACGAAGGTAAAAGTGTGATAGTGAGGTGAAGGTATTAACTGGGAAGAGCCATAGACGGTGTTGTAGAATGGAGAAAGACGCGACAGGAATGAATCTGCGAAGCAGAGGCAGAACGACAATGGATGCAGAAACCAAGTTTGGATGCTATGATGATCTTTTCAATGACAGGGAATTCTTCCAGTGTTGCCAATGTTTCAAGAGGTTTCATAGTAGTTGTGATGGACAGGAAGTAACGTCGGTATCAAATAAAGAGATGCGATGCACATCATGCTTGTCTGCACCAGAAACAGAACCAGAAACGAGTGTTCCTACCAAACCCTCATCAGATCACTGGCTACTTGATTGGTTGATGAATGATAAAGCAGAACGAAACCAGAAAGAAAAGGAGGAGGAGAAACAGCGTAAGAAAGAGATGGCTCAGATAGAGAAAGATCGAAAAAAGGAGATGATGAAGTTTAAACTCATAGTTGAGTCTATAGAAGAAAAGAGAAGGAAAGAGAAAGAGGAAGAAGAAGAAAAGAGAAGGAAAGAGAAAGAGGAGGAAGAAGAAAGGAGAAAGAAGGAAAAGAGGAAGAAGAAGAAAAGAGAAGGAAAGAGAAAGAGGAGGAAGAGGAAAGGAGAAACAAGGAAAAATAAGAGGAAGAAGAAAAGAGAAGGAAAGAGAGAGAGGAGGAAGAGAGAAAGAGAAAAGAAGACTTAGATATTTTCTGTGCATTGATTGAAAACCAGGAAGAAAGGAGAATACAGGAAGATATAAAACTAAGGTCAGAGTTACAGGCTCTATTCACTCAACACAAACTTGAACAGGTAAAGCGCATCAGAGGAGATATAGAAAAGCTTAGTATTAAAGTCACTGAAAAGGTGGACGAAAGGGTAAAGGAAATTGAAGAAGAATATGGAAACCTGTCTCGAAATTGTCTAGTCTGGAAGATAATCTGAATGTTCTGTAGAGTCTATTAATGTAGCCTTAAAAAACTTTGGTGAACGAACAGAACTCATGGAAAATATAGTGCAAGAACAGAAAGTCGAAATAAAGGCAGCTGGAGAAAAACTTAATTCTCCATGAGAAGGCTAAAAAGATGGAAGTGTCTCTTCGCCAGGAAATTCAGGAACAGACAGGTACAATTATAAGTATGGTCAGTGAAGTGCAGGAAAAGATCCATAATTTACAGATTCGACCAGTAACCTCTTCCGATATACTTCCTGATCCAATCCGAGGACTGAATCCAGAAGATACTGCCTATGAACCTCCTGTTGTACTTCAAACCCACTCTTCCCCGGTAATACCACAACTTCTGATAGATGCAAGAGGCCTAGAGAAAAGAATAGTAATGACGGGTTTTCTCCTCGACGCAGAACAGATTTTAAGATGCCCAGAATGGCTGATATCGCGAACATTCCGAAATTTAAAGGCGATATCGAAGCTCAATCTGCCGAAAGATTCCGTGAATTAAATGTCAGTTTCGACTTAATGCAAGTGCCTGAGCACTATAGATTGGAATTATTACCTCGGGTTTTCACCGGCAAGGCTGAGCATTAGTTAGCAGGTAATATGGACAACTTTGTGAATTATGCTGATTTATGCGCACGCTTTAAGGATGAATTTGCATCAGAAAAGGCAAAACAAAGACAACTAGCGGCTGTGAGGAACCGAAGGTATTCTCGCCTGGTCCACGACAACTTAGAGAGTTTTGCCTGGAGCGTCTACGCAGCGTACAGAAACCTAGCTGACAATTTTAATGAGAGTGAAGTTCTTAATTTGATCATTGGACAGTTGCCGTACCGCATTCGGAATCTTTGTCTGGCGCACGCTCCACGAAGTGTGGATGAATTCAATTCAATTCAAATTTTCTTTATTAAAGGGCGAGGTTCAGCCTGTGGCTGTTCTCCCACCTAACCCCGTTAGGTACATTTACCTAGTGTACATAAACAAAATCATAAAAAAGAGAAGAAAATACAATAAAAAATGGTTACAAGGAAAGAACAAAGATGAGATTAAAAAAAAAAAAATAATCAAGACAACACGTAAAAAAAAGAGAGAAAAAACACATTCACGCACACACACACACACATTAAAACACACATACTAAACATTTCTGAGCAGGACATTCACGCACGGATGTTGAGATTGATGTACATGATTATGGTAGTTTTGTGAGATACGATAGAACAACGCATACCTAAATATTACAATATAGTTGTAGATTTGTCAAGGATTGGATTGGATTGGCGAGGCTCGTATGTAATCTAAACTGTATTGTGTAGTGTTACTCGTGGGAGCTTGAACAGAGATATTGTTCATCTAACAGAAAATTCTTTAGGTTATTCTTAAATTTGTTAGGACTGGGGAGGGAGGTAATGAAGGGCGGAAGTTCATTCCATGTTTTTGCCGCTGAAAGTGTAAAAGACGATTTGAAAATTTCCAGTGAGTGTTTGAAGAGTTCAAGTTTCGCTATTCCTCTTGTTTTGTAGTTGTGTATTTCCCTTCTGGTTTTTAGTTTCTCGAATAAATTTTCGGGAATTTTTTTGTGCAAAAGATTCTGTATAAAGCAACAGAAATGAAGTCTGCGACGTCTGTTCATGTTTAGCATTTTGTTCTCGTTCAGGGTTGGAAGAATATGATCGAATTTTTTAATGTTATATACGAAGCGTAAACACGAATTTTGAACTTTTTGAATTTTGACTTTATTTCGAACAGACAAGTTTGCACCGTATACTATATCACAGTAGTCTAGAAGAGGGAGAATCAGTGTTTGCACAAGTTTCATTTTAATATTTGTACTTAAGTATTCATTAAATTTATAGAGGGATCTTAGTGCTGCGTAGGCTTTCTTAGTTTGCTCTTGAACATGAAGATCCCAGTTCAAGTGTTCGTCTAACATAACTCCTAAATTCTTTATACTTTTTGAATGTGGAATTTCGGATGTCTCTATTTTGACGCGTGGATTATTCGGGTTTATCATTGCGAGGCTATTCTTGGAACCCATGACGGTGAAAACAGACTTTTGAGGATTTATTTTCAGACCATTTGCATTGCACCAGGTATTGATGGCTGCCAAATCTTTGTTAAGTAATGCTATTGCATAATCTGGTGATTTTGGTGGAAATGGGATTTGAATTTGGGTGTCATCTGCATAAAAGTGTACGGTACTATGCTCTATGTTGGTTTCTAAATCTGCTGTGAAGATTGTATATAGGAGAGGAGCTAGAATTGATCCTTGCGGAACGCCAGTTTCTAGCGGAAGCGTGTTCGAGAGAGAGGGCGTGGCAGTTTTTAGGAACACGTTCTGTTGCCTGTTTGTCAAGTACGATCTGAACCATTTGAGTGCGGGGTGTGAAAAATTATAATATTTCAACTTGCTTAAGAGTAGGTCGTGATGAACCTTGTCAAAAGCCTTTGTCAGATCCAGTGAAACCAGAGCAACTGTCATACCCTCGTCCATTGAGCGAAATATATCATCCGTGACTTTTAGCAACGCCGTCGCCGTGCTGTGAGCAGGGCGGAAGCCCGATTGGCATTTCGGAAGGAGATTGAGGCTGTTCACGTGATTTCTGACTTGATTGTAAACAATTTTTTCGGTGATCTTGGAAAGGGTGGGTAGTAGACTTATAGGACGAAGATCGTTTAAGGACGATGTTACTTTTTTCTTAGGTAGAGGGATCACGCGCGCTGTTTTCCAGCTGATTGGATATTGTCCGGTCCGAAAGGAGAAATTTATTATATGTGTCAGGTGACTTAAGATATACGGAAGTGATAGTTTGAGCATTTTTATTGTTATTCCATCATTGCCAGAGGCATTGGATCGTATATTATTTACTGCTTTAATTGTGTCATATTCACTGATTTCTTTAAGATGAAATTGTTGTGCACTTTCATTAAATATTTTGGAGTTAAAAAAATTACTGGTTTTATTTAAGGCTGATTTCGAGCAGTCGGCCTCACGACAAATGTTTGAAAAATGTTCGTTTATTTTATCTACGTCTCGTATATCAGAGGGTATTTCATTATTAGTAGTTTTACTATACACTCCCCACGCCTTGAGTTTGCTCCACAGGTCTTTGTTGTTTTCATTAGATCGTAGGTGATGGTTAAAGAATGCTTTCTTCTCTTGTCGTTGCACCGTAGTTGTAAAGTTTCTTAGTTCCTTGTAATGTTCCCAGTTGTTGTTTGTCTTTTCGCGTTTATATTTTAATAAAGCTCTGTCGCGGAGTTTCATGAGTAATTTCGTGTTTTCGGATATCCACGGAACACTTTTATGCTTTACCGGTTTAGTGTGGAGAGGTGCATGTTTGTCAAAAAGGTGGATAATATTGGTAGATGTATACTGTACCTTATCTTCGATGTTGTCGTAGCTGTTAATTTGTGCCCAATCAATTTTTGCAGCATCATCATCAAATTTCTCCTTATTGAAATTTGAGAAATTACGGTATGTGACATAATGTTTTTCTCTTTTCGGTTTTTCAATGGCAAGGGTGACTCTTACCATGCAGTGATCTGAGTTTCCGATAGGTACGGTTACATTTGATGAACGTACAATGGCAGGGTCATCTGTTATTACGACATCCAGGAGTGATTCGCTATTTTCCGTTATTCTAGTTGGTTTATTGATAATTTGCGTAAGGCCGACAGAATTAAGAATTGATCGAAAGTATTTTGTCTCTGGTTTGTGTGGCGAAAGAAAGTCTACGTTTGTATCTCCTAAAATAATCAATTTGTCAACACGCGGGAAAACTTCAGATATTGCGGTTTCTAAACGTGATAATTTTGTGTAGGATATATTGGGTGCTTTGTATATCCCGATTATTCCCAGGGTTGTGTTTCGAATCTTTATCGCTACGTTTATAATTTCAACTTCATCGTTATTTTCATAATTGGTGGATGTTGAAAGGACCTTGACATTTAAGTCTTCGCCATGATATAAGATAATACCACCTCCACCCTTCGTAGTCCTGTCTTTTTTGATGGCCGTGTAACCAGGGATAGCGAAAGAGGCCGTGGGCGCTTCTTCAGAGGACCAGCTCTCGGTGACTAGGAGGAAGTCGGGAGGGCACTCGCGTGTGATTGTTATTAGTTCCTCTAATTTTGTCCGCGACAGAGACCTGACGTTAGCCTGTGCGAGGGTGAGGAGGGGTGGTTGGTCTTTCCCTGAAAGGCGATGACCGGGGTGGAGGGAACCGTTTCTTGCGGTTTCGTCACGTGATGTCGTTGACATGGAAGGCATTTTTGCAGAGAGGAACGGACAGGGGTACCATTTGTTGAGATTGGGACCAGGATGGGTAACTGTTTTTATCAAGGCAGTCGGGTGTTTTTCTTTTTAAAAACGACATAAAAACATTGAATACTATTTGGTGTTTTAAAAATAGATCACGCTGGAGGGATGAAAAGAAGAGAGTGTACGAGTACTTACATGCTGTCTCCTTGTAAAAACTAGCCTCGCCAAACCTCACACAGTTAGAAGTTAACATCTTCACATTTTTAAGCACTTTCTTACATGTAACTTCACTAAACACAAACACAAACACACACACACACACACAAAACACACAAAAGTACACAATAATAAAATACCAAATGAGATAATATGAATTTTTCCAGTAACTGGGGAGTGATAAATTGTGAGTTAATTTCTGGATGGAGTTCATGAGGTACACACACACGCACAAGTGTTCACACGTTCGTTTCTTGTTTTTCAGTTTCACGCATCATCATTCCCGCCTACATTTGAGAGCGTTTAGGTCCCTTTCGGTTTCAATGAATTTCTTTCCTTCCTCGGTCACCACGACGACTTTCCCATCAATTGTGTAGCAATTGAAGTTCCCGTGTCTTGCCTTGGCTTCCTGGAGCAGTTTCTGGCGTTTCGGTGTAAGCGATTCTGTGATCAGATATTGGCTTCCCTTGAGATTCCTCTTGGATCGCCACACAGCGTCCCGGTGCTTGTAGGACACGAACTTGATGATTAGAGGCCTGTGCCCCTGCCTGACGACGTCCGCCGCCGTTCTCTTCGTTCGAGGAGCTCCAAGACGGTGGCAGCGACTCACGAAATCTTCCGGGACGTTGACGTCAAGTTTGCTGGAAAATATTTTGAGGGCGACCTCGGTTGGATTTTCCTGCGGGGTTTCCGGGACTCCGTGGAGTAACAGGCAATTTCTCCGGCTGTATTGATGGAGTTTATCCAGGGCGTCTTCTTGGTCAGTGATTTGACGTTTGACACTTTCCATATCTTCACGAAAGACTGCTAGCTCCCCTTTCATGATTTGTATATCTTGAAGTACATCCTGGAGAGCAGATGGGTTATTGATAGAGACTGCCTCTGTGTTGGGTTGCCTGGTGGATCCTAGGGCCGCTTCTACCTTTTCTTCGATTTTCTGGAGCTTGGCTTCGAGGGTGCCGTAACGCTGGTTCAGCTGCTTGTTGGACATTGCTGACTGGTGGGTTGGTAGCACTGTCGGAGGGTCTACTTAGAGCGTGTCTGTTACGTATTGTTTGATTCAGATTTGACCCTGTCGTTGATGTTGGTGTCCTGATAGTCTTGCAGGCAATGTATCTAATGTATGCGAGTGTAGGAGAATCCTTTATCCGCGTGGTAGTGCTTTGTGTTAGCGTAAACGGGCGATGTAGCAGGAGTCGGTTTCAGACGTGTCTGGTGCTATCCGCCACATTTCTTAAAGGACTTCGATATTCATGATGACCCTGATGCCTGGAAGAATAAAGAAGACCCCAAGAATAAAGATGCTGCAGGCAATAAAAGTTTTAAGATCCGGAATATCCAGACGGATTCAGAGAGTCGAGGAGGAAATTTCTCACGACCTCGAAGATTCAACAGAGGATTAGGCAGGAGAGGCTTCAACCGAGATCAGAACGAAAGACAGAGAAACTCCTACAGGCCTCGTCCAGAACAAAGGCAAAGTTAGTTCTCCAGACAGATGGCGTTACCAAGAACGACGAAATCCTACTTCGCCAAGACGGTACTCTCCACTACGTAGAGGTGACAATTGTGGTTCCTTCTCAGCAAGACATGACGTTGCCTCAGAGCAGGAAGAAGCAGTGGAGACTACTAGAGAGTTTCTGCAAAACCAGCGATCCCAATCGTGTCAGACAAACTAGGACCTTGTCTAGGTGTTTCGCTTCCGTTTAGGCAAGGAGCCTCTGAGGAGCGTCTCATACAAGAATTACATGTAAATTTTCAGTTAACAGAAATAGAAGAAATTAATTTACAAAGCCAATTAAAATCAGCTCGAACATCAAAAACTAAGTACAAATCTCCTGCAGTTCCTGCAAAATTAATGGACATCCCGGTGACTTGCATTATTGATACTGGAAGTGAATGTTCAATATTAAGTTACGAGATCTGGACCCAGTTAATTAATCTAATACCAGGCATTCAAATGCAAAAAGTTTCTGACATAAGACTGGTAGATTTTTCCGGAAGTCATAAGAAGAGAGTGTTCGGAAATAGACGGGTAGAACTGGAAATTGGTGGCATGAATTTTAGCACAGAAGTATTCATCTTAAAAGTTTTCTTATGGATCTTCTTCTAGGTATGCCTTTTCTAAGACAGCACGAAGCAGAAATAAGTTTCAGGAAGAATTCAGTTACTTTGTTGTTCGGTAGAACTCCTGATCAAGAAGAGGGGAATCCTGTAGATATAGAAATAGTGCGGTACATCCAAAAAGTCCAGGATGAGGATGAGAAGTGGATGTATAAAACCGCGGACCTCAGAGAGAAGGTTGAAACTATTAATATTTTAAATGATTCCCAGAAGCAGGAGCTAATAAACGTGCTGACTCGTTATTTAAAGGTATTCTCTGAGAAGCCCGGAACAATGGAGAGCGCTGAGTGTGAAATACTCTTGACAAGCACCGATCCAGTCCATCGCCCACCATACCCCGTGCCACTTTCAAAAAGAGCTGCACTGGAAAAGGAACTAGACTTATGGAAGGCCTGGAATATCATTCAACCGTCAGTATCTCCTTACTTAAATCCTCTATTGGTTGTAGACAAGCCAGATGGGAGTGTCAGACCATGCATAGATTTCCGATTGCTAAACTCCATCATGATAATACCTAAAAGTTCGGTTCCGCCAATTGATGAGTCTCTTCAGAAGTTTAAAGGATCACGGTATTTTACAAGTCTGGATCTTGTCTCTGGTTATTTACAGATTCCTTTAAAACCAGACTGCCGCAAATACACGGCGTTCTCATATAAAGGCAGACAGTATGAATTTTTGAAAATGCCTTTTGGTTTGTCAAATGCTGTGTCCACTTTTGTATACGTAATGCATCGAGTGTTTGGGCCAGAAACAGAACATTTCTTAACAGTTTATATCGACGACCTGTTGATTTTCGATGCGGATTTTAACACTCACATTCAGCACATACAAGAAGTACTTCAAAGACTGAAAGACGTAGGTCTTAAAGTGAAACTTAGAAAGTGTAATTTTGTTAAGGGAGAACTAGTGTATCTAGGACACTTGATTTCTGGAGACCATGTTAGAGTTGATCCAAAAAAGAATGAAACAATTTTAAAATTCCCACAACCTAAGTGTAAGAAGGATGTTCGAAAATTTTTAGGTTTAGCAAATTGGAGGCGGAAGTTTATAAAAGACTTTTCCATCAAAACGGAGCCTTTATTAAGATTGCTCTCAAAGTCTGCTAAATGTAACTGGGGCCAGGATCAAGAAACTGTTTTTAACCAGCTGAAAATTGAGTTAACAAATACTCCAGCCCTAGCTCAGCCTGATCTAAACAGAGAATTTTGTATTCAATGTGACGCCTCTACCAAAGGTCTAGCTAGGTTGCATCTTATTTCAAGAACAAGGCGACGAGAAAACTGTCGTGCAGTACGCTAGCAGAAAATTAAAAGAGAATGAGAGACACTATTCGATTCACGAATTGGAATGTTTGGCTATTCTTTTTGGTATCAAAAAATTTGAAATATATTTGAGAGGAAGGCATTTTAAAATATACACAGATCATCGTGGATTAATGTGGCTTCAAAATTCTAAAAATTGGAATTGCAGGCTTACAAGGTGGTCTCTAAAATTGCAGTCTTACTCTTTTGAAATTAAATACATCCAAGGAAAGGGCAACATGATACCTGATATTCTGAGTCGCTATCCCATCGATGAAGGCAAAGGGAAGGAAGAAGCTAACTATTTCCATGTAAATTATATATGGCAAGAAAGAGGAGAAATAGAGGACATAACAAATTGGGCTGAAGCACAAGAAGATGATGTTTTTTGCCAGAGCATAATAAAGCTTTTGAATCAGACAGAATCTGAAGACTCTCCGACTGAAACTAAGGTGAAAAACGTGTATCAGGTTTATGGAAGTCTCTTATTCCGGAAAACCTCCGGTGAAGAATTTACTTGGAAATTGTGTGTCCCTATAAAGTTCAAAGAAAAAGTGCTTCGGGAAAATCACGACGAACTAGGACATTTCGGGGTAGCAAAAACCCTAAAGAGAATAAAAAGTAGATACTTTTGGCCAAAGATGAAACAGGATGTTGCTAAGCACACTAGGGATTGCCTCGTATGTGCCAGACTAAAATGGACAAGTTAGGAATCGTCAAAGACAAGTTACATATTAATCAAAAGAGTCCTCACGAACTACTATCAATAGACCTGATCGGTAAATTGCCCATGTCCCAAGGATTCCAATACATTCTATCCTTGGTAGATTTAGGAACAAAGTTCGTCTCCGTTTACCCACTGAGGCGTGGCACCGCCAGAGAAATAATCACTGTAATGGAGAAAGGGTACTTCACCCATTTTCCTAAAGTTAAGGCAATCTTATCGGATCGAGGTACACAATTCACTTCTGCGCTGTGGAAAGAATATTTGGACAAAAAAGGTCTTAAGTATTTATTCACTACGGCCTATCACCCTAGTAGTAATACTATAGAACGTATGAATCAGGAGATTGTTCGACTGCTCAGGTTATTTTGCCACCACGAACATCAAAGTTGGTCGAAATATTTATCCGAAATTGCCTGGTTACTGAACAATTCTGTCTCGGACACTACTGGATATGCTCTTTCAGAACTATTTTTCAATCGCGCTGTGTCCAATGAAATATTGGACCACTTTTATTGGCCTGATAACGACGATGATCCTCATTTAACTAACTGGGATAGAAAGATGTTTATGGCGAGGAAAAGGGAACGCTCGAAAAGTGATAGGATAAAATTCAAAGTCAAGTGCAATGCTCTTCAGCTAAAGGAAGGAGATTTGGTGCTCGTAAGAAATCACAAACTAAGTTCTAGGAAAAATAAAACCATCGCTAAGTTGTTTGAGGTATATATTGGTCCGTACGTTGCAACAGATATTCGAAGCAATACTACCCTACCGTTACATCCCAAGTCCAAGAACCCGATCGATCGAGTAAATTTTGACAATCTTAGGATCTTTAATTGTTCTCAAGAACACAGACAAACATTGGTTGGAGAAGTTGACTTAGTGTCAAGATAATTTCTGTATTTAAAGTTTCATTGTGTACTCAATTTTTTTCAGAACTTGTGAATTACAATTTATTCAAAAATTTTCCCCGGACGAGGGGCAATTGTAACGAACCTGAGAGTTTAAGGTTTTATATTTGTAAGAAGTTAAGATTTTTAAAATGTTTGTTACTTCAAATAATGTGCAAGTTGTCACAGACAATTATAGTTAGATTGATACAGTTGTAGTTGGAACTTTTATATATGTTTATAAATACATCAAAATCTGTTGGTGTTGACGTCACTTTCTCATCTCAGCAGAGGAAGTGAACCAACCTGAATGTTTCTCACCTGACGACAGACTAAGATTGAAAAACAGGTGAAAGTGAAGAATCAATAAGAACTTGGAAACGAAGGGAATTCAAGTATAGATTTTGGGTTTCCGAGTTTTCTTCTTGCCGATAAGTTGAAAGTAAACAATTAATTATGTTCTTTGACTTTCGCTGTATGTGAGGGAATTGCCCAACGTTAGTATTGAATGTTTTAGTGTTTTACTGGTAAGTGATTTTGAAATATACGCGATTATAAAACTGCGTTTTAACTTTGAAAACAGTGTTGTGTTTCTTTTCTACCCAGCAAGCCCTGATGATTTGCAGATTCTCATGTTCCCGACTAAAGGAGTAGCGGACTAACTTTGTGATGACTGGTGTACAACCGGGGGAAGTTGCAAACGGCACATATTGTGTGCAACCCTTTTGTCCTCGTGATTACCTCGTAACAAAGGAATACACACAACATTGGTTAAATAATATTTAATCTGGCTCTCGTAAATATCTCTTCGCTCACACACAAAGTTACTGTTAAGAAAAGTGCTGTAGACATTTCGAAAAAGTGCTAATCGCAACAACATCTGAGTAGCACTTCCGTTGTAGGTTTTAGGATCTGTTTGTATTCTTTAGTTCACATTGTCTTCCTGCTTATGTTATTCGCGACGAAGGTTCTCGACAATAACGGGATTTTGTTGGTTGCTTGATTTGGTGTCTTAAGTCCACTTAAGACCTACAGTTTAAAGTGGGACCCGACCCACTATGTTCCTCCACCGAGTATCAAACCCGAGATCCCTTAATTACAAGGCGACGACGCTCCTACTGCGCCGTCGGGGTTTGTTTTCGAAACGTATGAATCAATTTTGCGTGATATGATAAGCAACCACTGTAAGACTATTGAGAGAAAAGGTATGGGACCTGCCAGTTTTTCTATTGCAGACAGCAAACCATAAACATGGAAGGGAAGCTTATATACTGTGAAACCTGACGCTGTGGGCTCGAATACTGGCTAAATATTCCATAGAGGCATAGCAATGTTAAACAACCTATTATGATACATATAGGTTTAAAAAGGTCGAAATATAAATATTGTGTGCGACTCCCTGTTGGCGTAGTGATAAGGCCTTGTAATCAAGAGGTCCCGGTACGATACCAGTGTTTCGGATCCTACTTTAAACTGTATGCAGTTCAGATTAGTCCATCTGTCATAAAGTGGACTTACAACAAAATTTAAACTTGCGAAAAAGATTGTGCTAAGGTGTTAAAGAATTGGGTCTAGCACAATAATTCATTTTTTTATTCGTTACCTATGACATTGTTAACTAATATTTTTAATTTCAGTTTCAATATGAAATCTGCTACGATTTGGGTTAATTTTTCTGTTACGAAATCCCACTGTTGTAGTAGGCCTTTGTCACACTCGGATGTGACGTAATAAACAAATCTGACACACTTTCAAAGTATTAAATTGATATCAATTTTGGAATCTTTGATATATAACAAATTTTTGACGCGTCGAATCGATGTATTTAATTCCTGCTTTAGCAGCTTTAAGATACCTGATAGTGGGGGGTTACAAATGCTCTTTCTGCCCCCGTCAAGTTAGGCCTATGACAATCAGGACAAAATCAGCAGACACGTCTGATACACTATTGAGATAATCATAATTAAGCGTGTAGTTGTAAACTACATTCCTTACATATTCCTTGTATATTGGATGCAGATGTACAATTTCTCAAATTTGTGGATCTAGAACTGGGGACGTGGAGTAGCACAACATTCCACGTAACCAATAGTCACGTGACCCTCTTTGCCTTCCTGTCTAGCTGACCTTCGCATGGAAGACGTTTTACGGTGTTAAGACAGGCAATATCACCCGATCATCGAAAGGTAGAATGTGTGTTGCCTACCCTCCAGAATTACTTGCTCCTATTAAAGCCTTATGAGCAAGAACTTGTTTTCATAACTGTACCATGATAACAAAACTACTGTTATTATTATTATTATTATTATTATTATTATTGTTATTATTATTAACAACAACAATAATAATAATTGTAATAACAGCAGGGACCAACAATTTATAAATCTTCACCTGAAGATAGGTTTGAGTTTGAGTTGGTGTTTTATGTCAATTTTATGCACAGTAAGGCTAATCGCGACTGCACGTACGGTTTATAGCGGGATCCGAACCACTGTGCCATGTGCCTCCACCAGGCCCGGATAAGACGAAATTGGGCCTGATGCTTTTTTTACTAAGTAAACTGTTTAACGTAAAATTGATAGCATTAACTTGAAATCTTCGGTGAACAATAAACATAACGACGTTATAGTTACGTCACAGCGCAAAGTTTAACAGTAACTGTATAATAAGGCTGTGTCCGAAATTCGAGCTCCAGTTTTCATTCTAAGATTTATTTTCAGGTTAACATAGCAAAAGAAAACTGTTCAGCTTTCGGAAAATTCTCGTCTGTTTTCATCTGGCCCTATTTCAGGAATGGGCCCAATGCTGCAGCATCAATAGCACCCACCTTAATCCGTCACTGGCCTCCTACGGGTATCGAATACAGGACCACTTGATTACAAGGCGACGACTCTACCACTGCGCCATCGGGGAGGCCACCGGAAGATAGGGATGGACAATTTGCCTACTCCTAACATTTGTCACCGGCTGTACAACATAGAGAGAAACATGCAGTGGTGGTTAGTAGTATAAAATACAATATTATAAACTCAAAAATTGTACAAATGAAGAGCTTTTTGATTAAACAGCCCGATTTGCCTACACTTAAAACTATGCCAAGATGCCCTTATTCCCCATTTCTTCAAGTGTGATATGCTCTTAATTCTAAGAATTCTGAATTCTAGTGTAGAAAAGAAGAACCCTTAATAGAAAGATTTGCCTACACTTAAAACTATGCCAAGATGCCCTTATTCCCTATTTCTTCAAGTGTGATATGCTCTTAATTCTAAGAATTCTGAATTCTAGTGTAGAAAAGAAGAACCCTCAATAGACAGATTTGCCTACACTTAAAACTATGGCAAAAAGGGCATATAGCCCAATCGGCCATGTGTGTACATATTTAAATCTAAAGAATTTTGAATTCTAGTGTAGATATGAAGAACTCCCCTCAGACAGATTTGCCTATGTGTGTAAAAGCTACATCTCTCAGTTTGTTGTCCATAAACTTGTCAAAAATATGCCCCCCTTGATATTGTTTTGACTATACTTAAAACTAGGGCAAAAATGCTTATAAGAGCTTTTGCTTACACAATAATATAATGTAATATATGCTTAAATACTTATTACCTGGAATATGCTCAATATTTCAATTGGACACCAGCATCAACTCATATATCTAGTATTAAAACAATGTAATATGGAGAGATTTTCTAGAATTGCTCTGTGACTCTTTCATTTCTTACATCATAAACATATGATTTTTCACCTATAAGAATAACACTACATATAGAGTCATTATGGAGTGTATCGTGGAATTCACAGATAATTTTAATGTTTGTCCTGTCATTAACCACAACTTGTTTCCTTTTTGAAGTGTTGATGACAAACATGGGTCTCTGTGCTTTGAATTCATCTGGTGTGTAATACATGTCGGTATTGCCAGTAGTGACCCTTTTGTATGCTGTAAATGCTTCATATAATTTAAGGAAATCATTCTTGGACATGTCTAAATTATAATTTTCTCTAGGAAATACCTCATTTCTGCCATTTTTAAGATATATGTTCTTGATGTTGCAGTTATCAAATTTACTTGAATTTTTTTTCCTGATTATTGTGTCTTCCAGTCTGAAACAGTACCACCACAAAATCCGGCATGTCATATTGTATACTGGAGAATGAATTTGTAGCATCAAACTCATAATAAGTACCAGCGGCAGGCTTCTGTACACATTGATATGTATAAAGTTGTAAAGGAATCTGTGGATGTTTTATTATATCTGCTTTGTATTTACGAGCATAACTGGCTTCATATTCAACAACTGGGATTCTTAGCTCCGTAGTCTGAATAATGCACTTGCCCTCATCAGGTAGGGTATTGGGCAGAGCTTCCTTCCCCTGTAGAGTTTAATGCGCTGTACCTCATCAAAGCATTATTATCATTTGCAGCTCTTCTAAATGTGATTGTTAAACCACCCTTCCACATAATATCTTTGTAATCTGAGAAGAATCCTGGCAACAGGCGCATGGGGAACAGCACTGTGTGGCTTTTAGATAATATCTTATCACCAGCCTCAAATCCACCTATTTTGTAGTAAGAAGCCTCGGTCTTGGATAATTTTAGTGTGGCCAAAGCTGTAGAGGTAATGCCGGGATAATCCACTCTGTTTATAACAACACCATGTTTTCTGATCTCAATTTGAGAGAACAGATGTGGCAAAAAATTGTCTACCAATCTTATATTTGAATTTGCCGGATAATCTGTACCATCGAGCTATACAACATCAAATTTGATGTATAGATCTGCTCTGTGGGGGTGTATAAAGCCATCCCCTACATCAAGATCAACCTCAATTTCTGTGTTGGGGTTGATTTAAATTTGCAAATGTCCTCCTGTTTGGGGGGAATGATTGTAGCTCATAACTCTCAATATTTTCCATTTTTGTATGTATTTTTATTTAAATATTAATCTCTATGATTGCAGTTGTTGTGGCTCCAGCAAAATCAACTAATTCTTATTTTTCATTAGTGACCATCAATTCAATGTTATCTATTCTATTATGGCACACAGGAAAATATAATGTTGAGGATGGAGTGTAGATGATTGGCTCCATAAATTCAGAATTAGGTTTAAATGTTGCAATGATGCCAGTTTGTTTGTGAGTGCCTATGCCATTTGATTTGGTGATCATACCCTCGGCCACATTACAGTGAATATTCAGAGTCTCTATGGCTAAGAATTTAGGTATATTAATAGCAGTGTGTTTGATGGCCGCTTCAAGTTTTGTGTTGTTCTCAAAGCCTAACAGCTCTCCTATAGTACCCAGATCCACTGTTTCTGTAGCAGATACAATCTCTACTCTGTGAGTGACAGAATTTTGAGTTAATACTATACCTCTGGGTAATTGAGCATTTAAAGTGGACAGATTATACTGCCCTGGAGTGATGACAATTTTTTGATCCCCTACTGCAATTGTGTTGTTGTGGTGAGTAATATTAGGGATCAAGTACATGCCATAAAATGCTCTGAGAGCTATTGTTTTGGGATACACTATATCATCATGTAATCTAAGTTTCAATATTGAATTTTGGCTGGTGAGATGGAATACCCCCATGATGTTTTAAATACCACAAGGCTTTTTGAAAATTTTCAATTGATGGTTTATTTATTTGAGACATATATCTAAGAACAGATAAACACAAATGTCCACAATTAACATCTTTGAAATTTTGAACACGGGCATTATTGTAATAAAGATTAGTTGATTTTAGATATTTTACTAAATTTTCAGGTGGAACACCTCCAAATGAATCAAACACAAATGCCTCATCTTTTAAATATTTAAGATAACAAATCCAGTGAGTGTCCTGATTTTTGTACTTATCCAAATTAACAATGCCACACTCTTTGTTGAGTGGTTGTTCTGGTAAAGAATCAGACATGTACACACCTCTAAAAATTTTTATGCCCAGTGGCTTGATTAAAGCTTCAATATCTTGGTTTGCAAGCGGCTCTTGTTTTTTTTATATTTATTCATGGCTCTCTTAACACCTTTGCCTTGTTTCTCCATGGCCAGGTTATGGCGCTTCAATTCATCTAATTCTGCCTTATTCTTTTTGGCATCTATTACTGTTTTTGCTATGGCAGCTGATCCCCCAGCCAAGCTCCCCACAGCCCCAAGTGCTGCTAAGATGGCCGGGATAGTAAATATAAATCCACCCACATGTGATTTTTTCCTGGATTGCTGTAATTTTTTTAATTGGGGGGTACTAAGCATCAATTTCATACCATGGCCCTTTGCAATACAAGAGCTTTTTTTCTTGCGCTGCTTTTTGGTTAAAAAACTATCAATAGTTTTAAGAGATTTAAGACCTGCATAAGGTATTTGATACATAACACCCTTGACCTTCATTCTAGGTTTATTATATACATATTCACAGCCCCCACCCTAGTTTTTGTTAGGTGTTCATTTGGTGGTCCCCAATGCTGCTATTCTCTCACTTAAAGAAGCATCTTTGCTTACAAATCTACCAAATGCAGCCTCTTCTAATTTCTTGTCTGCAACATGTCTCTTGTCAAGATCAGAATGTGTGTTGTATGCTATGTCATGGTCTCTACAAGCAGCATCTAGGGGATTAACACCAGGATCACCTCTGTTTAATCTATGGTCCAATTTTGTGCCTGGACCACAATACTGATAGCCTGGAATATGTAGTTCAAATGGCAGCTTGTTTATAATGTCATTAACCAACCCCCGACCCTCAGAAATATTCCAAAATTTAGGTGGTAGAGTATTAATAATTTTTATAAGATATCCAATCCCCTTAGTGTCATTCACTATAAAATTAGACAATTTTGTGCTTATCATGTCCATAATTCCAACCTTTTCATTGTAAAAATTGTGGTTGCCAGCATTTTCCTCCCCAGCTATCACCAATAACCTATCTACAAGTTTCCTGACATCATCAACCCAGACAAATTCTTTAGGCAGGGTGTTGTATTGTTTGATTCCACTGCCTGTCTTAATTTGTGACCATATGGGCTTGATTAAATTGTTGTATTTTGCTCCACTGCTAGACTTGACTCTTTTTTGTGTGGGATCATTGTTCTGGTATAGAGCATCTGATTTTATTAATATTTCTTTGTAATGGTCATAGTCTTGATCTGTATAGCTGCCAGGTCTCTTCCTAGTCATCAGTTCCCACAACCCAGGTGTGCCGGGATATTTAACAAAACCACCTTTTTCTCCAAGATGAGATTTTGAATATACAATGAGATCATCTCCCATAAATGTTACTCTGAAATTGCCAATTCTATGTATGATGCTACCATCACGCTCTGTGTCAGCATATAAGCCAAAAACCTCATCTTTGTTGTCTTTAGGTGTGCTTAAATATTTTTGAGCAAGAAGACCCAATTCAATAGGATCCAGAGTAGCTTCAATTCTTCGAGGAGCAACAGGACTAGGTGTATGAATACTAGAAAGTGGGGTGATTGGATAATCTAATATGTTCCTTGCAGCTACAGGTACAAGCTCTGTGATCAAATTTTGATTTTGCTCTGTACCAGTTTTGATATTTTTACCTAATTCACTAATAGCATCAATAATAGGCTGTTCTGTTTGTTTGTGTTGTTCATAAATTCCTCGGTTCTCTGATTTCCATCCCTTAAATCTTTTTACAAGATAATCTCTTAATTTAAGATCATCAATGATTGGCCTTTTCATGGTTATTTATATATGTTTCAATGTCTAGAAAATTGTTGATTTTATTTCTGTATTTGCCACTATTGGGTTTTCTTGTCATATCAATTGTGACAAACCCATAACTGTTTTGATTCCAGCACCTACTGCAAAACTTGGAAAAATCATTGTAGCTCAAGTCCCCACCTACATATTCATCATGTATGTGTTTGAGATTGGTATGATCTTGATGAAACACACATATAAAATTGCTGTTGTCTCGGATCAGCTGCTTCGGTATTTTAGAAAAAGTCTGTGCCAGGTAGAAGCAATCAATGTTTTTGTGTCGGCCCTGTGTAAAGAAATTTCTAACCTTGTTTTGATTATCCAGTATAATGTCATCAAACACAACAACAGAATTATCGAGACATTCATGAAGTGGCTTAACATCTGATTCAAAAGTGGCTATATCCAATCCATCATATAGTTTCATCAGCTGCTGATATTTTAATTGTTCCAAGCTCTTAGAGCAAACATACAAGTGCCTGTTTTTCCAGTCTAACCAGTTGGGTGCCAATAAAAAATTATCAATCATTAGTGTAGTTTTACCACAAGCCGATGGCCCAACAATAAGACATCTAATATTATCAGGCAGCAACTTGCCATTTCTCTTAATCTGCTGTTCAGGTTTTGGCAGCCTCTTTATAACATCCCAGGTGCTCATATTATCACTTTGTCTGCATCGATCCAGCTGTGTTCTGGAAGTCCTAGCCATTTGACAAATAACTTGTTGCCTTTTCTGCGGATGATTTTTTCTATGAGATATGTGTCAGGCTGTTTAGTTTTGTTGAGTTCTTCTTCATAGAACCGGTCTTTGAGAATTTCTCCTCGGTGGTCTTTTATTATATATGTGTTAAGGGTCCCACGTTTAATTTGAACCACTGTAAATAATTCAGTGCTCCAGTTTCATGTAAAGCCTCTTTTGAATAAGTGCTTATATTTGCTGATTTTTACTTGATCACCCACCTTGTGTTGGCTGGTATCTAGGATAATAAACAGTTCTGATCAATTTTTGCTCATCAGATGAAGTTACTTCAGAGGGTTTCATGTTGATTGTGGAATGAACCGAGTTGTTATATTTATGTAGAAGTTCTGGAAGAATATTAATCCATTTATAATTACCTTGAAGTGTAAATTGTTTATACATAAGATTTTTTAGGGTTTTGTTGAATCTCTCTACAATTGAGGCTTTGAGATCACTGTAACTCGAGTAATGTTGTATTGACTGGCTTTTAATAAATTGTTGGAACACAGAATTATAAAATTCTTTGCCATTATCTGTTTGCAGATAGCGCGGTGATCTTCCACTCTGATTGATGATTGTCCTGAAGGCTTCTGTAACACATTTTCCAGTCTTGGATTTGAGTGGCACTGCCCAGGCAAATTTTGAAAATGTGTCTATTACAGTGAGTAGATACTTGTAGCCCTTGTTGATTTTGTCTAAGTTTTTCAGCTGTCCACTTGCCATCTCAATCAAGTCGCTATGCCATAAATCATCTATGCCTTTTGTGACTACTGGCAGTCTCTTATAATTATGTCTGGCTTGTCTGTGTAATTCATCAACAATAATTTGTCTAGACATAATATGAAAACAAGAATATTGCAACTATGGGGTGTTCAGCAGCTGATACTACAGGATTTTCTAAATATAATTTGTCTCCTATTTGTATATGAAATTCCAGAGAGCCATCATCTTCAGCATAGGCTGTTTCTAATGTATTGGGATCTGTAAAATCCTCTAACTCTACACTGGTGATTTTTGGTTTGTTGTCAGCATTTCTTATTGATAAGGTGGTGTAGTGGTGTGCCTGTGGTTGAAGCCAATATTTGATCTTGATTGGTCTCAGTGTGCCCCCAACAAAAAACTGGTAATAAAATTGTGCAGGGGACAGCATATATATTTTGCCACCTGGTGTAAATGGTGAATCATATTCTTTGTTGGGGATGCTGTACAATTCAAGAATTACTGTATGTTTTGGATTCTCAATTATGCCGGTTATTTCTTTTTCTGCTGTAAGCAATCTGCTTGTTACAGATTCAAGGTGCTCATTGATGGTCCTAACAACATCATCATGGCCTGGCTTGATTTTTATGTCCACAACAAGTTTCTTGTATTGTTGCACAATCTCTTGAAGCTGGGTGGCAAAAACAGACAAAGCATTTGCTTGATTGGATTCCATGGTCCCTAGCTGTTGCTTGATATTAGCTACAATTTGTTGCAAATTTTCAACAACTGCCAATTTTGAATTTTGAGCAGTAAGATCATGGACTTGTCTTCTGATATCCTCAAACAGGGCATGCAGTTCATTAATATGTTGATTAGTTGGTAGAGTGGCCACTGTCTGAGTAAGTTGTTTGATCTCTGTCTGGATATTCTTGATATCTTCTGATTTCAATATGCGATTCACTGCCCTCTTAATATTTTTAAGTTCCTGTGATGTAGGCAGATTTGATATAGTATTTTGCAAAGATTCAAGTGCCAATTTCACATCATTTAATTCAGAAGCATCAACCACACCACGCATAGCATTTTTGAGCAGGGCTATATCTGCCTGAGTGGGTGTTGATTGTTGTAAAATTTCAAGTTTTGTGTGGATATCATCGATCAAGTGATGAAAATGAGATAGTTCAGATTCAGTGTTGAGGTTTTCAAGCTTTGTGATCTGTTGCTGGACACTGACAAGTGTGTCTACAATACCGGGCAGGCGGGATTCTTGTACATTTGTCAAATCACTTTGCACTGCTGCTATTGTACCCCCAAGATGGGTTATGTTACTTTGAATTTTTCCAAAATCTTCATATGTTTCAAGTTGCAGCTTAATGTTGGCAACACTCCGAGTTATTGCACTCAAAGCATCAGAAGATGGCAAGTTGTTCATAAAATTTTCAAGTGTCTCAATTTTTTCTTTAACCTTGGCTATGGCATTGTTCAGAGGGTCCAGATTAGGTATCTGGAGTGATTGAATCTGTTCTTTTAGAGTGGAAATCATTAGATCAAAATCTTCTTGTGATTTTATGCTTTTGACAATTGTTTGGCGCTGTGTCTGGACATTATTTATCTGCTCTTCCAATTGCTGTTTCAATTGCTCAGAGTTGGTAGCCTGGGTCTTAAATTTGGCTTGAAGAGCTGCTACAGCTTCTTCTAAACTTTGAAAATTATCCAATGTGGCCAAATCAGTATATTTCTCAAGCAATAATTTGAGTTCTGAGTCAATTTTAAGAAGAGGGTCCATGCATTGTGTTTGTAAATTTGTAATTTCTAGTTGAAGACTGGCATTGAGTGTGGTTTGTAAAGCTTGTAAATCACTTCTTAATTTCTTGACTCTGACATCAAGCATCAGAATCTCATCACTGTGATCTTCATGCCTTGTATGGCCAAATAAATCATTAGGCATTTTGTTTTAGTGGTTATTTATTATTGAATATCTAATTCTTAATTCTATAAAAAAAGGTATAAGCTTGTCATAGGATCCAGGGACCTCAATATATAAGCAGTCACCAGCAGAAACAGTATATACAGTGCCAGAAATCATGTTTGAGTGCTTATTTCTATAAATATTTCTCCCTATTGAAATCTTGACATTACCCTCAGGGGTTGTAATAAATTGCAATTGACCACCTACAGGTAATTGATAATGATTTAAATTATTGTTAAATATGTACAATGTTTTACCTGTTTCATCATCAACATCTGTAAGTATGCTGTTCAGATGAATAATTAACAAAGCACTTAGTTTAGATATCATATCAGAAGAGGGTTGTGGTGTTGGCAGGTCTATAATAGCCTGTTTTTTGAACCCAAATAAGTTCATAGGCATGTTTATTTATTTCAAATCATGCTCTGTAATTGGGCATTGATTACCACTTTTCAAATCACAATGACCCCATGGTAGAGTATGTATGCTTCATGATAAAATGCATCTCTTATCATCATGTGGATCCAGAGCCACTTTTCTTACAATATTTGTAGTCAACAAGTGATCCACACTCTGAATTCTGGATTCTGATGTTCTGATTGTGCTACATGATTTGAGGCAATTTTCATAATCTTCAAATTGGAGCTCTTTGTCAACAATTACTCTGCCAATGCCCTTGGCCTTTTTGGCAACAGCGCCACTACATGTTTCAAAGCTGTACATCTTGGCTCTTAACCCAGCAAATGCCACAATAACATCACCAAGTGTCTCATCTTTTACCTTGCCAGGCACTTTTTTGTTGTGGTGTTTAATTTTTGAATGTTCAGTGGTATCAAAATATTTAAACAATTCAGGCTGTGCTATATCTTGATAAACATCTTCTGTTTGAATATCAAGAACAAAACTATCTGTGTCCATGTACATCAGTTTTACACGATCCTTATAAAAAGGCTTCAACACATTATAATACAATTTTAACATGTGTAATTTGGCCAATTCCAATATCACAGCCCCTACATAAATAGGCTTATCAAACTTAATCTTTGTTTTTTTCATGTTGAAAAGTGCCATATTCTCATCATAAATTCTTCTGTAATTGAAGTTGGGCTTTGCAATCAATTTTTTGCTCCGGCTGGGGTCAGTAATTATTTTAACATCAATATGTTTTCTGACATTTTCAATTGTTTTGCCATACACTGAATTGACCATCAATTTAAAGAAAGTTTTATCAAATTGGCTCATTGCAGATGTTCGAAGCTCTGTGTTTGTATCAATATATGGTTTCAACCATCTCGAGTGCCTGAACCTCAAAACTTTTCCAACTTTGGTCACTTGAACACCATGATTCATCAGGAACTGGAGGTTTTTGTAATATATGACATAACCCTGTTTTGGCTCTAGAGTCATCATCAATTTCTTTTGTTTAGAGCCAGGTGAGCACTCAACCTCGGGAATTGGGGGCAGATCAGAAAATGTGTTGTGTAAATCATCAGGAATTGTCAGATCAACCTCTAAGAACAGGCCATAGTTACTGTCATCAAAATCCTTAAGATCTTCAATATTGAAATCTTCAACCCACTCAAGCCCTGCATATGGCAGTTTTTTCATCATGGCATAACCATAGAGGCTGTTGGCATCTACATACAGTATATAATTTGATGGCAGTGCTGGATCATAATCAGGAATATATTTGTTATTTGCTCTGGCATATCTCTGAGAACATTGCACCATGCCCCCTCTTATACATTGTTCCATAAACAGATACATGTCTTGATCCTGGATCAGATCCAATTGCATTTTAGTGTTTAAAAACATTGCAGACCATGCTAGGCCCGGAGCACTGTAAAAATACATTGGATCCAGCTTATAATTTTCCATGGAAGATTTTCTGAATGCCTGCAGTATATCAGCTAAGAGAGTCACATCAAGTTTTAAATATGCCTTGTGATAATCACCAAATGTCTGGCATTTTAAATTGTTCCACATCAACTGGGCATGGTGATAATCTTCATCAGTGATACCAGATCCTCTGATTTTGCTGTAAAACTCTTGTTGTGGTGGCAGAGAACACTCATCAAATTTAGAAAAATCTGTAACATAATCATATGGATATACACCCTTCCGCCTAATTAATTTCAGGTCCTGATTTGGAAACAAAGCACATGTGATTTTGAATTGATCATCAGATAATTGAGTGGCCAGTGTAGCCAGGCTAGCAGACAGAATTCTGTATGAATCAAGAAATCTTAAGTGAATAGGAACACCATTAACTTTAATTATTTTGCTAATGGCAATATATTTTTCATTATTTTCAGCTAAAATATTTAAATTCTGCTTGTCAAACCCCTCGTACCTGATCAAATGATGGAAATCATAATTGGATGCTCCATGGCAAAATATGGGGACAAATTTTGGTCTCTGGATCTTAATATTACAGCTATTACACAGGGCCATTAAGAATTTACCATCTGTATGAGAATGGTGTTTCACCTTGATATTTGTATCTGAGAATTCAGAATCACATACCGGGCATTTTTCTGCATTGTTGAAATCTTCAATCTGTTCCTCTGTTAAAGGCAACATGGGTTTTGATTTTAATAAGACATTAGATGCTATGTCATGGCACTCATTTTCTATTCTATCTGCAAATTCTTTGATGGCATCTGCTCCCATGTATAAATCTTCTTTACTAACAACCCCATCCTGTACAACCACATAATAAAAACTAGAAGGTTCATGTAGCTGGTATGATGTAATTGAAGATTCATCAGGATCTGGGCTACAGAATGCAAGGGGTTTGAGATTTGATTCAAAATCACAGACTATATATGCTGGGTGTTCCAACAAGGCCTCAAACTTTTTGAATTTGGCATTTTCGCTTGGCATTGGCATCACCATATGAACAGGTTTATGGTTGCCACAGTATTTCAGATGCTCAAGTAACTTGTTTTTAGCAATTTCTGCATTCACTTCCCGAACTCCATTTATTATTTTTTGACCATCAAATTCAGTCAAACATCTTCTGCACAACTTGAATATTGTATTGGATTTGCCTTGTTGTTTTCTGACTAAAGCTTCAAGACTGTGTATCAGAGTGTAATGATATGTGCCATCTCCTTCAATTAAGAGCAGATCAATCGGAACAGCAGAATCATCATCAAGTGTACTGATTCTGAGAGGTGCTATCAAGCAATTGCCACGGCCAGTAGAACAAGTAAATACATTAATAGATAATTGTTTACCATTAATATCCCGGGCCTTTTTTTTCAAATTTATCAATATTCTGAACAGACATTGGATATTCTAAACCCTCCATTGCCTCAACGAAATTGTGTTCATGCTGTTTATAATAACTTATTCTCTCAGGATTCCTTAAAACTGGAAACAAAGCAGCTAAAATACACCACAAAAAGCATTTCTCATCATTATTTTCTATGTTAACCACGGCTCTTTTGTTTTTAATATTGGCAGGTAATGGCAAATATGTAGATCCTTGTAATGAATTGAATTCAGAAATATTAATATATAACTTGTGTGAAGATCCGCATAGGCTCCATCCTGACTCTTTTGCTGCAAATTCAGAGTGTTTAATATTCAATTGATCTATCAAACTGCTTATTATTTTGTCTGAATTTGTATTTGAATATACAGGTACAGTTTCTGTTATGTGGGGCTGTGTAAATTTTGTGCCATTTGGCTTCTTATATTGTGTAAACAATTTGAGGGACAGCTTACAAGAGCCTGAATTGCCTGCACATCAGGATTTATACTGTTTAAAAAATTCTTAATGTCACATCTTGGCTCTGATACAAACCGGTAATCCCTTAATTGGCCATTAAAACTGCTATGGATAGGTGGTGCATAGCGTGGCTGCTTTGCTGCTCTAGCATTAACAGGTGTTTCAGGCTTCCTTTTCAGACCAGATGTAGATGGTTGTGGGGACAATATTGATGACTGTACATAAGAATTACACTTATGCCTTTTGTAATATGCCTTGCTTAATATTTTATGGCATCTTGGACACATTTTTGTAGCCTTTCTGCATTTCTTACGGTCACAAATAAACCGGTGCCTAGACCAATTAGAACTAGATATATTTTTTTTGCATTTATTGCAATATTTTTGATTTGGCATTTTTTGTTGTTTGTTTATATAAAATTTCTTGCTCCAAAAAAACAGAACTATGGACAATATGCCAAAACAATTATAACAGCAGTTAGTGGCTGATTTGGTGCTTTTATACCCAGACAACAGCAGAACCTATGCTCTGGTGATCCCCAATATAGAGTTGTTTTGCTCTGTTATGCTGTTGTACAACACACTTTACCAGGTTTCAAACCTCAGCTGTTTATCAGCTAGCAATAAATATTCTCAAAATATCACATGTGGGGATATTATTCTGCCACATGTATTTCAATCTTACACATTTTACCAGAGCCTCAAACCCGGAGCCTCTTGATTACAAGGCAATAATACCAACACTTTGCCTACAGGGGAGGCCCACACACTCTACCAGGTTTCAGACCTGTGGGCCTCTTGATCACAAGACAACAAGACTAGCACTTCTCCATAGAGAGGTCTTAAACACAGAAGCCTCTTGATTATAAAGCATATAAGGCATGGGACTATGTCCATATTCTATTGAGCATCAGAACCCAGGAGAGCTATATATCAGCTAAATACAATTCAAAGTTGGACTTTGAAATGTGCAATGAATATTTCTGTAAGTCTCACTCGGGTATATATTATCAGAACAAGGCAAAACCTGAATCCAATTCAGGCATATATGACAACATGCAAGAGGCCAATGTTCTTTTTACTAGGAATTTCCCTTGGAGTCAATAACATGATGGCATGTATGGGGAATTTTCCCTGAAAGGGCACAGTGTAGATTTTATCTCATGCATGCAAGCATATAAAATCTCCCAGGCGTGCATAATTTATTGCTGGCCAGGACATGTAACTGATCAAAGATTAGAAAAAACATGAAACCAATTTGCTTGCCTGCCCTTGTCCTATTGTATTGATCTGTAAGTTGTAGAGGATGAGAATATAAGCATTTTTGCCCTAGTTTTAAGTGTAGTCAAAACAATATCAAGGGGGGCATATTTTTGACAAGTTTATGGACAACAAACTGAGAGATGTAGCTTTTACACACATGGGCAAATCTGTCTGAGGGGAGTTCTTCATTTCTACACTAGAATTCAAAATTCTTTAGATTTAAATATGTACACACATGGCCGATTGGGCTATATGCCCTTTTTGCCATAGTTTTAAGTGTAGGCAAATCTGTCTATTGAGGGTTCTTCTTTTCTACACTAGAATTCAGAATTCTTAGAATTAAGAGCATATCACACTTGAAGAAATGAGGAATAAGGGCATCTTGGCATAGTTTTAAGTGTAGGCAAATCGGGCTGTTTAATCAAAAAGCTCTTCATTTGTACAATTTTTGAGTTTATAATATTGTATTTTATACTACTGTGGTTCTACAGGGAGAGGCTGAAATACTGTTAGTTTGTGTGCGTGCATATATGAAATGATCCATTACCTACCACGAGCATTGATTGTCAGATCTAACGTCGAAACTATTCCACGTCTTAGAATTTTCATCTTTGGAGCACAACAATGTACAATCATTCAATAGTAATTGTGCATTGTTGAAGCTCATTGCGGTAGTCATGGAACGACAACCAAAAATAATGAGTTCGGAAAACACAGAGGAGGTCTAATCTATTTAAGGTAACCATACTTAATATAGTTTTCTTTCCTGGGAAATGGCTGGTCTCCAATAACGACACAGACAAAAGCTATAGGCTGGAATCTGCAGGGTAGTACATAAGAGTTTTGATTAATTCTTGATGACGGTTGACAATTGTGTCGACACTTAGATTTCCTTACACTAAAATAATTTTAAGAGTGAAATAATTTTAGAGTTAATTAATTCTGCATTTCTTTCCTGACGTTATGATTGTTGTTCATTTTTTGCTCCAGTTCAGACATCAATATCAACACTCTATGCAGAGTTAGGTGCTATATCTGACGTGACTGAATTTGGATAGGTCTCAACCTGTTAAAGCCAGAACTCCTGTCCTTTCTCTATATCAATATTCAGTCAAAATTATAGGATAAATTGCTTTTAAGTGTCAAGGCTCACCATGTAGGATATGTAGGCTATATACGAAGTATTAATGTTAAGCATGGGGTATCTTCAAAGTAGGCAAACATACTAGCCAATAGCCATTGAAGGGGCCAAGACCTGCCGATAATCTTCTGACAGGATGGCGTCAAATCAACGCATCATTGTTTTCTGGTTTCTACACAGGATAATATGTGTGCGTCAATAGAACATTATAGGTTAAATAATAGCTAATCATCTTTTTTTCATTGCTAACAGGAACCTGTGCAGATAGAAAACCGACGCAGTAGTAGAATGTACAATAATTTTGCACACAGAATTTGCCTGAAGTTATTTGGAAAAATAAGACATTTCTTGGCCTGACAGCATATCTAACTAACTAACTAACTCTCTAGCCTTCTCAAAAACAGAAGGTTTATGGCTGCAACAACACAAGCCTTCCATCTGTCCCTATCCACGGCAAGATCAATCCATTATTTTCCTTGCCGAATTAGTTTAGGTTCATATTAACGTCATCCTTTCATCTTCGTCTTGACCATCCTACATGTCCCTTACCATCAGGTCTCCCAACAAGAATCATTTAAACTCTTCTTTCCTCTCCCATATCACCGTATTTCTAATGAAATTGCGGTTACTCCCGGCGCGGGGACCGCCTATATGGCAGTCACTCTCTCTTGCCGCGTTTACCTACGACGGAACTTGCTGTTAAACAGCCAATTAGACCAACTGTTTGGGTAAGAAGTGAAAACATTGAAAAGCCCTATTCCCCAAAGCAGCCAGCAGGAAAACAGATTTTTTTCAAAATATCCTTTCTGCGCTGTGATTGCACAACGGTTCCCAAAGCTTCGGCATTATAATACTTGTATTACCATTTAGTTGACGGTGTATAGTTCGGACATTTCACGATAGCTTAGAGGTTAGGGACAGGATTTCAGGATACAAACGAGCGAGCAGGGTGAGGGTAGGAGGCAATATCCCCTTGTCTCGGATGCAAGTAAAACGGTAGGACCGTATCCAAAAAGCATATGCCTTTAAAATAGCCGAACTTGACCAAAAAGTTTCACGGCGTATAGCTTCCACCCCTTTCAGTCGCCGTCTATCCAGGAGCTATTGGACTCTTGCCAGTGCAAACCGGAAGGGGTAGGCGCGCACCCCCATTCAGGCGAGATGGGGTTTTCGAGCACTTTACCCTTTCCGCTTGGCTCGGAGGCCTCGTCGGAAGTTCCACCACCGAGAGGCTCCACGTGCCTCGTGGTGTGATAGTACACTGGGAATCTAAGAAACGCCCCCCCCTTATGGTTATGCAACCCTGAATTTTATATCATCTAGTTTCGCCAGGAAGAGCAGCTCGCGAGAAACGTAGTGTTTCCAACTCTTGAATCTAGCAACAGATTCACGCGACCGGGTGGAGATCTTGCTTTCCTCTTGATTTGATTTGAACGGACAACAAGTTTATTTTGAGAATATCTCTGGTAATAATAACAAGTGTTATTAACATTTATGCTTGAGTTTTTTATTATTCTTTTACCACTTCCAAACGAATATGTGAAGATAGAAGGTATCTCGGATTTCGTTATAGCTCGGATACTTGACACCTCCCATGAGAGAGTCCTGCAGACGAAAAGATAGCATTATGACTAATTCTGTTATCTATTAAAAAAAAAGCCCCTTCCGATAGCCTAAAGTCGCCTTGTAATCAAGCGGTCCTAGATACAATTCCCACTGGTGGCCCACCACTCTAGATCATAAGTTCCGTTGCCATTAATGTATCTGTGCATAAATAGAAATAAAAAAATTTCTTAAAAATGTACGTGTGTTCGGAACAACCCTTGAAAGGCAAAAGTAAAATGACGTGGAAGTTGTGATTGGTTTTTACATCACTCGAAAAGAATAACTCCATTGTTGCAGTTATTCTTTTCGAGATCTTTTTCTCGTTGGTCCTGCCACCATAGGTAAGTCCAAAGAGAAGATTCTGACCCCCATAACCACCTACACATTTCTTTTTTGTTTTGCAATAACGCTATCGGCATTTTTTCTTCAGAGTTATTCTTTTTGCTTTTAAATGCTTGGCGACATCTGTTTTGGAAAAAGTTCCACGAAGTTTGTTTTAAGTGTAAATGCATCTGGACTTACAGTGTAGAGTGGGATTCGAACAACAAATATGAGCTTCCGTCGCAAATCGAACCAGCGCTCCTTTGATTATGTTTTCTTTCCACGTTTATTAAAATTTGCTTCCTTCAGCCTACTTTCGATTGTCGTATATTTCAATTCGTATTAGTTCTTTTTTCCGTTTTTTTTCATTTGCATTGTTCGAGCCGTGATAACTATCTCTCTTAATCTGGTTATTCAAATACTTTTTATACTTTTTTTCCTTTTCCTTTCCCTTCGCACTCATTACAGATTCGGTGTCGCGCTTTTCCATATTTCCAGTAATTTAATTCTCCTGTGTATAATTACTTTTGACTATTTTTAATTTGCCCTTAGTACGAATCAAGAAAAAATGTTAGGAAATGTTTCCCGTGTAGATCTTATTGTATGGCGGTGTATAATTGATGCCAGCTTTTTCTTGCGATAAGGGTTTTGAAAGTGCAAGGGTCTCATTCATTAACCATGGTGGGAAGGGAGGGGGGCGAAGGAGTGCCAGAAACCTTTCAGACGGAATATGCTTGAAACGAAAAGTAGGTGCAGCTTTTGACCGTACTCTTCCATCAGCAGCCGGGGTGCTGAGAAGGCTACCTGCGAGCAAGGGGGAGGGTGTGGCGAGCAACACTGCCACAGCGAGTCGCTGTAAATTATTTCATCGTTTGTGCTGAGTGAAACAGGTTCTTGGTGCTCCTATATTTTTCCGATACATTTCTGCCAGCCTTTTTAGCGAAGCGAGGTCATATGTTCCAGATTCGAACTCTGGTCAGGCATGAATGTATCACTGAGTTTGTCCCGTCCCAATTTTATAAATTGATAATTCATCCGTATTATCGCGATTAACTCAAGAGGAAGAAGAGTGATGTAAAATAACCGAAATAGAAATTCATGCATTCGTGACTGGTGCTAGTGTAACGACGAAGTTAACTCTTTATAAATGATGAAATATGTAGCCCTTGCGCTCAAATACACTTATACCTTGAAAAAAAAATCCAACTCATTGCTGATCTCTTACTACATTTGGAATACAGCCAAGAGCAATGTAAAGCAATGCAATCACATTGTGAATGTTTCACATCCTATAGTCTTTCTTTTTCTCGTAGCGGGGGCGGGGGTTCATTCATTTCAAATATCTAGGAAAGGATTTAGCAGAAATCCGTGATATACTTAAATATCATAAAATGCTGCGTAGCCAGGGTTCTTGGGTCCTAGCCTCTGATAATTATGAGTTTTTCTTTTTCGTTGTTTGTTCAATCTTCATCAATTTCCCTGGAGCATCATTCATCCTCTGTCGCCATTGGCTATATGTAAAGGTTGACATAAAATGAGTAAAAGCCGAAAAGAAAACACAAGGATCTGCTTTTCTCATAGCTCGCCAAACATGCACATTTCCGTATTTTATGCTTTCAGCGCTATCATTATTCTTGGCAGGCAATGGAATTGAAGCAACTCTCACAACTAACGTAAACTACATGTCACTAAGGCGTGACAATTCTCGCGGGCAAAGTGATTTTTTTTTGTATTAGCACGTGGTAGGGCAATAACTATCTTCTGGCCTCCTAGATTTAAATCCGAACTTTTTATTCCAGTTGAGTGATTGACTCACAATTTCACCATTGAAGGTTTGGGTTGTATTTGGGTTATACGTATTGTGTTTTTGGTGTGCTAGGAAAAAGCAATCCCAAAGGTTCTCACTGAACAGAAAATTGTGTGGTTTCCCTCCCTCTCTTCCAACTCCGTCCCTATCTCTCACCCCACGTCCCCACTATTTAGGTAAACTGTTGTTAGAAACATATTTTCCGAAGAATATCCACATTGAAAATAATATTCCCCAATTATTTTGATAGGACATTTCTATTGATCTGAACGAATTATCTCCGTGAGAGGACTAGGGCCTCCCCGATGCCGCAGTCGTAGAGTCGTCACCTTTTAATCAAGGGTTCACGCGTTAGATACCTGGTAGAGGCACATAGTGGTTCGGAACCCACTATAAACTGCAGGTCCAGTCCCAATTAACCTTTCTGTGCACAAAGTGAACTTAAAAAACAACAATTCAATTCAATTCAATTCAATCATATTATCAATATTTTTTAAATCTGCATGCACCTGCTTAATTTAATAGATTATACATTTATATTTATTGCAGGCAGAAATGTGAGAGAAAACTATGCATTTTTTTCAGGGGATGCATGAGTCAATAATAATGTATATTTTACTGTTTATACTCTATTATATTGCATTGATTCAATAGTATCCTTATTTTCTAAAGCAAGCGTGAGTTTCTTTGCACACACCACGCAGGCCCTGCTTGACGTAAATCTCCCATGCAGTAACGTCACGGTTGCCTTTGACACCACGCTTGGGCTTTAATTCGAGCCCCGGTGAGTGCTTCGTTCGAGATCCTGCAGCAGTTTTACTCGTATCTATGCCTTGAGCATGTCACTTGCAACGGAACCTATAAAATGAAACTTTTTGCATCGGAATGGGCGTGAAACTCTACATGCACCAATGATAAGGTGTGGACGATTCATGCGTCAGGCGTTGGATTCGGTGTTACGAGGAAGAAGGTGACCAAGGAATGAAGTCAAGACCCAACAAAGGCCGGCCGAGGAAGACAACCAGGGAAGAAGACTCGAACCCGGAAAATTCGGTGTGTGGACCGTTAGTCCACCACTAACAGCGCTTGGCCACAGAGCCGGTTCTCTTTGGTGGCCAAGCGCGTTAAGTGGTCCACTTCCGATCCCAAGAAATTTCAGCGTTTGAGCCACGGCTTCAGTATTGGAATCATGGTATCAATTTAATCTAATCGTCACGCATCCTCATTAGCCGAAAGTGGCAGAAGAGCGCCTTATAATAACAAAAGATACAAAAACAACTTTAACACTCTAGTAATTTCTGATCAATAGATGCGTATTAGCTTTGATTGTTGACTCTTTAAGTGCCTCCCCGATGGCGCAGTGGTAACGTCGCCGCCTTGTAATCAAGGGGGTCCCGGGTTCGATTCCTGGTGGAGGCACATAGTGGTTCGGATTTTACTTTAAACTGTAGGTCCTGTATTATATTGATACAATATCTTCAGGAAAATAAAGCGTAAAATTGAATTCTGCCTGTGAGTGAGTCCATGATATTGTTTATGTTTGAAGGATATATATGAAACATGACTATCAGCATAACCGAACGCATATAATCAGATGATTTATTAGTGTTACCAGGCTAAAGTTGTCTGTGCAGTGTAGAACAGTGACAGTGTTGCCTCTCTATTCGATCTTTGTATTCTCTTTTGCCTGCCACTACACACACATTTCAGACAATTCTTCCCATACAACAAATGGAAAAGCAATCAGGCAACTGTTAAATGGCTCCTTTCTAGATTTTGTATTAACACTTTCCATGGTCAAGATATGTTAACTTGGGCCTCCCCGATGACGCAGTGATAGCGTCGATGAGTAGTGTAAATTGGTTGTTTCTAAGTCATACTTTGTAGGTATGCATTTGTATCCTCTTTTTTATCAATTGAATATCAGTTTTTGACATATTTTGACAATTTTCTTGTTGATGTTTTAGCGTTTAGCGATGTTTTAGTAAAAATTTCAATTTACCTCTTTTTTCCCACCTCATACTTGTAGGTATATCACGATCTTACGTGATATAATTTAACCTATCCTTTTTTCTTACTTGTTGTTTTCAAAATAATACTTTGTAGGTATCGCTTTGTAGCCTCTTTTTTTATCAATTGAATATCAGTTTTTGACATATTTTGACAATTTTTTGTCGATGTTTTAGCGTTTAGCGATGTTTTAGTACAATTTTCAATGCACTTTTTTTTCCCCACCTCGTACTTGTAGGTATATCACGATCTTACGTGATATAACTCAACCTATCCTTTTTTTCTTACGATTTTTTTTACGATCTTCCGTGATATAACTTAACCTATTATTTTTTTTATTTACGATCTTTTACGCACCGAACTAACTTACATTGGACTCCGTTTGTTTTAATATTTCAGTATTTTAAAGTTTTCACATATTTTATATAACCTAAAAATGTGTTGATTTTTTTTTAGTATGTGGCAATTTTTTTTTATGAATTTTAAAATTGTTCCGTCACCCTCTCGTTCTTCACGTCGTACGCGAAGGACTTCTCTGCGACCAGGATGACGCTGCACACGGTGTCCTCGGGCAATGGACTGTTGAACTCGCAGACGATCTTGATGTTGGTTTGATCGCTGACTACCACCTGCTTCCTCTTTGTGGTATTGATGACGAACATGGGTCTGTGGGTTTTGAATTCGCTGGGCGTGTAGTACATGTCGACGTTTCCCTCTGTTACCCTCTTGTAAGCGGTGTAAGCTTCGTAAAGTTTGAGGTAATCATCTTTTGTCAAGTCGAGGTTATACTTCTCGCGCGGGAACACTTCGTTGCGTCCATTCTTGAGATAAACGTTCTTGATCTTGGAGTCGTCGAACTTGCTGGAATCTTTTTCCTGATTGTTATCGCGTCTGGTCTGAAAGAGTACAATGACGAAATCTGACATGTCGAACTGTATGTTATTGAACTGCGTCGTCACGTCCAAATCCGCATGACTTCCGGACACTATTGGTTCTATTCATACTTTTTCTTACGTATAGGTGTACGTGATGAATCCGCAAACAGATTTTTTCTAAGTCTTACCATTTCCAAGATAACCCCACTTCCGGTCGCCATTTTGGATTTCCGAACATAGGTTCTATTCATAATTTTTCTCACGTGTAGGCGTACGTGAAGAATCCGCAAACAGAATTTTTCTAAGTCTTACCGTTTCCAAGATAACCCTACTTCCGGTTGCCATTTTCGATTTCCGAACATAGGTTCTATTCATACTTTTTCTCACGTATAGGTGTACGTGATGAATCCCCAAACAGATTTTTCCCAAGTTTTACTGTTTCCTAGATAACCCCACTTCCGGTCGCCATTTTGGATTTTCGAACATAGGTTCTATTCATACTTTTTCTCACGTATAGGTGTACATGATGAATCCGCAAACAGATTTTTTCAAAGTCTTACCGTTTCCAAGATAACCCTACTTCCGGTCGCCATTTTCGATTTCCGAACATAGGTTCTATTCAGACTTTTTCTCACGTATAGGTGTACATGATGTATCAGCAAACAGATTTTTCCCAAGTTTTACTGTTTTCTAGATAACCCCACTTCCGGTCGCCATTTTGGATTTCCGAACATAGGTTATATACTTTTTCTCACGTATAGGCGTACGTGATGAATCCGCAAACAGATTTTTCCTAAGTCTTACCGTTTCCAAGATAACCCCACTTCCGGTCGCTATTTTTGATTTCCGAACATAGGTTAGTAGTACTGTAAATGTATGGTTGACTGCAACCCTGATTTTTTGACCTCTAAGAAAATCACACCAAAACCTCAAAAACTCACTTTCTCTCCACGTTCCGCGCCTCATTTATTGCGCTGACGATGTTTCACAGCGCAGAAAAGCCGGTACGAGAAAATACACTTTCTCATCCTTGAAGTACGAATGCGCCTTATCGTAATTTTCCAAGTCCGGGAACCATGTTTATATATCGTGACCTTTGTAAACCTCTCGGGAACGATGTGCCACACACGCGCGCGCGCGCCTCTCATTATTTCTGTATTGTGACGCAAGCAAACAAACAAAATAATAATAATTGTTTTTTTTTAGGATTCCTGGCCCCTATAACCCCGCCAGGGTGCGTGGTGCCCAACCAAAAAAGGTTCTATAACGGCTGCGGTTAGATAACCACTCCTCTGTAGAGTTTCACGTGTTTTTTTTCTCAAAGGTCCTATGGGACACCTCTGTTTGTCAAAAATTCGAGATATTTGGAATTTAACGCAGGACTTGGAAAATTTTCGGAAAATTTTTGGTTCCATGACGACCTATGTTTATTTTGGTATGGGAGGACAGAGGACACCGAGACTCGACCAACGCACTAAACTCGACCTTTCTACGACTATTCGTTCAAAAGTTAGGAGTGATCAAAAGTTTTTGGAGGGTGGGTTAACTTCTTACCCCTTGACCTCAGGACCACGAAAAACTTGGTACACGTATTCTACACCTCCAAAATCGACAGGGGGGTATCTAACGATACCGGATGGGGGTGTTTTTCGATAAATTTTTTCGATAACTCTTACCATTTTCGAGATATTTGCAATTTAAGATTTTTTTAACGCTATATAAAACAACATACCTGAAAATTGTATCGCTATATACTAGACTTTTTTATTTCTGTGATTTTGGAGAAAGCAATGACATCCACCACCAGTTTCAATCGTAAAAATGATAAAACTGAATGTGTTACTTGTGGGAAGCTAATCTCAAGGAACAATTTATCGGTACACAGGGCAAGATGTAACGAAACAGCTTCGAGTTTAAATCGTTCGTTACCTTCTAAGCCTTGTGCTCGATGCGGAAAGATGATCAGCATTGCAAATTTAAGTAAACACCTGAAAATTTGCAAACCATCGACCGAACAAGGAACAATGAAAAGAAAAATCGATGATTCAGAAACGGAAGCTTCCACTTCCAAACAAGTTAAATTATCCCATGAACGCAAACCAATTAGATCTGCATTTAACCGTCATATTCAGGATTGCTCTTTTACTTCGGAACCAGGCTGCGACATTCTTAGTTTCTTGCGTGAAACGAAAACATCCGTGATAAATATTCTAAAAAATAAATTGGAAAATAATTCCATAAAAGTATACGTTGATCTATTTTCCGAATACGAAAAAGTCGATGGTACAACAAGAGTTTTTTATCATCGAACAAAAAAACAGGCTCTTCATTTGGCGGACGTCGATAATTTGGACGAATTTTATTCTGATCTTTCAAATGAGCTGGATTTCGAGGCTAAAGGGTCGGGATGGTCTCTGTGTGGAAGTCCTCACACGTTAACTGTTTACGTGAACCAATTCTCGCCTCTTCGCGCTTCCAGCTACGTTCCTCTTCCACCGAACATTCAACACAAGAGGGCTGTGTTAAATATACAGAACAGCGATAACAAGTGTTTCCTTTGGTGTGTGTTGGCGGAACTTCATCCGATTTATTGGTCAAATAATCCAGAACTGGTTTATCATTACAAGCAGCATGAACCTGAACTGGAAAATGCAATGGCTGGCATCGAATACCCGGTGACCATTACTGATATATCAAAATTCGAAACACGAGCACGAGATGCAGAAGGAAAACGCTTAATCATCAACGTGTATTCCTTCACGTCAGATAAATATCTCGTGCATCCCGTCAGGATAAGCGATATCGACTATGACGATGCTTGTGTAATAAATCTTCTTCTAATTTCAAACGACGGTGTTCACCATTACTGTCTCATTCGTTCACTATCACGCTTAGTCAGAAGTCAATCAACCAAGCATGCAAACCACATCGAAGTTTGCCCAAGGTGTTTGACCACGTTCGACGATCGAAAACAAGTCGATTATCAAAATTACACCGGACGTCAGATTGCTATCGATAAACTTGCCGAACATAAAATTTATTGCGGCAACAACAGACCGGTTCGAATGTTGATGCCCGAAAAGAACGAAGTGGAAGAATTCAAAATGCACAAGGCATTGTTGGAACATCCCGCAATCATCGTTGCTGATTTCGAGGCGTTCCTCAAACCACTCTCATACTGCGATCCGGATCCCGAAGTTTCTTCCACCACACCTTACCAGCTTCACGAACCAAACAGTTTCGGTTACGTTGTCGTGCGACGGGATAAAATAGATGAACCGTACGTATACCGAGGACCCGATGCAATCGAACGCTTCTTCGAAAAGATGATCGAGGAGGTTGGGAAAATTGGATGCATGCTGCAAACATCGAAACCGATGCTTCCGTTATCTGCTATCGAACTTCAAAATTACTATGACACTGTCTCAAATTATCACATACACCATAAATAACTAGCAAGGACAATGAATCTTTTTGGTTTCCGAAAGCAAACAATGGAGACTGTACACCGCACGGCAGATCATGAATTTCTACGTTTCTCACAACGTTGCAACGTTTAGAAAGTCGTTGATTTTGTTTCTGTATTTTCCGTCGTTGGGTTTCCTCGTCATGTCGATCGTCGCGAATCCGAAATCGTCACTGTTCCAGCAAGAAGAGCAGCGTTCCGAAAATTGATTGATCAACCGGCCGTTGAGTTTAGATAACATGGAAGGTAGAAATTCATGATCTGCCGTGCGGTGTACAGTCTCCATTGTTTGCTTTCGGAAACCAAAAAGATTCATTGTCCTTGCTAGTTATTTATTGTGTATGTGATAATTTGAGACAGTTAAAGTTTTTTTTATTTTAGTTATAGTTATTTAAGTTTATTTTTTTTAATTGCATTGCCTACAATTTTTACTAATTTCTAAACGATAGTGTCCCCAAGGCAACGTGTGGATTCCACAAGACAAAATACATCTTTTATCGTCATGCGGATCTAATGCTACTTCCCTAACTTTGTTTGTTGTAATCACATGGTCTGCACTTTGGATTCTTTGTTCTATACTTAGTATCGTCGATTGTGAGTAAAGGCAATCGATGTAATCGTGGAAGGTGAGTTTGTTCTCCACCGTATTCTTGCACACACCTTTTGCTTTCTTCGTGACGCTACTTTCTGTTCTCATGGCATACATTTTCGAACGCAAACCCGCGAACTCGACAATAATATCACCGTTACATTCATCTTTCAGTTTACCTAGGACTTTTTTGTTGAGGGAAGGAATCCCAAATCTGTTGGGTTGAGGATATGCAGAAGTATCGAAATACTCAAGCATGGAAGGAATTTTTATGTCTTCATAGAGGTTAGGTGTTTGTATGCTGTAAATGAAGCTGTCGCTGTCCGTGTACAAAAGTGATATCTTATCATTGAAGAAGGGTTTCATCACGTCATAATGAAATTCGAACATGTAAAGTTTCGACAAGTCGAGAACCGTTGCGCCAACGTAAATTGGTTTTCTGAATTTCATCAATTTTATATCTAGATTGAAAAGTGCCAAATTCTCATTGTAAATTTTTCTCGACTTGAATCTAGGATCGGCCACCCACTTCATGCATTTATTTTTATCTGAAACCAATTTCACGTCTACATGATTCCGCACGTTTTCCATCGTCTTGCCATACACCGCGTTATTCATCAATTTAAAAAATCTTTGTCTAAATCGGAAGTGGCAACTGTCCTATGTTGCGTGTTTGTTTCAATGTACGGTTTGAGCCACTCGGAATGTTTAAACCTGAGGACTCTTCTAATATTCGCTACTTTAACACCCTTCCCGATCAAGAATCGGAGATTCGAGTAATGAACAACGTATCTCCTTTTCCCCTCTAGAGTCAATAAAAGCTTGCATTGATTAGAATGAGGCGAAGATTTGAACTCGGATGCCGGTGGTAAATCGCTGAACAGATCGTGTAAATGGTCGGGGAATTCGATATCCACCTCTGCGAAGAAGCCATACTCATCATCCTCGAAATTTTCTATATCTAATGATGCCCATTCGAATCCCCCGTAAGGAAGTTTCTGTACCATGGCATGTCCGTAGAGATTATTAACGTCGGCGTAGAAGATGTAATTCGATGCTCGATTTGAATCATAATCTTCTTTCATGTGCACGTTGTTGGCTTTTGCATATCTCTGTACACATTGTACCATCCCGCCCCGAATCCCCCTCTCGATGAAAAGTAACATGTCCACGTCCGATATCAGTTCCAGCTTGACCTTTGTCTGGAATAACATTGCCGACCACGCTAATCCCGGTAGGCTGTAGAAATACGCTGGATCTAATTTATAAATACTCGTTGTCGTTTTCCTGAACGCTTGAAAAACATCCGCGAGTATCGTTACGTCTAATTTTAAGTAGGCATCGTGGTAGTCTCCGAGTGTCCTACATTCTAATTTCTCCCACATGAGTTGCGCGTGTTGGTAATCTTCGTCCGTAATTCCTTTCTCTCTGAGTCTGCTGTAAAATTCTCTTGGAAGTGGGAGAGCTTCGTCATTAAATTTAGAATTATCACTAACATATTCGTAAGGATAAATCCCTTTACGTCTAACGAGTTCTATGTCTACGTTGGGAAAAGTAGCTTTTGTAATTTTGAATTGTTCGTCTAAAAGTTTGCTGGCAAGAGCGTCCAGGCTGGCAGAGAGAAATCTGTATGAATCCAGAAACCTCATCTCGATGGTATTTTTAGTCTCAGGAATCATAACTTTCTTACTTATAGAGATGTATCGTTCTTCGTTTTGAGCAAGAATATCTATTTTTTTAGTGTCGTATCCGAGTTTCCTAATTAAGAGATGAAAATCGTAATTAGAGCCATTGTGAAAAAATATGGGGAAGAATTTTGGTTTTTGGATTTTGAGGTTGCATGCATTACAGATTCCGCTTATGAAGCGACCGTCCGTATGCGAATGGTGAAACACTTTACGATTGTCGTCTGTGAAGTGGTTATCACACACAGGACACTTGACAGTGTCATAGTAATTTTGAAGTTCGATAGCAGATAACGGAAGCATCGGTTTCGATGTTTGCAGCATGCATCCAATTTTCCCAACCTCCTCGATCATCTTTTCGAAGAAGCGTTCGATTGCATCGGGTCCTCGGTATACGTACGGTTCATCTATTTTATCCTGTCGCACGACAACGTAACCGAAACTGTTTGGTTCGTGAAGCTGGTAAGGTGTGGTGGAAGAAACTTCGGGATCCGGATCGCAGTATGAGAGTGGTTTGAGGAACGCCTCGAAATCAGCAACGATGATTGCGGGATGTTCCAACAATGCCTTGTGCATTTTGAATTCTTCCACTTCGTTCTTTTCGGGCATCAACATTCGAACCGGTCTGTTGTTGCCGCAATAAATTTTATGTTCGGCAAGTTTATCGATAGCAATCTGACGTCCGGTGTAATTTTGATAATCGACTTGTTTTCGATCGTCGAACGTGGTCAAACACCTTGGGCAAACTTCGATGTGGTTTGCATGCTTGGTTGATTGACTTCTGACTAAGCGTGATAGTGAACGAATGAGACAGTAATGGTGAACACCGTCGTTTGAAATTAGAAGAAGATTTATTACACAAGCATCGTCATAGTCGATATCGCTTATCCTGACGGGATGCACGAGATATTTATCTGACGTGAAGGAATACACGTTGATGATTAAGCGTTTTCCTTCTGCATCTCGTGCTCGTGTTTCGAATTTTGATATATCAGTAATGGTCACCGGGTATTCGATGCCAGCCATTGCATTTTCCAGTTCAGGTTCATGCTGCTTGTAATGATAAACCAGTTCTGGATTATTTGACCAATAAATCGGATGAAGTTCCGCCAACACACACCAAAGGAAACACTTGTTATCGCTGTTCTGTATATTTAACACAGCCCTCTTGTGTTGAATGTTCGGTGGAAGAGGAACGTAGCTGGAAGCGCGAAGAGGCGAGAATTGGTTCACGTAAACAGTTAACGTGTGAGGACTTCCACACAGAGACCATCCCGACCCTTTAGCCTCGAAATCCAGCTCATTTGAAAGATCAGAATAAAATTCGTCCAAATTATCGACGTCCGCCAAATGAAGAGCCTGTTTTTTTGTTCGATGATAAAAAACTCTTGTTGTACCATCGACTTTTTCGTATTCGGAAAATAGATCAACGTATACTTTTATGGAATTATTTTCCAATTTATTTTTTAGAATATTTATCACGGATGTTTTCGTTTCACGCAAGAAACTAAGAATGTCGCAGCCTGGTTCCGAAGTAAAAGAGCAATCCTGAATATGACGGTTAAATGCAGATCTAATTGGTTTGCGTTCATGGGATAATTTAACTTGTTTGGAAGTGGAAGCTTCCGTTTCTGAATCATCGATTTTTCTTTTCATTGTTCCTTGTTCGGTCGATGGTTTGCAAATTTTCAGGTGTTTACTTAAATTTGCAATGCTGATCATCTTTCCGCATCGAGCACAAGGCTTAGAAGGTAACGAACGATTTAAACTCGAAGCTGTTTCGTTACATCTTGCCCTGTGTACCGATAAATTGTTCCTTGAGATTAGCTTCCCACAAGTAACACATTCAGTTTTATCATTTTTACGATTGAAACTGGTGGTGGATGTCATTGCTTTCTCCAAAATCACAGAAATAAAAAAGTCTAGTATATAGCGATACAATTTTCAGGTATGTTGTTTTATATAGCGTTAAAAAAATCTTAAATTGCAAATATCTCGAAAATGGTAAGAGTTATCGAAAAAATTTATCGAAAAACACCCCCATCCGGTATCGTTAGATACCCCCCTGTCGATTTTGGAGGTGTAGAATACGTGTACCAAGTTTTTCGTGGTCCTGAGGTCAAGGGGTAAGAAGTTAACCCACCCTCCAAAAACTTTTGATCACTCCTAACTTTTGAACGAATAGTCGTAGAAAGGTCGAGTTTAGTGCGTTGGTCGAGTCTCGGTGTCCTCTGTCCTCCCATACCAAAATAAACATAGGTCGTCATGGAACCAAAAATTTTCCGAAAATTTTCCAAGTCCTGCGTTAAATTCCAAATATCTCGAATTTTTGACAAACAGAGGTGTCCCATAGGACCTTTGAGAAAAAAAACACGTGAAACTCTACAGAGGAGTGGTTATCTAACCGCAGCCGTTATAGAACCTTTTTTGGTTGGGCACCACGCACCCTGGCGGGGTTATAGGGGCCAGGAATCCTAAAAAAAAAACAATTATTATTATTTTGTTTGTTTGCTTGCGTCACAATACAGAAATAATGAGAGGCGCGCGCGCGCGTGTGTGGCACATCGTTCCCGAGAGGTTTACAAAGGTCACGATATATAAACATGGTTCCCGGACTTGGAAAATTACGATAAGGCGCATTCGTACTTCAAGGATGAGAAAGTGTATTTTCTCGTACCGGCTTTTCTGCGCTGTGAAACATCGTCAGCGCAATAAATGAGGCGCGGAACGTGGAGAGAAAGTGAGTTTTTGAGGTTTTGGTGTGATTTTCTTAGAGGTCAAAAAATCAGGGTTGCAGTCAACCATACATTTACAGTACTACTAACCTATGTTCGGAAATCAAAAATAGCGACCGGAAGTGGGGTTATCTTGGAAACGGTAAGACTTAGGAAAAATCTGTTTGCGGATTCATCACGTACGCCTATACGTGAGAAAAAGTATATAACCTATGTTCGGAAATCCAAAATGGCGACCGGAAGTGGGGTTATCTAGAAAACAGTAAAACTTGGGAAAAATCTGTTTGCTGATACATCATGTACACCTATACGTGAGAAAAAGTCTGAATAGAACCTATGTTCGGAAATCGAAAATGGCGACCGGAAGTAGGGTTATCTTGGAAACGGTAAGACTTAGAAAAAATCTGTTTGCGGATTCATCATGTACACCTATACGTGAGAAAAAGTATGAATAGAACCAATAGTGTCCGGAAGTCATGCGTGAGAAAAAGTATGAATAGAACCTATGTTCGGAAATCCAAAATGGCGACCGTGACTGGGGTTATCTAGGAAACAGTAAGACTTGGGAAAAATCTGTTTGCGGATTCATCACGTACACCTATACGTGAGAAAAAGTATGAATAGAACCAATAGTGTCCGGAAGTCATGCGGATTTGGACGTGACGACGCAGTTCAATAACATACAGTTCGACATGTCAGATTTCGTCATTGTACTCTTTCAGACCAGACGCGATAACAATCAGGAAAAAGATTCCAGCAAGTTCGACGACTCCAAGATCAAGAAAGTTTATCTCAAGAATGGACGCAACGAAGTGTTCCCGCGCGAGAATTATAACCTCGACATGACAAAAAATGATTACCAAAACTTTACGAAGCTTACACCGCTTACAAGAGGGTAACAGAGGGAAACGTCGACATGTACTACACGCCCAGCGAATTCAAAACCCACAGACCCATGTTCGTCATCAATACCACAAAGAGGAAGCAGGTGGTAGTCAGCGATCAAACCAACTACAAGATCGTCTGCGAGTTCAACAGTCCATTGCCCGAGGATACCGTGTGCAGCGTCATTCTGGTCGCAGAGAAGTCCTTCGCTTACGCCATGAAGAACGAGAGGGTGACGGAACAATTTTAAAATTCGTAAAAAAAAATTGCCCCATACTAAAAAAAAAAATCAACACATTTTTAGGTTATATAAAATATGTGAAAACTTTAAAATACTGAAATATTAAAACAAACGGAGTCCAATGTAAGTTAGTTCGGTGCGTAAAAGATCGCAAATAAAAAAATAATAGGTTAAGTTATATCACGGAAGATCGTAAAAAAAATCGTAAGAAAAAAAGGATAGGTTAAGTTATATCACGTAAGATCGTGATATACCTACAAGTACGAGGTGGGAAAAAAAGTGCATTGAAAATTGTACTAAAACATCGCTAAACGCTAAAACATCGACAAAAAATTGTCAAAATTTGTCAAAAACTGATATTCAATTGATAAAAAAAGAGGCTACAAAACGATACCTACAAAGTATTATTTTGAAAACAACAAGTAAGAAAAAAGGATAGGTTAAATTATATCACGTAAGATCGTGATATACCTCCAAGTATGAGGTGGGAAAAAAAGAGGTAAATTGAAATTTTTACTAAAACATCGCTAAACGCTAAAACATCAACAAAAAAATTGTCAAAATATGTCAAAAACTGATATTCAATTGATAATAAAAGAGGATAAAATACATACCTACAAAGTATGACTTAGAAACAACCAATTTACACTACTTCGATGCCTTGTGATCAAGGGGTGCCGGGTTCGACACCCGTGGAGGCACATAGTGGTTCGGATCCCACTCTAAACTGTAGGCCCAGTCCCGATTAACCTTATTGTGCATAAAGTGGACTTAAAACACCAAATCAATCCAATATGTTAACTTGGTTGTTTCGTATTCCCACAAGTTGGGTATTTTAACATTTTAATTTTCATCCGTTTCATGTTTGTATGAAAGAATATGGTGGGAAAATACACTACTTGAGACAATATCACTAATAATAATTGATCGCCGCTGTGCCCGAGCGTGGTAAGCCGTCGGCTTTTGATCTCGCTGCCGAAATTCCCGGGTTCGAATCCCAGCCTGGGTATGATTGTTTATGAGTGTTCCTTCATGAATTTTATCATACACTAATCCTCATCGTTGCGATTAGCCAAAAATAAAGTAAAGAAAGATAATAATAATAGTAATAATAATAATATGGATCTAACCCCCCATGGTTTTTTTATGACTGTCCTTTTATCAATTTCATCGAGTCATCATTCATCCTCATTGTTGCGATTAGCCGATAAATCTTAGAGAAGCTGCGAAAAATAAGATGTAAAATAATAACAGAATTTTCTCCGCAGAAGGAAAAATAAATACTCCAGAAAACATGCAATACAGGAAAAGAGTGTCCTGTAATGTGAGTCTGTAAACCAAATGTAATTCACGAATGAAGAAGTTTACGTGAAGGTTTCATCTTCTACAAGGTTTCATCTTCTACTATTCATCAAGCAATACAGGCTTGGATGGCGCAATGGTAGCGTCGTCGCCTTGTAATAGAAGGGTTCCAGTGGAGGCACAAAGGGGTTCGGATCCCACTTTAAACTGTAGCTCCAGTCCCGATTAGTCATACCGTGCATTGTGGACTTAAAACACCAAATCAACAACCAACCAACCAATACAGGGGTGGAAACACTACAGTTATAGGTTTGGAAACACTGCTCCTCTCGGGAACTACTCTAGCAGGCGAAACTAGATGAAATAAAATTCCGGGTTGCATAACCGTCAGGGAGGGCGTTTCTTTCGAATTCGTGTGTACACGAAGGTGCTCCGAACTGGCATAAGTCCATCAGCTCTGGAATCCTCCCCCATCGGAAAGGTTCTACATTCTACACAGCATCCACTCTTGTTCTGCAAGGGTAACACTGATGAACTTCTAGCAATTTGATTACATTTAGAATCTTCTCCCAGCATCTTTCATGTTTCAAATTCCGAATGTGCATTCGATATTATGAGTAAAATATAAAGACTATTATATTCTATAAAGTCTAAATGTTTGGAACAATTTTCATTCTAATGCAAAAATTGATCGATTGATTGAATTGAAATAATTCAATTGAACAATTGAGTGCGTCAGCACTTAGGCTATTTTTCCCTCGTCTGCGGGGCCCAGCCCCTTTACTTGCCAAAACACGTGTCTGAGGCCTAAAACATTCTTACCTGGGTTAAAAGCTGAGGCTGTTAATTAGCACTCAGCACATACAAGGACAAAACACAGGACAACACACGCACAGCCCTACAGAGGATTATACTGGCCGTAGCTCCAAACGCCAGAGCCTCGTTGGCCTGCAAGAAGCAGTTACCGCTGTGCACTGCGTGGAAGTATCCTTATTTTTCGTTTCGATCACCCTGCGTTTTTCCTATATCACTTCAGGCAAGTGTTTGTATGTAATATAAGTTAACACAATTCTTCCTTTTGGGTCTGCAAGGTAACTTAAGCTAGTATGTTATTCTATATTCCAAGTGCTTTCTGTAACGTATTTATATATTTTAGTATTTGCAGACTCAAAACGAAGAATTAATTCATGTTGTGTGAGTAATTCGTCGCCGTGAAAGAATATTGTGGATCTTGCCATACACATATGCAGTCGACATGCGTGAGTCGACAGCAGTTGGATCTCCCGCGCAAGGCTGTAAGGTACAAACTGAAAATTAAGAGGCCCTCACAGATGGTAGAGACGTTGACGGCGTTGTGAGGCTTTCCACCAACAGCTATCTGTACTAAAAGTATAGATATCATTCCAGGAGCCTAGCAGTTTCTCTTCTGAAGAAAATCAGCATCCGCCCAGCAGACATGTAGGAGGCAAAGCCATACAAGAGCGGGTATGCACCAAACAGCGGCGGAGATCATTGTCAACAATCAAATAACGTAATAGTGGTGAACAGGTGTGTGTCAGAAGTTTGTTTACAATGTTTTATCCTATAAATATGATTACAAATAATAAATCAGCGCAATTAGTTTTTGCCGACACTGAGACAGCCAATGGAATGGGAGGAGATGCAGTGCTGTAGTCGATTGAATTTCCTATACCCCCACAATATATACACAAAACGTTCCTTCGTCACTGAACGCAGGCATGCATTCGTATAATACCTCTCGGGTTTTGGGATCGAACTTAGGATATGCCAGCCTAAATCTACTCGCTTGCGGGAGAGGTACGTTTATGGCTTGGGGTATCACCCCTGAGAAACGTAAGTAACCGTAAACAAGCAAATGGGCTCGCTCCTGTGAAATAAGGACAACATTTAAACATTCGATTTTAACACTTCGGTTGACTGGTCTGGTGGGGTCATGGGAATAATAGAAAAGTAATAAACGAATGTTCGTTTACCTCTTTTGTCTTGTAGAGATGTTCGTCTCGCTGATTAGGTAGATAAGGCTCGGTCCTGAAATAAAACGTCGATAGCGCACCCCTCCTCTCGGTAACTCTTTACGTATCAATCGTCAGCCCATAACTTGGAGACAAGAACTATTTACGCGATAACTTTCTGATTACAACTGGGGCTGAGAAATGTTCTCTCGAACTATTTAAAGGATATTTAAATTTCCGATAGATGAAGCCGTTGGGAGACTTCAGTTTTGTCTTTAACTGTCTTTTCTGCATAAAGCTGAATTTACTTATTTTTCCTACGATTTTCGGTAGAATCCCGTGTGAGCGGAGATTTCAAGATCCACTGAAGATTACCGGTGTTATGTGCTGGTAGGAAGCTACTTCCATCGCTTCAGCCGGATCCCTAGGCGGAGAGATTAGCCGCAGTCTATCGAGTTATGACGGCAAGGGTCCCGGTTTCGAGTAACGCCTTCAGCGTGATACGCATTATTCAATATAATATAGTCCAGCTCCCCATCCCCCATGAAAAAATCCTGCACACGTCGATATAAGTGTGAGAATAAGAAAGAAGTAATAACAGTTTTATTTTAAGGAAAGAAATATGCGTGAGTGTAACTATGTGTATGTAAATCATTCATGAACATAACACAAAAAAACAACATATTACTGAATATCCACTATAACATAATTTACAATAGTAACTAAGGGGTTGTTTATCTAATGCATATTATTGACATTGAGACTGAAAATACTTCTGAAAGAGATTAAATTGTTAATATTTATAAAAATTTGTCCCTTTGAATGCGAGGAGCATGATTTCGCAGACTTTTCTCTGCATCTAGTGGAACTATTTACTTCGGAATTTTAAATATGGGCATTATCTTAAAAACCAGAGGCATTCGTGATAAAAATATCGTTCACTGATCACACGCCATGTCAAGATGAATAAATAGCCTTCCATACATGGAAAGTGAATTTGCGAAAGTTTCAAGAAATTGATATCATCTCTAGAAATAATGGAAAATATTTTTGTGTTTTTCTTACGAATTTATTTGACATAACGCTGGGCGATTAGGTAGACAGAAGGAATGCATATTTACCCGATATGGATATTACGTATTAGCTTGCGAGCACGAAATAGATTGATTCATGTATTAACACAGTTGATAAGAGTAAAGTTAGACACGTGTTCGATATTTCCTAGTAGAGTATAACAATGTTATAAGAACATGAAACTCGATATAATATCTTCTACTTCTCGAAACAGTTTTGTACTGACTTTTCTTGAAATTCTTGTGGCCGAGGCGAATGTACCAAGGCCGAGAATTTTGATCAATCTCTCCATCGAATTTCAGTAAGAATTATAGGATAAATGGCGTATTTGGCAATTATCTCAGTTGAGGGATGAGAGGCAATGGTATTCCCCAGTTAGGAGATATTATGCAAGAAATACACCCACTAATCCCCAAGGCTCGAAAATCCCTCATTGCAATTTTCACTACGAATGCTATTCTTAACACATTAGCATTGTGAAAGTTTAAATATTTTATCAGGTATGGTATAGTTTAGGCAAATTGTTTCAGAAAACACTGAGGTAAATTTAGTCCTGGTGTCCGACTAGGGTGGGTCGTTGGGTGACCGATCTCAATTTAGGTGATACACATCTTCAAGGAGAAATGTGTATTCATCAACTTCTATAATTTACGTAATTCAGAAACACTTAGTATATTTACATTGTAAGAAAACCTAAACGCATATACAAAAGAGCTATCGAACTAGTAACACAGAAAATTTAAGCAAATTTCTATTTCCAAGTTCAAATTTAATGTCGTGTCCATCCATCTAACCTAACTACAAGTTTCTTGTGAATACTCTAATGCATGTAAAATATGAGAACAATACCATGAAAAGTCAAGTAGAATGCAGCCTACTGTTTCCTCGGCTCAGTAAGGTTGGTCAATTTCAGAATAGTGTCCTTCTTTAATCCACAAGGTTGCATACCTTTCGTCAGGATAATCATTGATGACTGGACTTTTAATGGATACGAATGATTTTTCAATTGCTTGTTACGTAATTAGGAAATGGTTTCAATCCTATTTTCTTTGAGAGAGATAAAGACATCCCTGGAAAGGGATATTGTTTTGTCGAGGACATTATTTAATGGGAGGGATCCCCGGCATTTCTCCCCGTTAATTCGCACACCGCTTGTAACAACCCTGTCTTTATAACCCAGAAGTTAGTAGTGAGACTACATATGCTTTCCTTCCACACGCACGTCTATGAAATTTTAAATCTACAGTGTCCTTTTTGTTTTAATCTTCATATCCTCTAAATAAAGATCGTGTATGGCATCTTAACCCTTAATATTTCTTGCATGTCATTATATTGTTCCGATTGCAATTACAAATATAAAATCGAATATTACTAATACTACTTGTCACTAATTGTTGCAAATAAGGGTCTTATAAAAAAAATGTTACAAGAGTTTTGGAATCATTTACGAATTATATTTCTATACTAGAAGGAAACGGAAAATAAATTAGGTATAACTGCAATTATTGTTGCTAAGTAAGGAAATAAAAAATGATTCAACAAATATCAATGTATTTATTTTTATGCATTACCTCAGTAACCACTACATTGTAATGTTTTTTTACAAGGTCAGCTACCTGCATCATTTTGTTGATCCGTAGAAATCTATTTCGAAATCGGCGACTACGTTGCCTAAAGAGAAAAACATTTTTTTTTCAAATCGTTAGTCTTGTAGTGTCGTATGTGAATTATTAAAGTAATAGGGGTTCATAAACACTCTACTAATATTATTTAAACTATAATCGTTTTCGGTTTTGCATTTTTTCAAATTACATAAATATTAACGTAAACCTATATTAATACAACCAAGTGAGAATGATGCGAATCAGTTATGTAAAGGAATTTCTGCAGAATAGAAAAAAGTCGTTTGCGAAGGCAGGATATGGACAAGTGAGCTCTTGAAGTTGAAACTGAACTAATTTTCCAACAGAAAATATACAGGGATAACTCTGAATTTATACTGGGAGTGGTTAACATTTCACGATACGATGCTAGGGTCTCGGGTTCGAAATCCGGTTTAGGCTTTGGTGTTATTTATGAGAGTCCCTTCGGTGGGGTCCTAATTGCGATCAGTCCTAATTGCGAGCAATGCAAAAATCGTCCTAATTGCGAACACAAAGGACTGGAAAACCTGTTTTCAGAGACAAATAAAGGTAGTGAATCTGACAGCCAGCTGCTTTGAATATCTACTATAGCTAACCTGATCCCTCCAAAGCCACTTCATTCTTTCAGTCTGTCGACGTAATCTGACTTTCATTTGTGTGCTGATGTTTCTAACCTCACTTCCTCAGTGCCAAAAGAGATGTGGAACTGCTTCAACAGGAAGTACCGGACAAGTAATGCAGTGGAGGGATGGAACCACAAAATCAATAGTAGGCCACATACAAGAGTGGAAGACCTCATAAGTAGTTTAAAGGTTCACACATGATGCTTAGGCTGGAAATGAACCTGGAAGGTTTGTTTTTGTTTTTCTTGGATACAAGGATGGCGAGGAGCAAAGCAGATTGGTAATATTCCTAATTTTATAAGAGCACTGTCATATATTTTGAAATTTAAGTAGAAGAATTATTAATTGGCGAAACTCTTTTCAGTTAAGAATCGTGCAGTACGTATTAGCATAAAAAATAGGCCACACTTTTATAAATTAAATATACTTCAGCGACTACTTAAATCACGCTGAATTTTCTGTTCCAACTGTGACACACAAGGTACTAACTAATTAATCTCAAATGTGGGCTGAGTCACTTTTAAAAATTCGTAAAACTGACAGACGAAATGCGAGATGAATTTATAGGTCATAAGGCAAAAACATGTGCTCGCAATTAGGGCACATCCCTTCGAGGTGATATAATCTTATTTCTGTTCAGGCAGCAAGTGTTCGCAACTAGGACTGTCCGCAATCAAGACGACCCGTCCCCTCATCCTCGTCTTTACGATTAGCCATAAGTGGCAAAACTTTGTGGGACAAAGAAGTGGAATATCCAAAAACTACCGCATTAGCTTGTCAAAATCTTCACTCACAAAAGTCAGATTCCAGGTGACAAGGGGCTTTCAAATCGTGATTTATCGTAATTTTAGAGTAGTACAAATATTTATCTTTGTGGGGCAAAAGAGTTCAAGGCTATGAATATCAAATTAAAAATCAAAGGCTGTGATTGAGCACTAACTTGGAACCCGACTTTGAATGAGTATACCCTAATTTAGGAGTGGTAACTTTTTGGAACAAGAAAGTGCAAAATTGGACACTTGTCAAAAATACTGAAATTCATACTGGGGGTCCAAAATGGAGCTGGAACATGATCTTTACGTAAACTGAGAGATGTGCGAAACTTTATCTATGCAAAACAAAAGGGTACAAAAGATGTGCAAAACTGTGTTCATCAAAAGCCTCAAATTGAAAGTCGCGATTGGGCGCTAACATGGAACGTTTCTTTAATAATGATTCACTGTGAATTGGAAGGGGTCAGGCACGTATCTAGAAATATGTTTCGGGGGGAGGGGGTCAGAGCTAAGTGTGTCAATAGTAATAATAATAATAATAATAATAATAATAATAATGTTTAAATTAAAATATTTCCATGAAATAAAATTAATACTAATTACAATACATAAATTAATATTATATTATTATTACCCGAATAGGTAAAAATACTGTATAACAATAGAGATATAACAGCGCATATTCATTGCGTAGCTTACCTGTAGTTAAGATCGGAATAATTTACATAAAAATAAGTGACCTGACAATGAAATTAATGTCAAATAGATGAATAATTGAATATTTATCGAATAACAAAAATGATATTATATGTAATTGGAGAAAAGTAAGTTTCTGATTAATATTTTATGCATATTGAGTAGTAGTGTACATAAATCTTGTCTGTAATGTCATTCAAAGCCGTATGATCCCAATATAATCCTTGCCTTCTAAAAAGTTCAAAGGAAAATAATAACCATCGAGTATGCAACAAATGCTAATATTTTCATTACTTAATTTTAGTACTTCGTAAGCCTTTGGTGTGGGAGGGGTCTGGACCCTGGCCCCCTAAATATGTCATTCCTCTCCTTCAAAGCCGCATGATCCCAATATAGTCCTTGTCTTCCAATAAGTTCAAAGGAAATTATACAACAAAGGCTAAAATATTATATTTTTCATTATTTAATTTTAGTACGTGATAAATCTTTCGGGGGGTTCGGACCCCCTGGATCTGCCCTCCTACATTGAAGGTGTATACCTTCTTTTGTGGAAGAAAGTAGTACAATACTACGGCTTCACTAGAATTTCAATTTTAAACTTGGGTTCAAAGTTTACGGTAATTTGTGAGAGTTGCAAAACTAGTGTAAAAATCTCGGCTAGTCAGAACCATACAATTCACAACATGGTATCCATCATCAACGTAAAACCCAATATTAGCCTGAGATTTTACTTAATTTCTTAGAGAGTAGTTTTTTCCTTTTCGAGAGAAAGAGGTGGACAACAATTGGAAAAGACGGCTTCCACGGCGGAGGATTTAACATGGCGCCCTACGACACCAGGTTTCCCGGGTTCGAGTCCTGGCCTTGGCATGGATGTTCTTTGTGAGTATCTCTTTCATCAATTTTATCATATCATCACCCATCCTCATCTACGGGATTCGTCAAAAGCTTCAGAAAAGCGAATCGAGCTAGTCCATAAACTATAGACTAATCAAAACCCTCTAATTGAAATATCGGAATCCAGCTCCTACATAAAATCTCAACTATTGACACGTGATTTACCCTAATTTATGACGGGAGCGAAACTTTTTCTTTGTGAAACAAAAAGGTGCAAAACTTGTAATGAAAAACATTCGGGTGACAAATTTGGGACTCAGACAGACATAACTAGATAAAATACTTACGATTATCATCTACACATTTTATAGAAGCCTGACCTTGCCCATTTACTTCAGATGTTGCGCCAATGCAGTCCGTTCCTACTGGGCAGTTAACCCATCCACATGCGTCGGCATTTCTAGCTGCAATGGAGAGAACGTGTAATTATACTAGACAAATCAGACTGGAAGATAGGCACATCCTATTGGCCGGACAAGCACAAGGTCAGGCAAAACTGCAGAATTACTCCCTCCTCTTCCTTATCTGCAACAACACTTTTTAGAATTCAACTATTTCAGCTAGCCATTGTGAGATAGAAAGAGAACATTGGTTCACTATTAGCAACCAGTTATATATATCTGACGATGAAACAGCCAAGAAATTGCAACCGGCTGTTAGGAACCATGGCGTCTCATTCATATCTGACATTAAAATACGTAGTAGTGAGTCCGGTAAAAATGTATGATTTGATGCCTGACTATACATTAGTAACGAATAGAATAAAGCTAGGTTTATACCAAGATTACAAAATAAACACTTCCTCTTTTGGAGTTACCGAGATGATTTTGATGTCGAAATATTAAATATTCCATTATTGTAGAACTTGGAACTTTTGTCTGTGTACGGAACTTTAGCTTTGTGTCGGTAGGCCGAACTTACATGGGAGAATTAATACGCCCTCTGGAGAAGAGAATGGATGGGCACAAACAGCACACCCACACACACACACATCACACACACACAAAGATGAAGTAAATATTTCGAAAATAGTCACGCATACATGGAATGAATCAAAGGATTCAGCTGATCTCCGTGGCGGATTGGTTGTCACAATGCGATACGACGCCAGAGGTGCCGGTTTCGAATCACACCCTTCATTTGGTTCTTCTTTGTGAGTGTCCCTTCATCAAGTTTATCATATCATCACTCATCCTCATCATCACATTTAGCCAAAAGTAGCAGAAAAGCAACGCTAAGTAACCAAAATGTAATCTACATAGAATTTAGTGGAACAGCACAAAAGTACTAAACAAGGAAACCATTTGCAAAGTAAGGATTATCAAAGAAGGCTTCACATCCGAGTGTAGAATTCAAGCAAATACAATGACTTTTCCTTAAACATTACAAATGATAGCATAAATGGACCCCAGGGCGGTCCTCAGCTACTGGGCGAGTCGCAGGTGGCGGATAGCGAATGGCCATCAGATGTGATGGTTAGCTGCGAATAAGGCATAGCCAAATAAGCAGTCCCGGAGAGAGGCGGCAGTGCTGTCAGGGTCTGGAGAGTGATCTGTGGCAGGATCATACCCATTAAAACCCAGAAATACCCAAAGACAGCACTGTGACATGGCGAAGAAGTGCCGCCATTAAATAAGCAGAGCCCCTGCTGTCTTGCAGGGAGGGGAGGGATCCCCAAAGGCTAAGGGAAGGATACCCTGACAGAAAACCAAGGGGTAGGAAAAGTTCCGAAGGCAAAGCAACACCAAACTACCTAGGGGAGTAAACCTTAAATACATCCTGGTCCTCTAGGTTGGGGCTTGGGCGTAGGGTTTACTTCCCTATCTCGTCAAAAGAACTTGTTATGGATACCACAAGATTGCCTCGGAGGAGATCGGATAATTTGTTGACGACCCGGCGAAAGAAAAGACTAATGAGAAGGAAAATGCTCGCAACCTGGAATGTAAGAACATTGAAGAGACCAGGAAAGCTGAGAGAAATAAGAGAAGAAATAGAAAAGTATGGAGTTACAAGAAACACGCTGGAAACGACAAGGAATGATAACGTCTGGAAAACATATACTGATGTATAGTGGAGGAGAAACTGATAATAATGATACAGGTTTCCTAATCCAAAAGTCTACCAAACCAAGTATTATTAACTTTACAGCAATTTATGATAGGATGTGCTCAGTCAGAGTTAGAGCAAAATTCTTCAATATCACAATGTTTTGTGAGTATGCCCCCACAGAAGAAGCAGAGGATGAGGAGAAAGATGATTTTTACTCAAAATTAGAAGAAGAAATAAATGATGTACAAAGACACGATGTAAAAATCATACTAGGGGACTTAAACGCCAAAGTAGGAAAATAAGAGATGTACGGAAGCATAATTGGGAGAAAAGCCTACATGAAGTAAGCAATGATAACGAAATGAGATTGATAGACATTGCAAGCAGTAAGGAAATTGTAATTAAAAGTACTTGGCTCCCACGAAAAAAGACATAAAAAAGGACACCTGGGTGTCTCCATACGACCCCACGAAAAACCAAATGGATCATGTTATAATAGACAGGAGACATGCCACAGATATTGTGGAGATCAGTAGTTGTAGAGGTGCTGATGGAGACACACACCACCATCTAGTGAGAATCAAGTATAGACAGAAAATTGATGTGAAAAGATCAAAAAAGGAAAGTAGGAACATGAAACATAATGTAGAGGAACTCAGGAATGCCAGAGTAAGAGAGGAATGCCAAGAAAAACTCATGGAGGCACTAGAAACAAAAAAGGAGATATGGGTAAAAGGAGAACTAGAATGTAAGTGGGAAATATTAATAACAGTAATAGGTAATGTAGCAGAGGATACATTGGGAAAGAAACAAAACAAGAAGAGAGAACAGTGGTTTGATGAAGAATGTTCAATACTAATACACGAGAGAAACTATGCCAGAAATAGGATGCTTCAACGGAGAACAAGACAAGTAGTGGAAGAATATATAGAAAATAGGAGAGAAGCAGATAAAACATGTAGAGCCAAGAAAAGACAATTTGAGAGAAAGAGAATAGAAGAGTTGGATGAAATGAAAGATAGAAATGAGATACGAAAGTTTTATGAGAGAACAAGAGATCTGAAGAAAGGATACCAACCCAGAGCAGTTTTCTACAAGGATAAAGAAGGATACCTCATTGGAGACAAAAGAAAGATGAAGGAAAGATGGCAGGAGTATTTCTGTGAATTACTTAACGGAACCAATGGGGAGGATAAAGAGGAGGAGAAATGTGATGAAGAAGAGGAAGAAATAAGTGAGGAAGAGGAGGAAGAGATAATACCAACTGTAGAAGATGTAAAAGTTGTAATAAAGTCTCTAAAGAATAATAAAGCGCCAGGAGATGATGGCATAGAATCGGAGCTGTTGAAATATGCTGGAGAGGGAGTGAAGAAGGCCATATATGAAGTGATAGAAGAAGTTTGGATAAAAGAAGAAATGTCCACAGACTTTACAATAGGAATAATATGCCCGATACATAAGATAGGGAATATAACTAAATGTGAAAACTACCGCGGAATAACACTACTGGGTGGAACTTATAAAGCATTTGGTAAAATTTTAGCAACAAGATTGGAAGTTTGGATGGATAGAATCATGGGAGGTTACCAAGCAGGATTTAGAAAAAATCGCTCTATGATGGGATAGCTATTTTTACTGCGCCAAGTGCTGGAGAAGTTCTATGAGTATACCAAAGAACTTCACCAAATATATGTCGATTTTTCAAAAAGCATACGATAGCCTGGAAAGAAATAATATCTACAGTATAATGGAAGAGTTTGGAATCCCAAGGAAATTGATAAGACTGACAAAAATTACAATGAAAGCAACGGAATGTAAAGTCAGAGTTGAGCAGGAAATGACAAACATGTTTTAAGTAGAGAAAGGACTGAGACAGGGAGACTTACTTTCTACAATACTATTTAATTTAGCAGTGGAAAAAGTAATCCGACAACTACCAATCAACCCCGGAGGAACAATATTAAATAGACTAACACAAATAGTATCATATGCAGATGATGTACCTTTAATACGAGCAAGGAATAAGCAAGCTATGGAAGAGAGGTATCAAGTATTAGAAGAGAGAAGTCAAGCACTAGGACTGGAAGTGAACACAAATAAAAACAAATTTATGAAGATGGGAGATCAAGAATGACGCAGACGAGAACCTTACATAAGAATAAATGGAAAAGAATATGAATGAGTGGAAGCCTTTAAATTTTAGGGTCAATAATAACAGCAGATAACAAGACAGCTACAGAAATACAGGAAATCAATGCTATTTTTCTTTGCAAAATATGTTTAAATCTAAGAACGTTAGTAGGAACACAAAAATTAAAATATATACAACAATATTAAGACCCATAGTAATGTATGGTTTAGAAAGTTGGGTGATGTCGGTAAGAGAGGAAGATTGGTTGTTAAGGTGTTAAAGGAAAATACTGAGAAGGATATTTGGAGCGGTAAGAGATAAAGAGGGATTGAGAATGAGAACAAATATGGAAGTACAGGAATTGTTTAATCAGCCAGATATTGTAGTGATATTGTAGAGGGGAGTAAACCCCAATGGAAAATCCTGGTCCCCCAAATTTGGGGTTTTGGCGTAGGACAGACCATTCCTCCTAGTAAAAACACCAACAGTTGAGAAGCTTTCAAATCAGAGAGTCGGACTGGAACATGTAAGACGAAGAAGCAAGGAAAAGGTTATGAGATTAGGAACATGGAACATATTATCCCTATACAGAACTGGGGCCTTAAGAAACCTTATCGAAGACTTCAGTAATTCAAGCTTGATATTCTTGCATTACAGGAAGTAAGGTGGACGACTGGGAAGAATGTGTTGGAGCAAAGAGATACAGTAATATACTATAGCTGTGGAGATAGACATGAATTTGGGACAGGGATATTAATAAAGAAGAAGTTGATAAATCTTGTAATGGATTTTAAGGCAATAGATGACAGAACCTGCATTTTAAGAGTTAGAGGAAAATTTCATAACTACAGCTTGATAACAACCCACGCACAAACGGATTTTAACTGAGGATGAAAAGCATGCCTACTATGATAAATTGGAGATGGCCTATGATTTCTGCTCTCGATATTATATTAAAATAATCCTCGAAGATATTAATGCAAAGGTAGGCCAGGAAACCTGGGCTAGACCAGTGATTGGAACGCAAAGCCTGCATCACGAGAGTAATGATAACGGAATAAAACTGATTTATTTCGCAAATAGACATCAAATGATCATAGCAGGAACCTTTTATCCTCATAAAGATATATATAAAGCAACATGGAGAACTTCGGATGCTGGATGAAGTTATCAGATAGACCCTGTACATTTAGATAGTAAACACAAATCTAAAATTTTAGATGTAGTATGTACTTTTAGAGGAGTTAATGTGGATAGAGAACACTACCTGGTTATTCCTAAGGTTAGGAACCGAGTATCTTGTATAAAAGGGAGACAACGAAGTGAAATTACAAGATATGGCATAAATAAATTAAAGGAAAAGGACGGAAGGAAAAGGTATGAGCAAAAGATTGCTAACAGTCTGAGGAAATTGAAAGGTGTTATGAATAGTAGTAGCAGTGAGGGATGGACCAACATAAGATACGTAATAGTAAAGGTGGCTGATGAAGAAATAGGGGAAATGAAGAAACAAAACTCTAGTGAATGGTTTGATGGGGAGTGTAGGGAGATAACCAGGCAGAAAAATGAAGCTTATCGAAATATGATACACAGCTACTTTACAAAAACAAAGTTAGAATTATATAAGGAATTGAGGAAGAAAGAAAAGAAAATACATAAAAGGAAGAAGAAGGATTATGAGGAAAATAAGATGAGGCAAGTGGAAGGATTTAATGCAAAACGAGAAAGTAGACGATTCTATAGAAATGTCAATGAAATGAGAGTAGGATTACAAACAGGAGGATATACTCGCGTATGTAAGGATAAGGATGGACGACTGCTAAGCAATGGCCAGCAAATTTTAACCAAATGACAGGAACATTTTAATGAACTATTGAATGACAAGAACCAGAATGACAATGAAAGGAAGCAAGGACAGAAACACGATAGGGAAGAACCTACAAATGAATGAACGGGAGAAAGGATGGGCCTAGCCTTGAAGAAGTTAGCAGTGCCATTGCAAAGCTGAACAAACAACGCGCCAGAATCTGAAAAAAAAATAACAGCTGAGATAATGAAACTTTATGGAAGGGATTTCATTGGAGGCATGCAAAAGCAAACTTAACACTGGGTACCGCCTGTATCTATAGAGTCCCTTTTAAAGGCATGTTAGAAATTGGCCGAAGTCACCTTCCCCAACACTATTTCTCACTGTTTTCCGCATTCCGCAAGGAATTTTAATTTCATAAAAAACGTAAGTTTCTTAGCACGTAGATCTAAAAAAATACTTTCCGCGCTATTTAGAAACATCGTTTATTATGAAGAACTAAATTTTGTAACGAGAATATTTGAAATGTGCGAAAAATCGAGGGTGTAGAAAAGGGTACCCGAGCCTAATTTGTTTCAAGATTTAGTCAACGTTTAAAATATTACGGTAATATTTACCAAAGCAGTTTGTTAGTGTAACTGTTATGCAAGCATTCGATAAAATATTCATATAATTTACACAAATTTTTAGTTTCAAAGTATGCTTAATGAAAGAAAACTTGCATTCTTATTTTACTCCGCTTTATGCTTCTTTAGTCTAATCGAAGACTAATGGAAGATACGAATATGTTATGAATTCAAATACAAGGGTACGATGTGTAACAAGAACTTTGATGAAATATTCGTGTGTAAAATTATTTAGGAATATATTTGCTTATGTTTCAAACACAAATGTTTTCACACAGAAAGCTTCTTATTACCTAGCTATGTTAATATGAATTACAAGTGTAATACATTTTATAAAATTGTTTCATGTGAACTGTTATTCTATTCTTTGTCTTTGAAGCTTCGATGTTCGTAATTTTGATTATTAAATCAGTGTTAATATTTCATAATTCACTAACATTCTTCACGATTTTATTAACAGAGTGTAAACACAGTGTAAGGAAATATTCCAAATGTTTATTTTCCAAATGAATGCTAAGATCGAAATATTAATATGTTTTTTTTAAAAAAAAGAGCATAAACACTTGAAAAAAAGTGGTAATATAATCAAAATGTCCATCAACTATTCATTGATTTAAAAAAAACATATGATTCGGTCAAAAGAGATAAATTATATAATATATTAGTAGAGTTTGGAATACCTAAGAAGCTTGTTAGTATGATAAAAATATGCACCAGTCAAACAGAAAGTAAAATTCGTGTGGGTATTAATATGTCTGACAAATTTACAATTCATGATGGGTTAAAATAAGAAGATGCATTATCTCCATTGCTCTTTAATTTTGCCTTAGAATATGCTGTTAGGAAGGTAAAAGAAACTAAAGAAGGACTAAAATTAAATGGTGTGACTCAGTTGTTAGCATATGCAGATGATGTAGACTTACTGGGGGATGATGTGAATACAATTAAGAGTAATGCTAAAATTTTTTTCAAAACTGCTAAAGAGATAGGTTTGGAAGTTAACAAAGAGAAAACTAAATATATGCTTACAGGCCGAAACCAAGTGTTAGGTAATAATCAAATTCTAATTATTGATAACAACTCGTTTGAACCAGTTTCCAAATTCAAATACTTAGGAGTAATATTAACAAGTGAAAATGATATTAAAGGGGAAATAAAAAGTAGGGTTAATTCAGGAAATGCATGTTACTTCTCTCTTCATAAACTTTTGTCTTCTCGTTTAATATCTAAGAAACTAGAAGTTAAAATATACAAAACAGTAATTTTGCCTGTAGTATTATATGGATGTGAAACTTGGTCCCTTACATTGAAAGAGGAACATAAATTGAGAGTATTTGAAAATAAGATCCTTAGGAAAATCTTTGGACCTAAAAGGGATGAGGAGACAGGCGAGTGGAGAAGGTTACATAATTTAGAACTACATAATTTGTATTCATGTCCAGATATTATTAGAATAATTAAATCAAGAGGTCTTAGGTGGGCAGGCCATGTGGCAGGAATGGGAGAGGAAAGAGGAGTTTACAGGATACTTACTTACTCCCTCCTTGGCGCTATAGCCCTTGCAGGGCCAAGTCCTCCTTCACGACGAGCCTCCAGTCGTCTCCATCCATCGCCTTCCTCCTCCAGCTCCGGACTCCCAGTCTTTTTCTAGGTCTTCCTTTTCTTCTTCTTCGGCCACCTGGTCCTCCTGTTAACACCTTCTTTGGCACTCTACCATCTTCCATTCGCCATACATGTCCCAGCCATCTAATTCGTCAACACTTAATCTCTGTTACAATATCTGAATTATTATATAGTTCTTGTATTTCCACGTTTGTTCTCATCCTCCAAAACTCCTCCTCTCTTACTGGCCCAAAAATTCTTCTCAAAATCTTCCGCACCCATCTTCTTAGTAACTCTTCGTCCTTTTCCACTAACGTCCAAGTTTCTGACCCATATGTCACTACAGGGCGTACAATTGTTTTGTATATATTAATCTTGTTTTTTCTGCTTATGTCTTTCTTGAGTCCCAGTGAACATCTATTGCCTGCAACTATTCTTGCCTTAATTTCCTCAGATACATTGTTTGTTTTATTTATTATCGATCCTAGATATTTAAAATTATCACATTTTTCAAATTCTTTGTCTCCTACCTTTTTCGTTCTTTCATTGGCTGTGGACTCTTTTCTTGATGCGAGCATGTATTTAATCTTTTGTAAATTGACTTGTAATCCTATATTCTCTGCATTCTCTTCTAATTTTTTAAATTCGTTATTTAGTTCTTTTTTGTTTCGTGATATAAGATCAATATCATCTGCATAAGCTAGGCACTGACTCATCCTGTTACAGATTGTACCTCCTGGATTTATACTTAAATGTCTAATTGCCTTTTCCAATGCTATATTGAATAACAGGGTTGACATGACATCTCCTTGTCTTACTCCTCTCTCTATTTGAAATTCTCTTGAAAGTTCCCCTTCAATCTTTACTTTACTTGTTGTATTGCTTAATGTCATTCCTGTTATTTTAACTAATTTCGTTGGTATTTTCATTTCTTTCATGATTTTTAGGAGTCTGTTTCTCTTGAAGTCTGTTTTTTGTCTGAAGTCTATGAAAAGATGATGCAGGTCTATATTATATTCATAACATTTTTCCATTATCATTGTGATTGAGTAAATTTGATCTGTAGTTGACCTATTTCTCCTAAAACCACATTGGTATTCTCCAATCATCTTTTCAACTAGTGGTGTAAGTCTCCTGACTAGTATCTTAGCAAATGCTTTATATGCCATATTGAGGAGTGTGATACCTCTAAAGTTTTCACATACGGTTTTGTCTTTACTTTTATGTATTTGACATATAATTCCTCTTCCCCATTGTTGTGGCATTCTTTCTTCTTCCCATATTTGTTTGTATGCTCTTCCAATTTATCTACTATAATGTTCCCTCCTGCCTTCAATAATTCTGCATTTATATTATCGTCACCTGGGGCTTTATTGTTTGCTAGTTCTCTAATTGCTTCTTTAACCTCTTGTCTTGAAGGGGGCTTAATCAAATCTTTGTTAGTCTCTTCCATTTCCATGTCAGTTTTATCTTCCTCTTCCATCCTCAAGGGTCTTTCTTCCACTCTATCTCCCATATCCTTATTCTCCTTCTCTTGTTCATTCTTATCTCCATTCAAAAGTTCAATAAAGTACTCTGCCCATCAGTTCAATATACCTTCCTTATCTCCTATCAGATTACCCTCCTTATCTTTGCAAAATGCGACTCTGGGTTGGAATCCTTTCTTCTCTTCTTTCAGTTTCCAGAAGTAATCTCTCTTTTCCTTAATTTTCCATGACGTTTCTATCTCTATTAATTTTTGCTTGTCGTACTCTCTTTTCTTTCTTCTGCACAATTTATCGGCCACTCTTCTCTTCGCTTTGAACACTTCTCTATTTCCTTTTCTATTTCTGTTTATAGTCTTTAACCTTGCGTCATTTCTTTCTTTTATAGCTTTATCACACTTCTCATCCCACCATTCGTTTCATCTCGTTGGTTTCTTCTTACCCAGTACCTTTTCTGCAGCTTGTTGAATGCTGTCTCTTATTGCTTTCCATTTTCCCTCTATTTCAGAATCTTGCCATTCCTCTTCCTTCTCTTCCAATCTCTTCTTTAATGTCTCTTTATATCTTACTCTGTACCTTTTATCTTTTATTACCTTCGTTGTATCGTATTTTTCTTGTTTCTTTCCTTTACTATTTCTATAACAGGCAATTCTTTGTCTATATTTGATTCTGACTAGAAAGTGGTCCGATCCACAGTCTGCTCCTCTGCAGCTGCTGATATCTGTTATATCTGATGAGTGTCTGTCATCTATTATCACATGATCTATCTGGTTTTTTGTCTCCCCATCTGGTGAAATCCAGGTTTCTTTTTTTATGTTCTTTCTTTGTAGCTGAGTTCTTTTAACCAGCATTCTTTTACTTACGGCAAAGTCTATTATACGTAGTCCATTATCGTTACTTTCATTATGTAAACTTTCTTTGCCAATTGTTTTTCTGAAAACGTCTTCTTTTCCTATTTTGGCATTTACAACTCCAATTATTAATTTTACATCATGTTGTGGTGCTGTATCGTATACGTACTCCAATTTATCATAAAACTCATCTTTGATCTCATCATCAGTCTCTTCAGTTGGTGCATAAACACAGATTGCTGTGATGTTAAACAGTCTCCCTTTGACCCTCGTGGTGCATATTCTCTCATTTATTGGTGTATTTATTCATTTAATTAATGATTTGTGTGTGTGTGTGTGTGTGTGTGTGTGTGTGTGTGTGTGTGTTTGTGTTTGTGTTTGTTTGTTTGTTTGTTTATATTGCGTAGTAGTTGTGGTGTGTGTATGTTTATATTGTGTTATAGTTGTGATGTGTTTGTGTGTGTCTTGTGTAGTAGTTATGCTGTCTGATGTGTTTGTGTTCGTCTTGTGTAGTAATTGTGCTGTCTAATATGTTTGTGTTTGTCTTGTGTAGTAGTTCCTCCATTCATATTGGGGGTTAGGCGTAGATCTGACAACTCTGCACTGTAAAAAGACATGTCAAGAAACAGAAATATAAGGCCATGGATGTTCCCAAGGTAAAATATTCCGGAGGTAAAATAGTCCCCCGTTCGGATCTCCGGGTGGGGACTACTTTGGGAGGTCCCTGGACTAAGGATAAGATCTTCATTAGGAATAAGGATATTAAATTAGGCACCTGGAATGTTCTGAGCCTTTACCGGCCTGGGGCATTTCAGTGTACAGTTAATGAGATAGTGAAGTATAAATTAGATGTAGTAGCTGTCCAGGAAGTTAGGTGGCCAGGAGAAGGGAATTGTAAAACTAAAAATTATACTTTTTTCTATGGTGGTACTGAAAATCATAATTTTGGAACAGGCTTTTTCATAAATAATAGACTTATCTCGGCTCTTAAAACAGTAGAATTTATTAATGATAGGATATCATATGCAGTTTTACAGGGTAGGTGGTGTAAAATTATTTTAATAAACATACATGCACCAACGGAAAATAAAGATGATAATAATAAAGATGATTTTTATACAGAGTTAGAACAGGTCTTTGATAAATTTTCTCAGTATGATATGAAAATTCTGTTAGGTGACTGTAATGCACAGATTGGCAAAGAAGAGACATTTAAACCCACGATTGGTAAAGAAAGTCTTCATGAATTAAGTAATGATAATGGTATAAGATTGATTACTTTTGCAACCTCAAAGAATTTAATTGTGAAAAGTACCACTTTTAAACATAAAGATATCCATAAATATACCTGGTCTTCTCCAGATGGTAAAACTCATAATCAGATAGATCATATTCTCATTGATAAGAGAAGGCATACTAGTATAATTGACGTTCGTACACATAGAGGTGCTGACTGTGCCAGTGACCATTATTTAGTAATTGCTAAATTAAGAGAAAGACTCTCAGTGATAAATCATAAGCAACAAAATCTAAAAGTTATAAAATTTGATACAGGAAAGTTTGTTGATGAAAGAATTAAGAAAGATTACCAAATTAAACTGTCAAATAGATTTGATGTTTTGCAGGATTTAAATGATGATGAAAATATAAATGAAACAGACGTAAATAAGAATTGGGAGCACATACGTAATGCAATAGAATCAGCAGCTAAAGAAAGTATAGGATACCATAAACCAAGAAAAAGTAAGCCGTGGTTTGATAATGAATGTCATAATCTAATAGAAATAAGAAATCAGGCTAGACTTAGATGGTTAAATAACTCGGATGATACAAATCTAAGCAATTATAATAGAATAAAGCGAGAAGTTAACCGCACGTTTAGAAGTAAAAAAAGAGATTACTTGAAAAGCAAAATTGACGAAATTGAAACAAACAGCAAAAATAAAAATATCAGAGATTTATATAAAGGTGTAAATGAATTTAGAAAGGGGTGGCAACCTAAAGTAAACTTGATAAAAGATAAAGACGGTGATTTTCTAGCTGACCCATGCGATATTCTAAATAGATGGAAGAACTACTTTAATGACCTTTTAAATGTCCATGTAGGAGATAAATCAGAAGTAAATGAAGTCCACAGAGCGGAACCTTTAGTTCCAGAACCTAACTTGACTGAAGTTAAAGATGCTATTAAAAGGCTAAAGAATAACAAAGCACCTGGCATTGATTTTATACCAGCTGAGTTAATTAAATATGGTGGAAATTCATTAATATGTCAAATTCATCAATTAATTTGTTTAATATGGAATAAAGAAGAAATCCCTCAACAGTGGAAAGAATCCATAATTGTTCCTGTGTTTAAAAAAGGTGATAAAATGAACTGCAATAATTACCGTGGAATTTCTCTACTCTCAACAACATATAAAATATTATCTAACATTCTTTTAACAAGACTAACCCCATATGCTAATGAAATTATAGGTGATTATCAATGTGGATTTAAACGTAACAGATCAACTACAGATCAATTTTTTCACATCAGACAGACACTTGAAAAAAAGTGGGAATATAATCAAAATGTCCATCAGCTATTCATTGATTTCAAAAAAGCATATGATTCGGTCAAAAGAGATAAATTATATAATATATTAGTAGAGTTTGGAATACCTAAGAAGCTTGTTAGTATGATAAAAATATGCACCAGTGAAACAGAAAGTAAAATTCGTGTGGGTAATAATATGTCTGACACATTTACAATTCATGATGGGTTAAAACAAGGAGATGCATTATCTCCATTGCTCTTTAATTTTGCCTTAGAATATGCTGTAAGGAAGGTAAAAGAAACTAAAGAAGGACTAAAATTAAATGGTGTGACTCAGTTGTTAGCATATGCAGATGATGTAGACTTACTGGGGGATGATGTGAATACAATTAAGAATAATGCTAAAATATTTTTCAAAACTGCTAAAGAGATATGTTTGGAAGTTAACAAAGAGAAAACTAAATATATGCTTACAGGCCGAAACCAAGTGTTAGGTAATAATCAAAATCTAATTATTGATAACAACTCGTTTGAACCAGTTTCCAAATTCAAATACTTAGGAGTAATATTAACAAATGAAAATTATATTAAAGAGGAAATAAAAAGTAGGCTTAATTCAGGAAATGCATGTTACTTCTCTCTTCATAAACTTTTGTCTTCTCGTTTAATATCTAAGAAACTAGAAGTTAAAATATACAAAACAGTAATTTTGCCTGTAGTATTATATGGGTGTGAAACTTGGTCCCTTACATTGAAAGAGGAACATAAATTGAGAGTATTTGAAAATAAAATCCTTAGGAAAATCTTTGGACCTAAAAGGGATGAGGAGACAGGTGAGTGGAGAAGGTTACATAATTTAGAACTACATAATTTGTACTCATGTCCAGATATTATTAGAATAATTAAATCAAGAAGACTTAGGTGGGCAGGACATGTGGCACGAATGGGTTAGGAAAGAGGAGTTTACAGGATTCTTGTTGGGAAACCAGATGGTAAGAGACCTGTAGGAAGGCCAAGACGAAGATGGAGGGACAACGTTGAGATGGACCTAAAGGAAATCGGTAGGGATGGAAAAGAATATATAGATCTTGCTCAAGATAGGAACAGATGGAAGGCCTGTGTTGCTGCAGCCATGAACCTTCGGGTTTAAGAAGGCTAGAGAGTTAGTTAGTTAGTTAGTTAGTTAAACAGTCTCCCTTTGACCCTCGTGGTGCATATTCTCTCATTTATTGGTGTGAAGTCTATTATAGCATTCTTCGTTTTCTTATCTACGATAAACCCTAGTTTACAGGATTCTTGTTGGGAAACCTGATGGTAAGAGACCTGTAGGAAGGACAAGGCGAAGATGGACATAAGGGAATTCGGTAGGGATGGAAAAGAGTATATAGATCTTGCTCAAGATAGGGAAAGATGGAAGGCCTGTGTTGCTGCAGCCATGAACCTTCGGGTTTAAGAAGGCTAGAGAGTTAGTTAGTTAGTGTTTTTCTTTCAATAAAAGTGTTGAAACTTTGACACACATCCTACTAACGACAATGAAAAGATTTAATTTGTTTATTATATATATCGTTCAATAAAGTCAAAAGGGTCGAAATTTAGTATTTATTCTTTATTCACATAAATGTAACATTGCCCTTGTACCAATTTCTTTCACATTTGCTGAGAGGTTATAGAAATTAAGTTTTTGTATTAAGATTGTATAGCTACACAGAATATCTGCATTATCTGGTTGATTAATTTTGGGTAAAGTTAAAGAAAATTTAATTGATTAGGTATCTTGGCAAGTTTACGGTCGACCGAACATTCGGGATTTTGATTTATTCCATTGATTTGTACATACAAACGTTCATACAAAAGCTGTAACGAGTTTTACTGTAGCTGACAAATATTCCGCATAATATTTTTCAAAGAAATACAATGTTTAAATTTTTCCGCCAGGAAGTTTCTAACGGTTTTCAAATCTTTCTTTGTGCTATGGTAGGAATTTTTGTTATGGTCATAGTGTCTTCCTGAATGAAAATTTTAGTGTAAATATTCAATATTCTACTATTTTCGTCGGGAGGGTAAATGTCAAAATTTAACATCATAAAAGAAAGAAATATACCTTAATTCTCTATAATAAAAATACGACAATGGGTTTACACGACCGTTCAGATGATCGCCTACAGATGATGAGGTGTTGACTGAGTGCTGTGGCCTGAACCTCAAGATGGTCTTGGCTGAAGTCCAATATCCTCTCTTAAATAAGCTTCTGTTATGTTTACACCAAGAATAAATTTTTCATGATAGCACTAATAACTTGTGTACCAACGCAGAAACCTGTAAATATTCCATTTTTACACGTATGTTGACATAACCTCAAAGATGTCGAACTTACCAACAGGAGGAAACGGGGAATTCCAAGCTAGTGCACCAACGCCACACACGAGAAGCACCAAAACTACTGCTGCCCATTTAGTCATTGTCTAAAATATTAAATAATAACAAAATTAATGACGTGAGGTAAATAAAGATTCTTAACTTCCGTGTTATGTCCCCACCCAAGCACCGCTATTTCTTTGTGAGTGTCACTTTATTTATCTAACCATCAGTTATTTCCATAATAAATAGTAGCCCAAAAGGGCAGAAAGCCGATAAAAATAGAAAACACCAAAAATATATATTAAAATGTGCTTTATACTTCTATATATCTACTTACAAAGAGAATTATTGCCTATGAAATAAAGCTCCAAAGAAAAAAGGTATTTTTAATGAAAAAAACGAATAAAAATGTGTTAGTTTTAGATCTTAAAGAAAGTTAGTAGATGACAGTAATTGACATATAAAACACACACAAACACACACACACACACACACACACAAATATATATATATATATATATATATATATATATATATATATATATGTGTGTGTGTGTGTGTGTGTGTGTGTGTGTGTGTGTGTGTGTGTGCGTGTGTGTGTATATAGGTATATAGTGTCAGAATTTCCGAATGTTTGAATTGTTTGTAAAATATACTGTAAAAAATTTTGAGATATTATTAGGGTTAACAGACAACTGGTATTTTCAGGACATGTCCTATATTTTAGCCTTATGTCCGGCGTCCTGGAGGAATTTGAAAAATGCCATAAATGTCCTACATTTTGAGTGTCATATAATATTAATTAGGAAAATAGATAACATAAAAGAATCATGCAAGTTACAAGTCTATGGACTGCGCTTCCAAACTCAATAGTGAAATTTATTTTGATTCAGTCTTTGCCCAAAAAGAAAAACGTTTGTCCTGCTATTATACAAGTACAAACGGGAAAACGGAAGAACTTAATGAACAAAGTTTTGGGACCACTTTCTGATAACGTCACTGTTCAATGCCTGAGCAGAATTTCTTGCCTTATGGTTTATATTGATGGAACAAGGTGTTGACCATTCTTATTCAATATTCAATATAATTTGATTGTAAACCATGGTGTCTGCTAGTCAAGAAAGTCATGATGGTCAAGAAAAAGTAAAGAAATCAACAAGCAGGTCAAGAAGTCGATAAAAAGGCAATAAATTATTCTTGAGGTCAAGAATTTTTGCTATCATTATGATTATTTAGTTGATTTAGTTTATTTTATTTCACTTTTTTCTGTCCCTTTGTCTAATCGCGAAGATGAGAATGAATGGTGGTAAGATAGAATGGATGAATGGACAGTCACAAACATATAGGGACAACCGACACAAGCCCTACATAAGATTATACTGGCTGTGAGTCCAGACGCCAAAGCCTCGCTAGTCTGCCAAACACAGCTCAGGATTTATTAATACGTAAAGCAGATCTATTTCTCTCCTTAAATTCAGCTTCAGTTTTCATATTAACTGGCTCTTTGTTTGGGGTTTTCATTAAATAAATATTGATTTTCTTAATTACTAATTTCCATTAATTAATAAACGTTAAGAAAGACGTAAAAAAGATCTAAAAAATTCTAAAAAAGTTAAGAATTCTGGATGAGTTATTTTGATAGTCACCCTGTTATTGAACTAAAAACTACCCAAGATGAAACTTTTCGAACCATTTTAAATCACGGTAATTGCTTTGTTTGCCATTACAAGTCATAACTCCAATGTTGAGAGAGTACTTTCATTACCATCAACACAATAGACTCACGAGAGAAATTATTTTTTCATAAAGTCTGCAAAATGTTTGTTTGATACTGGTCCTAATAATTTCAGAGAGTTTGACTGTCCACTCTAACATAAATATAGTTTGACTAAACCTGAAATTTTGTTACATCTGCACAAACTCAAGGGCCAATTTTACAGCATTTAATTCAGTAGGATCAGCTACACTACGCATAGCATCTTGGAGCAGGGTTATGTCTGCCTGAGTAGGTGTTGATTGTTGTAAAATTTCAAGCTTTGTTTGAATATCATAGATCAAGTGATGAAAATGGGATAGCTCGGATTCGGTGTTGAGGTTTTCAAGTTTGGTAATTTGTTGTGGGACGCTGGCAAGGGTGTCTACGATACCAGGTAAACGGGACTCCAGAGTTTTTTGTACATTTGTCAGATCGTTGCGTACTGCTGCTATGGTACCCTCATGATGGCTTATGGTACTCTGAATTTTGCCAAAATCCTCGTATGTCTCTGGTTGTAGCTTGATGTTGGCAACACTACGAGTAATAGCACTCAGAGCATCCGAAGATGGTAGGTTGTTCATAAAATTTTCTAGTGTCTCAATTTTTTCTTTGACCTCGGCTATGGCATTGTTTAAGGGGTCCAGATTAGGTATCTGTAGTGATTGAATCTGTTCATTTAAAGTAGAAATCACTAGATCGAAATCATCTTGGGACATTATGCTTTTGACAATTGTTTGGAGCTGTGTCTGGACACTACCAATCTGCTCTTCTAGTTGCTGTTTCAGTTGCTCAGAGTTGGTAGCCTGAGTCTTAAATTTGGCTTGAAGACCTGCTATGGCCTCCTCTAAACTCTGAAAATTATCGAGTGTAGCCAAGTCAGTGTATTTCTGGAGCAACAATTTGAGTTCTGAGTCGATTTTAAGAAGAGGGTCCATGCATTGTGATTGTAAATTGGTAATCTCGAGTTGAAGACTGGCATTGAGTGTGGTTTGCAGAGCTTGTAAATCACTTCTTAATTTTTTGACTCTGACATCAAGCATCAGACTCTCATCGCTGTGATCTTCGCGCCTTGTATGGCCAAATATATCGTTAGGCATTGTGTTGTTTAGCGGTTATTTATTATAGAGTATCTGATTCTTAATTCTGTAAAAAGAGGTATAAGCTTGTCATTGTGTCCCAGAACCTCAATATATAAACAGTCACCGGCAGAGACAGTATATACAGTGCCAGAAACCATATATGAGTGCTTAATCCTGTAAATATTTCTGACTACTGAAACCTTGACATTACCCTCGGGGGTTGTAATAAATTGTAATTGACTACCTACAGGTAACTGGTAGTAGTTTAAGTTGTTGTTAAATATGTATAATGTTTTACCTATATTAACATCAACATCTGTAAGTATGCTATTCAGATGAATAATTAACAAACCACTTAGTTTAGATAGCATAGACTGTATATCAGGAGAGGGTGCTGGTGTTGGCAGGTCCATAACAGCCTGTTTTTTGAACCGAAATAAGTTCATCGGCACGTTTATTTATTGCAAACAATGCTCTGTGATTTGGCATCGATTGCCACTTATCAAGTCACAATGACCCCATGGTAGAGTATGTATACCACATGATAAAACGCATCTCTTATCGGCATGTGGGTCCAAAGCCACTTTTCTTACAATATTTGTAGTCAACAAGTGATCCACACTCTGGATTCTGCATTCTGATGTTCTGATTGTGCTACATGATTTGAGACAATCTTCGTAATCTTCAAATCTGAGCTCTTTGTCTACAGTTACTCTACCAACGCCCTTGGCTTTTTTAGTAACAGCACCACTGGATGTTTCAAAGCTCTACACCTTGGCCTTTAACCCAGCAAATGCTACAATAACATCGCCAAGTGTCTCGTCTTTTAACTTGCCAGGCACCTTTTTGTTGTGTGGTTGAATATTCAGATGGCCAGGCAATTCGCTGGTATCGAAATATTCAAGCAATGCAGGCTGCGCTATATCTTGATAGACTACTTCTGTCTGAATATCAAGAATAAAGCTATCCGTGTCCATATACATCAGTCTTATACGATCACCATAAAAAGGCTTCAGAACATCGTAATAAAGCTCCAGCATGTGTAATTTGGTCAATTCTAATATTACAGCCCTTACATGAATAGGCTTATCAAACTTTATCTTTGTTTTATTCATGTTAAAAAGCGCCAGAATATCGTCATAAATTCTTCTGTAATTGAAGTTGGGCTTTGCTACCAATTTTTTGCTCTGGCTGGATCCAGTAACCAATTTGACATCAGTATGTTTTCTGACATTTTCTATGGTCTTACCATACACCGAATTGACCATCAATTTGAACAAGGTCTTATTAATTTTTGTTACCGCACGTGTTCGAAGCTCGGTATTTGTATCAATATATGCCTTCAACCATTTTGATGCCTGAACCTTAAGACTTTGCCAACCATGGTTACTTTAACACCGTGGCGCATCAGGAACTGGAGGTTCTTGTAGTATATGCCATAACCCCGTTTTGGCTCTAGAGTCATCATTAGCTTCTTCTGTTTAGAGCCAGGCGGACACTGGAACTCAGCAATGGGCGGCAGATCAGAAAACTGGCTGTGAAAATTATCAGGAATTGACAGATCGACCTCTAAGAACAGGCCATAGTCACTGTGATCAAAGTCTTGAAGAACCTCAATGTTGAAATCTTCGACCCACTCAAGCCCTGCATATGGCAGTTTTTTCATCATGGCGTAACCATACAGGCTGTTGGCATCCACATAAAATATATAGTTTGATGGTCGCACAGAATCATAATCGGAAACACACTTGTTGTTGGCTCTGGCATATCTTTGAGAACATTGTACCATGCCCCCTTGTATACATTGTTCGATGAACAGATACATGTCCTGGTCGTGGATCAGATCCAATTTTATTTTAGTGTTCAGAAACATCGCAGACCATGCTAGGTCTGGAGCACTGTAAAAATAGACCGGGTCAAGGTAATAATTTTGTATTGAGGATGCTCTAAATGCTTCAAGTACATCGGCTAAGAGCGTTACATCGAGTGCCAAATAGCATTTATGATAATCACCAAGATTCTGACAATTTAAGTTAGTCCACATCAACTGGGCATGACAATAATCACCATCACTAATTCCTGATGCTCTGAGCTTGCTGTAGAACTCTTGTTGCGGTGGCAGAGCATGCTCGTCAAATTTGGAAAAATCGGTAACATAGTCGTATGGGTATACACCCTTACGCCTAATCAATTTCAGGTCCAAATTTGGAAACGTGTCAGACGTAATTTTGAATTGGGCATCAGATAAGTGACTCGCCAGAGTGACAAGGCTAGCCGACAGAAATCTATATGAATCTAAAAATCTTAGGTATATGGGCCTGCCATTAACACTGATTATTTTGTTAATAGCTATATATTTTTCGTCATTTTGTGCTAAAATATTTAAATCCTGCTTCTTAAAGCCTTCGTATCTGATCAGATGATGAAAATCATAATTAGATGCACCGTGGCAAACTATCGGGACAAATTTTGGTCTCTGGATCTTAATATTACAGCTACTACACAAAGCCTGTATATATATCGACCGTCCGTATGGCGATAATGACGCACCTTGATATTTGTATCCGAAAATTCAGAATTTCATACCGGGCATTTTTCTGTACTGTTGAAATCTTCGATTTGATCCTCTGTTAAAGGTAGCATAGGTTCTGATTTTAACAAAATATTGAGGGCTATCTGACGGCACTCATTTTATATTTTACGTGCAATTTTTTTAACAGCATCTTGGCCCCTGTATAAGTATGATTTACTAACAACACTATTCTGTACAACCACATAACAAAAACTAGAAGGTTCATGTAGCTGATACGGTGTACTTGAAGACTCTTCGGTATCTTGGCTGCAGAATGCAAGCGGTTTGAGATTTGATTCAAAATCACAGACTAAATATGCTGGGTGCCGCAACAAGGCTTCGAATTTTTTGAATTTGGCATTTTCGTTTGGTTTAGACATAGCCATATGAACAGGTTTATGGTTGCCACAGTATTTTATATGTTCAGCCAACTTGTTTTTAGCAATTTCGGTATTCTCTTCATCAACACCATTTACTATTTTTTGACCATCAAACACAGTCAAACATCTTCGACACAACTTGTATATTCTATTGGATTTGCCTAGTTGTTTTCTGACTAAAGCCTGAAGATTGCGTATCAGAGTGTAATGGTAAGAACCGTCTCTATCAATTAAGAGCAGATAGATCGGGACAGCAGAGTCATCATCAAGTTTGCTGATTCTAAGAGGTTCTATCAAGCAATCGCCACGAGCAGCAGAAAACACATTAATATATAATGGTCGGCCTTTGCTATCTCTGGCCTTTTTTTTTCCAAATTTATCGATATTCTGGACAAACATTGGATATTTTAACCCATCAATAACATCATCAAAATTATGTTCGTGCTGTTTATAATGACTTATTCGCTGTGGATTATTTAAAACTGGAAACAAAGCAGCCAAAATACACCACAAAAAGCATTTCTGGTCGGTATTTTCTACGTTAAGTACGGCTTTTTTGTTTTTGATATTGTCAGGTAAAGGCAGATATGTAGAACCTTGTAGAGTTCTGAATTCAGAAATATTAACATAGAGCCTGTGTGGAGATCCACAAAGACTCCATCCTGATTCTTTAGCAGCAAACTCAGAATGTTGCATAAGCAATTGGTCTATCAACCTGCTTAGTATTTCGTCTAAGTTTGTATTTGAGTATACAGGTAGATTTTTGTTATGTGGGGCTGTATAAATTTTGTACTGTTTGGTTTCTTATATTGAGTATACAATTTGAGGGATAGCTTATAAGAGCCGTTTTGTGCGTTTAGAATAGCCTGCACATCAAAATTTACACTATTAAAAAAATGCTTAATATCACATTTTGGCTCTGATATGAAACGGTAATCCCTTAGTTGACCATTAAAACTACTATCAATGGGTGCTTTCGTGGCTGCTTTGCTGGTCTAGTATTATCAGATGTAATAAGCTTTCCCTTTAGACCAGAAGAAGATGTAGATGGCAGTAGGGACGATATAGATACCAGTGCGGAACAAGCGCCTATATGCCTATCGAAGTATGCCATGCTAAATTTTCTATGGCATTTTGGGCATATTTTAGTTGGCATTTTCTCAGGATCACAATTACGTTGGTGCTTAGCCCAATTTGGGCTAGATATATTCTTATTGCATTGATTACAATATTTTTGATTTGGCATTTTTCGTCGTATGTATTTATATACAATATCTTGGGGTCCAAATCAAAACTATATACTTAATACAAAATATCAGTTTGGTTCAGCAGTATGTTTTGTATGCTTTGTATGTATACTTAGTGTATTACTATTTTTGGTTTTTGGTATTTATATATAATTTCTTGGGGCTCAAATCAAAAACTATATACTTAATAAAACTATATACTTAAAAAAACTGAAAAAACCCGTAGGTGTCTGACAAATTATGACAGGTCGTAAAACTAATAACCTACTACCACAAAAATATGTCATGCAGAATAAACTTTGATCTACAGAAGCAATGACCTAATGCCACAAATGCGTGTCCGCACAGGCATGTCGTGTACATAGAGGAGCAATGACCTATCGCCACATAGGCATGTTAAGTAGAGGAATCAATAACCTAGCGCATGTCATACAGAAGCAACGACCTGAAGAAACCTACTGCGTGTCGAGCAACGACCTACCACCACAAAGGTATGTCGTGTACATATAGAAGCAATGACCTAATGCCCCAAATGCGTGTTATGTAGTAGAAACCACATTCATCTTGTATAAAACTCAGATTAAGAGCATCAGCTTAGAAACTTATATACATATAGAAAAACAGAGTGTGCAGTAGGATTTTACTATGAACAATATATATAGATATTATTCAAGTATAACAAATTGGGATAGATATAAATTAGTGTATCTGCCTGACTCTAAATATGAGTGGATTATAACAGACAATCTGGTTGTGTCAAATATCAGATTACTTTATACAAAATATAAGCCTTTCGTTCAGTATACCAGAAATACATTTAATATGAATAATAAGAATTTTTGTATATCAAACCAAACAGACTTGTAGTCCAGTCTATACGAGTCTGTTCTAAATCAACTCAGAGGGGGTTCAAGAATATGGTCATAAGCATGTGGGCCAAAATAGTTAGCAACACGTCCGTACTCTTCAACCACTCTCACAATACTGACTGATCTGTAATGCAAAAACTCTTTAAGTAACCTAAGCGCAGACCGCGTTGAAAACATCTGAAACAGTGAGCCAATCAGAAGACACGACATCATCGTATTACGTCATAACCAACCAATCAGAAGACACCACATCATTGCATTACGTCATAACCAACCAAACCGAAGACACCAGATCATCGTATTACGTCATAACCAACCAATCAGAAGACACCACATCATCGCATTACGTCATAACCAACCAATCAGAAGACACCACCTCATCGCATTACGTCATAACCAACCAATCAGAAAACAGCACGTTAGATACAGGTCATCATAATATTGCCTAATAATTTGTTGCTTAATATTGCATAATAATTTGTTGTGCAACATGATGCAATAGAAGTAGACCAGAAGTAAACTTGTGTATGTGTGTATGTATGTGTGTGTGTGTGTGTATCTAGCTAATAAGATTAAACTTTACAGAATATTACACTAAAAGCAATAAGCTCATATGAGCATCTGGGCCTAGTTTTAAGTGTCGCCAAAACAATGCCAAGAGGGGCATATTTTTTACGATCCTATGGACAACAATCTGTCAGATGCAGCTTTTGTACGTGTAGCCAAATCAATCTGAGGGGGGTCATACTTTTCACGGGAAATCCCCGAGGGCTTTTTTACTAAATTCTTGGATTCGACAGAGTAGCACACTGTAGGCAATAAGCTTATATAAGCATCTTGACCTAGTTTTAAGTGTAGCCAAAGCCAATCTGGGGGGGGGGGTCAGACTATTGTGTTCCAGTAATATCGCATTTTATACTACTCCAATTGCCAGATAACACTAAAATCAAAACTAAAGCAACGCTTCAGTATTGAAGTTCTCCTAAATGCTAATGCACATTTGCGGAAAGAAGAGGAGTCATTGTTATTGGAGATCTTTGAGAAGGTTGAAATGTCGATTAGTGGAGTCAACCAACTTGTCCCCTTAGGACAACGTAGAGGACAAGTATAATTTATCTTCGTTGTGGCGGAGTTGTGGGTGGGTAGGCGAACTATTGTACGGCCGTCCACCTCTCGGGTGTCATCAATGCTTATGTTTTAGTATTCTGTGTGATTTTAGTGTGCATAAAGATCTCCACATAACCTACTTAGGAGCAATACAAAACTATCCTCCTCCATGACAGAGTTGTAATAAGTAACAAGATTTTGTTCATGATTCAAAAATGAAATAAATTTTCTCTTACTTACCGACCACTATCGTCAGCTTAATAAGCAATATTCTAGAAGAAAAACTTTTGATTTGTATCGAATGAACGACCTGATTTTATAGAAAATGAAAGGCCATCAAATGCAAATCTTGTGTCTAATCAATTTCTCAAGGGATACAAAATAGTAATAATAAATAGTTCCTTTAATATTGCATGACTTAACTAGAGCTTTTAATTTGATTAACCGTGGAATATTGAATTCTAAATTTCTAACACTATAACGTAAGATGTAATGCAATTAAAATAAGTAAACTATGCTCTTTACACAGAATGAAGTGAGCTCAAAATTGTCACGAAACAGTAGAAATGATAAGAAATCGAGAATCCATAAGGGATTAATTAAGCCATGACTCATTAAAGGATCACTAATTGGGTTACACACACACGCACAAGCACACTATATAAATGTGAGTATTAGATTTTATTGAATTCATGCTATGTTATGATTAATAATTATCAGAAAGATTTCATACTTATATTAGTCTCGCACTTTGTGCTTTATTTTTAATTTGTACATGCTTCTGTAAGGCATGAGGTCCCGGGTTCGATACTCGGTGGAGGCACATAGTGGTTCGGATTCCACTTTAAACTGTAGGTGCAGTCCCAATTACCCTTACTGTACATAAAATGGACTTAAAATACCAAATCAATCAATCAATCATGTAAGTCACGCACCCAGCACTTTTATTTTAAGGGTGAAGGGGTAGATCCGAAAATGTGGAACAAAGAGAAGGTCAGTAACGCTGTGAGGTTGATTAAATTAGGTTATTTTGCTTTGGTTTTCTGACAAGTTTATCTTATCGCGACTATAAGAACGAGCAAAGATGATGAAGGTAATGCACTCACACACAAAGAACACCTATGCCCAGGCTAGGATTCAAACCCGGAACCCCTGGAGTCTTAGCGCGCTGTGCTAACCACTCCTCCACGATAGTCGGTGAAATTGAATTGAATTGAATTGAAAAGTCTTTTTATTTACTACAGAGCGAGATTCAGCCTTGGGCTGCTCTACCACCTAACTATGGTGAATAAAAGTTACAATACATATATTTATAATACTGAAATCAAATATATAACAGAACATGAATGAATTTGACATAAATGAAAGATAATAAAATTATAAGAATACAATGACAGATACATTAACACACACACACGCACACACATACACGCGTGTACATACGCAATTTCCAAATCGATACTAAAATATCATGCACACAGGTTGAAATATTAGTTGTGTCAGATAAGTGTTTGCAAAATACATGGTTTTACTTTACTTGATTCCCGTTGCTTAGCCGTACGAGCTAATGCTCAGTTCTTGTATTTGCAATAAAAATAATATGACTTGTTCTTTGAAGTTATTGGGTGTTGTTGCAAAAGAAACATAATCGGGAAGAGCATTCCAAACCTTTGCAGACCAGAGGGAGAAGGAGCCTTCGAAACTGACAGCAGAGTGGCGGGGAATGTCGATTTTTCGCCGACCTCTAGTATTGTATGGATGTATGGCATTTCTAAATGCCAGTTTCTCGTGGAGGTAGCTAGGTGTTTGCAATTTTAATACCTTATATATTGTAGAACACTGATGCAGAAGACGTCGCCTAGACATGTTAAGGATATTGTATGTATTGAGCAAGGGTAGGATGTGCTGATTTCTCCTGATCGAGAGAACGTAACGAATGAAAGAATTCTGTATTTTTTGTATTCTGTTGGATATTTTACGTTGTAAATTCGTGCCGTACACCACATCACAGTAATCGAAAATAGGATATATTAGAGTTTCGGTGAGATATAATTTCGTTTCTCTAGTGAAAAAGTCTCTCCTCCTGTAGAGTGATCTCATTATTGTTAGTGCTTTTGTGCATTGCGCTGAGATATGCCCTGCCCAGGAAAATTTGGGATCCAAAGTAAGGCCTAGATTTTTAACGGTTGGTGCATAAATTATGTTTTGGTTTTTAATTTTGATGTTAATTGTATCATAATTTACTTTCTGAAGTTAATAGTTAGAGCCTAAAATTGTGTATACGCATTTATTCTGGTTAATTGCAAGCAAATTTGCAGTGAGCCACTTGTTAAGGGTATGTTTAGATTATCTATCTTGTTTGACAAATCCGATGGTGATGACGATATCATCAACTGCGTATCATCCGCGTAACAATGTATATTACAATGGCTGATGGTGTTTGATATATCGGCGACGTATAAGGTGTATAAAAGGGGAGCCAGAATGGAACCTTGCGGAACTCCTCTGTTTAATGTTATCGGTGATGATCCGGTGTCGCCACGGTAAAAAACTCTTTGTCTTCTATCGCGTAGATATGATTGGAACCAGTTTATTACAGCCTTCGAAAAACTGTAGTATTTCATTTTTGCTAGGAGAAGATTATGATTGACAAGATCGAAAGCTTTAGAAAGATCTAATAATACTAGTATAGTTACTTTTTATCGTTAATCGAACGTAAAATATTTTCTATGATAGATAATAATGCCGTGGTTGTACTATGAGAAGTACGGAAACCTGATTGAGAATCAGGTAAGATTTTATATTTTGCAATGTAATCTTTTAATTGTATAGATACTATATTTTCTGTGACTTTTGAAAATATTGATAGAACGCTGATTGGTCTTAAATCGCTTAGAGAGGTTAACGTCTGCTTTTTGGGGAGCGGAATAACTCGAGCTTCCTTCCATGCATTTGGAAATTGGCCGCTTTTCAGATAAAAATTTATAGTATGTGTGAGTGCCGGAAGTATGAAGGGAAGGGCCAGTTTAAGCATTTTCCACGTAATGTTGTCCACTCCTGCAGCATTTGATCGAATGCAGTACACTGCCTTTTCAACCTCAGAATCTTGAACCTGGCGAAAGGATAATTCATTTGCATCGTTTCGAAAGCAGTTCTCCTAGAAATACTTGCACTCCTTTGCAATAATGGCGTTGTCTCGAAGAACACTGTCGTAGACATTTGCAAAATGTTTATTAATTTCAGAGGGACTGCTCAGGTGAGGCGGAAGTATTCCTGCGTTCCGTTTGCTACCGATGTCGATTGTTTTCAGGCTATTCCACATATTCTTTGAATTTCTCTTATTGTTATTTACAATAAAAGAAAAATAAGCTTTTTTATCATGCCTCATAACAGAGGTGGTAAAATTTCTTAATCTTTTATATTCGTCCCAATGTAAAATTAATTTACTTCGCTTGTATTTACGCAGCGCACCATCCCTCAGTTTCATGAGCAGCTTAAGATTATCTGTTAGCCAAGGCGCTGGCTCTTTCGTCACCCTAACCGTTCGCAACGGGGCGTGAACGTTAAACAGGTCGAGGAGATTTTTCTCAAGAAATTCTATTTTAGAATCGATGTTTCCAAGTTTAAACGTTTCATTCCAATTGATGTTTACAGCATCTAGACAAAAATTTTCATATTCAAATTTCTTAAAATCTCGGTACGTAACGTACTTGGCTTTTTCCCTGGGTTTTGCACAATGCAGTGACACGCTCGTCAAGCAGTGGTCTGACGTTCCAATTGGACTAGTGATTTCGAAAGAAGATACAATGTTGGGGTTGTCAACAATTATTAAATCTAACAATGTTTCGGAAGATTCGGTTATTCTAGTGTGTTTATCAATCAATTGTGTCAAACTATACGATTTAATAATATCTTTGAGAAACAGGTTCTCCGCGTTTTGTGTGCTGAGCATGTCGCAATTAAAATCGCCTAGCATAAGGAAAGTGTCTACACTGGCATAGTTATCTGTAATAATTTCTTCCACGATGGCGAGATTTGTATAGGCTACATTCGGTGGACGGTAAAACGCGCAAATACCAAGTTTTAAGTCACTTACACTAACTATCATGCTAATATATTCAATATCATTGGCTTCGGATGGTCTGAAGTTTGCGAATTTTACTGCCAGCGCCGAGCGGGTAAATATGGCAATGCACCCGCCTTCTTTCTTGTTTCTGTCGTTACGGAAAACCGGGGATTTTTTTTCGTTCGTCCCATCTGCGCTACAGAGCCACGTTTCCGTTATTATTACGATATCATAAGCACGTTGGCGTACCACGAACCTCAGTTCGTCTGTCTTCGGGATTAAAGAACGAATGTTTGCGTGTGCTATGGTGAGGTCGGATAAATTTGACAACCTCTGCTTCCGAACCAGAGTGTCCTGGGTCTTTGACCGAGTAACGGGGGTTGAAGCTGTTTGATGGTCAGGCGGGTAGGGGTGGCTCTCTCTCATGACGTTTTCACCCATTTTTGAAAGAAAAAGGTGCTACTGTTTCTCCTTCCCTCCCCTCTCTCTGCGGCCGATCGGAATACGTAGCTGTGGGGACATTCTTTGATCGAAAAAGCGAACAATATATCAAGGCAAGCACTTACCTGACTTACACGAAAATTTCTAAGACACACATCTAGGTTATTTCTTCTCTGCATCGGGTGGAGACGAGTACACAAACAACGACACACACATTTACACACACTATTGCTTGAGACGAAGACACAAACACATAAGATTTTAATGGAAAAATAGAATTAAATATATTTAGATTATTAGTTTTCATGGTTCTTGTAGAATACGCTTCCTACGAGCGACAAAGGAGGCACTTGCTGCTGTCCCAGAGTTTATTTATTATTTTTTTCGCTTATTACGGCATGATTGTTTTACAGGTTTGATAGTTGTCTACAACATACAGTTGCAACATAATGGCCCAAAGTAACAGAAATAATAGGCCTGGTCAAAGCAAGCTATTGTAGGTGGCAGCAGCCTTGTGTCCCCACTCTTTTGATCGGCAATTGTTCTCCCATTTAAATACCGTACATGGGAAATTTGATGCCGAACGTGCTGCTATTACATTAGATTGCAAGTTTAATATCATCTTAACCTCAGAAATGATGCCTGAACATGATAGTTGAATAATCAGTGTTGTAAAAGTAAGACTTTTGAAAAGACGATCGTGAACAACAGAAAAGATATCGGAACTCCAAAATGCCTTAAAATTTGCACAGCACTTCTTTACGTCAATTGCATTTTCACAATTTAAGTGATCTATTGTTGAGAATCCGGTCAAGAATAATGCATAATAATTCCGCAGCGACTGTACTTATATTTTTATAGTTGTTTCTAATAACTGACTTTTCTTTTCACGTGATTTCATACTTTCCACATAGCCATTAAATATGGTCCTTTGTTTCATATACACACATTTATCGTGAAGAATAGTTATTACAAACATATTTTTTTCCTTCTGTTTCATGTATCGCAACCTCTAGGGCTATCTTATTTACAGGAATTATAATTTTAATATTGTTGTTACCAAGAAAAATAAGGACGAAAATACGAGGGGAGAAAATCTGCTTAATACAATGAAAACATACGTTAATATTAAATTATCGGATAGAGCATAATGTTAGTCATAGTGTATAATAATATATATCATTCGTTTACGCACTTAATACATTTTTTTATATAATTTGAAAGTTTCTTCGACCCCACCCGCCGTTGAATTACACATGCTCGCAACCAGAGAAAAAGCAAAGCGTAGTGCAAAAATCTAAATTTTTGTATTTTCGACCCATTGCAGCTAGAGACGACCCAAATGACGTCAAGTTTAGTATTCTTGGCACACTTGGCAGGTGTGTGTATAAACTGGCCCAAAGAAAGAAATACGTGTTTTTTTTGGTTTCAGCTAAAAAACTGTTTTAGGGGGCAAAACCCCCTCAAATGTTAAGATGAGGACAAATTGAAGTGAGGATCTGACCCCTGTGTCCCTCCGATTTCCATGAAACTTGGCAGGTGTATAGTGGGACCCAATGGAAGAAATACGTGTTTTTTTGTTTCAGCTAAAAATTTGTTCTAGGGGGCAAAATCCTTTCAAATGTCAATTGATTGATTTATTTTTTTATTTTACTTCGCGTTTTGTGCCTCTTGGCTAATTTGCGAAGATGGGGATGAGTGATGATATGATGAAAGTGATGAATGGTCATTCACAAACAACCGTGCCCGAGCGTGATTCGAACCCGTTGCCCCTGACGTTGCAGCGCGATTTGCTAACCACTCAGCCACAGGATCCGGCCCTCAAATGTCAAGATGAGGACAAATTGAAGTGGGGATCTGACCCCTTTGTTCCCCTCCGATTTCCATGAAACGTGGCAGGTGTATACAGGGGCCCAAAGGAAGAAATACTTCTTTGATGAGGACAAATTGAAGTGGGCATTTGACCCCTGTCCTCCACTCCGATTTCCATGAAATTTGGCAGGTCTATAGAGGGGCCCAAAGGAAGAAATACGTGTTTTTTTTGTTTAAACTAAAACACTGTTTTAGGGGGCAAAACCCGCTTCAAATGTCAAGATGAAGACAAATTGACGTGGGGATCATCTGACTCCTGTGTCCCCCTCCGATTCCCATGGAATTTGACTAGTGTACAGAGAGGCCCTATGCTCCCTGTTACTTCCTATGCTATATTTACGTGGTTTCAGGGTCAGATCCCCACTTCAATTTCTCCTCATCTTGACATTTGAGGGGGGGGGGCCTCTATACACCTGGCAAGTTTCATGGAGATCGGAGGGGGAGACTTAGACCTCCCTTGTAAGTGTATTAATTAATTACAAATCACGCACGCGCGCACACACACTATATATATATGTGTATGTATGTATATTATATATATATGTATATTAGCAGGTAACAATATGTAATAAGCACATTCTTACTTTCCAAAGAAGCGCATGTGGGATGGCAAAACGGATCCGGATCCGAAAGTTCTGGATCCGGATCCGAAAGTTCTGGATCCGGATCCGAAAGTACCGGATCCGGATCCGAAAAATTTTAGGATCCGGAACCAACCGAATCCGCCAGGATCCGGATCTGGCCATCCCTAGTTGAAACATGCACTGATGGGAAGTTTAGATATAGTTCTTTGCAATGTTGCCAGAATAGGGTATCTTTTTTTTTGTCCGCGAACGACCTGATGATACTCGAAAGCAACTGAATTTGTTCCAGAATGCGACTTGAAGAAAGAACAATTAGGCGGACAACAAAAAAGTGTATCAACAGTGCAAAGAAAAACATACAACTAGCACTGAACTATGTACATTAATCGAAAAACACACACAGACTACAGAAACACAAGAATACACAATTCTGAAGAAATGAAGAAAAGGGCGATGATCTTTATAGACTGCCAACAGCACAGGAAAATGTTGTAAATAATAACAGTCTCACTTCAGTACCTAACATTCGGCCCTCGATATGACATCGACATGGCATAATACGAGACTGTAAGATGTAATATTTTCGGTAGAGACTGTGTCCGAAAGCTGCAAGACCATAATTCGAGAGCATACTCGCAGTGCGGTCTTGAAGCCTGGAAGCGGAAAGCTTTCGAACTGCACTTCGACTGCAGCGCCTAACACAAGTGAGGAAGGCAACATGAGTTGCTTCGAAACTAAAATTAATAAAAATTATCAACTATCGACTGGATGTGCTTTCGTTACATAAAGTTCAACAAACATCATTGTTTATGCACAAATGGCTCAAGTTATCACTACGTAACATAAATGAGCTTGTTCCCGGATATTTCAGCATTAGCGATTAAATTTTTTGCATGCGATTATGTGAAAAAAAATGGCACCAACTTGCACGAAATGAGACACCCACCACCTGTTGTTTTCCTTTAACAACACACATAACTCGCCGTGAAGTTTATATAACACAGCACGTTATTAATTATAGAAATATGATAGAAATTTGCTCTTCCAAGTTAATTTTCACACATTCCGCAATATGGTTTAAGATTGCGTAAAAAAATTGTTTTCTCACTTTTAAATACTTCTCACTACAGAAGAAAGAAACCATGCATATATGAATAAAACCAATAAAAAAATACATGGTATTTTAAAAACTTGTTATACTTACATTTCCACACAATGGAAGAACTACAACTAGCAGCTGGTTGACTTCCGACGTCCATTTTTTTAACAAGTGAAAAGCAAGCACAGATCACAAGTGTGCATCGCTTTTGTACTGTGTGCTCTGGTTTTGTTGGTTCTTTTGCTTGGCGCTTTCGAACTGCACTAAGTGACGTCACTTCCGTCAAGACTGTACTTAAAGTCTGTACTTTGTACCTTTTGGGCACAGCCAGAATATTGGTTTTGGATAGGGGGTGCGGATGAAAAGTAAGGGGTGCCCAAGCACCCCCTCGCGCCCCCCTGGCGCAAACAGGCAGCAGCATGTCTGCGGTAACAGTCTCCAGTGGATGGTGATTCTCTGCTGGAGTTCCTCTAGGCTTGAAGGAATAGGGGGAGGGGACATTGGTGAGGCCCTTCACACAGCCACAGAGAAAAAATCACAAGAGGCCAGGTCTGGTGAACTACATATCGATAAAGAATTTATTACGTATTCGCTTGTTATCTGTCTTTAAGGCCTGGACGAGCTGCATCCTATACGCTGGTAAAGTAAACGTCACTTGCGGCGCTGTCGCCATAGCAACGGAAGACCTGGCGCGCTCCCCGTACTTTCCTCATGCAGGTAGTACGGAAACCAGTAGCGTATCCTGTATTTTCATAAAGCGCATGCTGTTCACAAATTTTTTAAAGCATATATATTATGGAATGGGGGATTGCATTATACGTATTCAATAGTTGACGATTTGCACATTAAAATTACTAAATATTGCATAACGTATAAAGTTAAAGAAATATGGATAATAATGTTCAAAACTACCAGGTTTGATGTCTGCTGTGGAAGTCTTCATAAAATTATAAAATTACTTGATATTTAAAAACATTTTATATTTACATTGGAGATTCACAATTTAGGTTTGTTCGGCTTATGCAAATAACATTATAGTAGAGAACTAAATTACAATCAGATATTCAGGAACAAGAGATCAGACTTAATTAAAGTAATTTAAATGTAAATTCTGCTCTTCTGTTTTGAGTGGTGAATTCCCTTATAACATCTTCGTAAAATGAGGGCAATGCTTTAATTTTCAGAAGCAGCTTTTTATCAATGGATAATATACCAAGCGCACTTAATCTTTCTTGCGATTAGATGCTCTAATATAATTATTAATTCTTGTTAATGCTGAAAAAGATCGTTACACTGATGCAGTTGAAGCTGGTATTGACAAAATGAGTGTAGCCAACTTGTAAGTTTTACTTATAATGTTATGAATATTGTTCGTGTTCATATATGGTACTAGTGCATGTACAGGTTTATTTTCAAACTCGGGGAAGAATAAACAGCAATCAAGTAATGTATATGCTACGTTCTAGGCCACCCCCCCAAAATCTAACAATTTTATAGTGATCTCTTCAAGTGTAATTTGATCAAAAATAAAAATTTAGCTGTTTTTCTTAGTGAAAAAAAGTAAAAATTTGCTTCACGCAAGAGTTCAACATTCAATTTTTATAGAGTAAAATCGCAAGATTTAGATAATTTCCCCTTATTTTTTTAAATTTACCATACTAAGTGTAAATAAATAACTAATGTTTTAAAAAATGTTATTTATTTGTTTTGAATAGGGTTGAATTTTAAAATCCCCCTCTATTGCAGGTTTTTCTAATTTTAAAAAAACTTTTTCTTAAGCTGTAACTTCAAGCAAATTGAATACTAACAGAAATGTTGCATGAATTTTCATGTAACCTAGTTTTACTCAGACAAATCAATAGTTTTGTCACGAGAATTCTTGCATGCAAGAGAGATATTTTGAAGCGATTGTTTGTTAACATGCACATGCATGAATATTGCAAAGAGACAGTTTGCTGTTTCTTGCATGAAATAGCTATGCAAAGAATGTTAGTTATGCAATGTATTGCACGATCGATCCTAACCTCTTGTCCATTTCGCAAGTGTTATTAGATAATTCATAAAGCCGGCGCTGATGGAATGCGTGCAAACTAAGCTTTGTATCTCTTTTTATACTTTCTTGTTTTGTATACCCCTATTGATTCTTTTCCTCTGAATTTTTCCAAGTTATTAAAATACTTATATCTCGAGAACCAAGTAACGTAGAAAGGTGCAGTTTGTGCATTGGTTTTGTTTTGATGTTCTCTATTATTTGATACCAAACTCTATAATAAATAGCCCAAAAAAATGCCCATGAATCTGTTTTGTTTCAAAAAACATATTCAACAAATAGAGAGAATTCCAATAAACATGGATATCATTAGGGATATTCATTGTAAACTAAGAGGTCTGGTTATCATTCATCTAAATAGTATCTGGTATCAAGTTGATGGGGATACGGGTAAACACTTACATGTATTCAATAATAACCAACCATCATATAAAATTCCTGTTAGTGGAAAAATTCAAATAAGTATCTCTCCATCCAATGCAGCAGTTGTACACATAGGTCGAAATTTGTATAGAATTAAACACAATGCAATACATCCCAACACAACATATGATGTGCAAGCAGATGATTTCCTGTATGCTGAAATAATTGGGGAGTATGATAAATTAATTCCTCTCTTCATTGAAATAAGAATACTCTATCCTCTCATGAATATATAAAAATACCAAACAAAAAATTAAATAAAAAAATTAAATAAATAAGTAAAATAATGGATATATTTGGAAATAAAAGGCGACGAGAGATACCAGATAAGTCTAGCGACATTGCCAGATTAGACGAGTGTCTTAAGAAACTAAAATCTGATTTATTAATTTTACAAAATTCACTAAATTTAAATATACAAGCTGAGATTACAAATCTCCAAATTGAATTAATTAATCGCATAGTGAAAATTGATGGCGAACTTAAATACCTAATTAAAAAATATACCAATTTAGCTTCAATTGATAATGTTCAAAACTTGGAAGAGAGCATAGCCAGTTGAAAAATGATCTTGAAAAATTCCGACAAATTCAAAGAAGCACTTCCGAGCAATTAAAACAAGAATTAAACAATCAAGCACATACAATTCGTACTGAACTGCTTTCTATTATTGAAAATATCGAAACGCAAGAACAATACAAGCAGGTCAATGCTAGTAATCTTGAATTACTAGAGCAATTTATATCTTTCGAAATTCCTACACTAGAAAATATCAAAACTGGACTGTAAACAGATGAGTTACACAGGGGCATAATAGAAGTTCAAAACAAACTACAAAGGTTGGAAGATTTTATCATCTTCCGAATTAAATGCCATCGCACGCAGTTTTGTCAGTATCAAATTACAGCTGGAGACTTATGAAGATTTTGGGAAGATACAGTGTACCATAGGTCATATTGAAAACACTTTGACAACCATGAGAAATGAATTGACAAATGTTACAGGAAACTCTGGAATTCAATTTGCCAAGCATAACCGAATCTTTAAACATAATTCAACAACAGATTACCAAATTAGAAAATCTCAATACCGAATCTGAACTATCCCATTTTCATCATCTCACAGATGATATTCAGAACAAATTACAATTATTACAGCTATCTACGCCTACACAAGATGACATACAACAACTTAAAAATGCTTTGACCAATGTTGCAGATGCTACAGAGTCTGATGCTGTCAAACAAGCTTTGACCACTTTTCAAAATACTGTAGATAATTAACCCACTTCCCAGGAGTTTAGATCTGTAAAAAGAGCAGTAAATCGAATACTCAAGTCAGAGGACATCAAGAACATTTAAGCGGAAATTGCTGTATTTCAAGACACCATCTCTACTTTGCATACCAACCAGATAGTCAACGAACTTCATGCATTGTTTGAAGAAATCAGAAGTCAGGTACACGATCTTGCAAGCCAGAGTACTAAATTGAAACTTGTAGAAAGATTATTATTATTATTATTATTATTATACAAGAGATTATTTCTAACATTAAGCTACAAATCATTACCCTCGAAACAAGTCAAGAATCTGCTTTATCAAGTTTTACCTCACAATTTCATGATCTCAAACAACAATTTAAACAATTGAATGTCTATGTGGAAATCAAACCCAGCTACGATGAAGTGGTACGCACCATCAACGAATATCACGAATCAGTATTAAGCAGATTAGACGATCTTGAATTACGTCAATTTTTCACTGTTGGGATAGTTAGACTTGAGAGTGTATCAAATGTACGAGGGCACTGGACTTATGTAAATGCAGGTAATGTTTACAAATTGTATGCCTACAGTCAGTCCCATGATTTTTTTCTTGATGGTAATATTAGGTTTTTAAAATTTGGTTATGTAAAGAAGGGAAAACATGTGGAAGTGCCAAATTTCGCCATACTGAGAAAAGATGGTGTGTACAGAGCACTTCAGATACCTATTGCATACTGGGATGAGTCTGCAAAGAAATATAAAATACATGAGGATGAACACTATCTGGTTTTCATGTGGAAGCTGGTGACCAATTATTATTTGAAGTGAAAAAATTATACCTTAAAAATAATCCATTATATGTCATATTTTCTTATAGCACCCGATGTCAAGACAAGATATAGTTAATGAATTACATAAAGTAGCTCGTCGCAACTATAAACGATTTGAGTGTGGTAACAAAAGGTGTAGATGATTTGTTTCAAGCTGATCTGATAGAAATGAGCACAGGCACTTTAAAAAATTTGGATGAGATAAATCATGGTTACAAATATATGCTCACAGTTATTAATACATTCAGTAAATATGCATGGGCTATTCCTCTAAAATCAAAGACAGGTACTTGTGTTACCGAGGCTTTAAAGTCAATATTTAGTGAGGGTAGGATATCAAAATATTTACAGACAGACAGAGGAAAATAATTCTATAATTTTAATTTTACCAAGTTAATGCAAAAATATAATATTAAACATTATTCTACATACAGTGATTTGAAAGCGAGTATAGTGGAACGATTCAACAGAACATTAAAAAATCGCATGTGGAGGCAATTTACACTACAGGGTAATTATAAATGGGTACAAATTTTACTCGAGGTAGTTCATAATTATAATAATTCAGTACACAGAACTATTCACATGAAACCTGCTGAGGTAACCAAGTCTGATGAGTCAACGTTAATTTCTACTGTTAATTGTCAAAAATATAAATACACTACCAAGAAACCAAAATACAAAATAGGAGATCAAGTGAGAATTAGTAAATTTAATCATTTATTTGAAAAGAGATTCACCAAAAATTGGAGTACAGAGTTATTCACTGTAGTTCAAGTTTTACCAGGGAATAGAAATACATATATCATAAAATATAATTATAATAAAATATTGAAAGGGAGATTCTATGAAGAGGAACTCAGTAAAACAAAAGATCTAGATACATATTTAATTGAGACAATATTACCTATGAAAGAAATAAATTGTATGTTAAACGGCTATGACTGCCAGAAAGTATTTGGATAGAAGCAAACCAGGTGATTATTTGACACCAACATGGAATTTGGTACAGCGTTTACCAGATTTAGTAGAAACTAGTAAAAAAATGGGGAGTTGTTACCTGATAATATAAGATGTCTCATTGTAGGTCCTGTCACGAACCCTGACTCGAACCAAAGACCTCCAAGTCTACCACTAGGATACCCTCAAAGTTCGTGGGACATATGTTTGCCAGGGCTCACCAGGGATCTCACAGCCACTGCGCTAACCTGACACAGAGCTAGGTTCTTGGGCTGTACACTCTTTTCTCATCTGCACTCCCGGCAGAAGAGTACAAGATACAAAGAGAAAAGGGAAATTTATGGGGGTTCCACCACTTAACTTCTAAGATTTAAGATATTCAAGGCAATTAACAATCACCATTTCCATATTCATAGCGATTAGCCACTATTCCTATAACTATGACTGTTGGAAAGAAACTCGTATGCATTACCTTCTGAACTCAAGATAAATAAAAGAGAAACACAAAAATAGACTTAATAAACATATATTCTTTGGTTAATATTGATTACAATATGAACATATACTTGAGCTTATTATGAACGCTCGAAAGTGTGTGTTTTTACAGTATTGACGTATAGTCATACTTGAGAGACTCTTACTTTCTCTTTCTTTTAGGTTCTCTTCGGTTATTTGGGCTCGGTGGCCAAATGGTACACAAAAATATACAAAAAAAACACATACATTACCTTGCAGCCATGCTTCTAGTGAAGTAGGCTTCATAACTCAAACTTTTGAACCGAAATTCGTACTAAGAGCTTGACTCTCAACTCTTTCTTGACTCTACTCTACTCTCCTCTCTTGACTTCACACTTTTTGAGACGAAACCTAAGCTTTTATACAACTGAAAAAGGCTTGTCACTGGGTGGGGTTATCTACTGGCGCCCTCTGACTGACGTGTTATTCTTTGAACTCTAATTTACGTGGAAATCTAAGAAATAACAAGTTTCTGAAGAATTGGAAAGTTCCTGTTACCATATATGGAAGGTTTGTGTTTTTGGCGCTTTGGGTTTGGAAAGTTGGATAAGGAAACCATGGTAATTAATCACTCGCTCGAGGCATATGAGTGGCGTGACTTGATCAACTCTACAAACAAACAGGAAGCTCAATATTTCTTTCTGCGGCTTGGCTTTGATAACTCTTGACAGCGCTTGCTTCCCTCCGGAAGACAAACAAGGCAGATTATCAACCAATGCGGGCAGACATCTAACATATGAGATAAATTGTATCCTGTTGTGGCTTCCTGCCAAGTTGATAAACAAGTATTTTCCTTGTCGAAAGAGCTCTTTTAAGCTTCTTAAAAACTTACCATTGCTGGCTGGGCAGTGCAAAACATAAAGGAAAGTTATGGTTAAAGGAGTATGGTAATCGAAATAAAGTTACTGAGTTCGATTCTGGTGGGCAACAAATTCTCGGTGTGACAATACCCCGCAACTGGGATTGAAATATCTCCCGATGTTTCATTTTCGCTGGTATTTCCGCGTTAACTTTTGGTGAATTAAAATCTGTCTCTTTGGCATTTACAAGGCTTTATGCTGCAACAGCTTTTATATTTATTCCTGGAGTTTATGTCAGACTTCATCACAAACAAATGGATAATTAATATCATTATTTATGCTGTTGATACTAGATTAAATTGTCGAAGATACACTATGTGCTGGTGTTTCTTTGATTCGGAACTTAATCATCTATTGGTTTCACAATTGAGAAGCTAACTTCACTGGAGCTTACAAATAAAGTGCTGCATATTCAAAAGTATAAACAGTTATGTGTATAACCCGAACAAAAAAATGAAAAAGATTTATATAATCAATCCAAATTATAGATTGGAATGATGAAATATATGGAAATATTCTCTATACCTTTTTTTGAATACTTAAACCTAAAATATATAACTAATGATACTAATGAAATTGATTAAAATGTTAGACATTGAGTTTTCATTAATCAATCATATTCAGGAATACAACCTGACCAGGAAGCTAAGTGATACCAATTCCATAGCATCATACATGTTTTTCCTTGAATGAAAAGGATCAAAGGGATCTAATGAGATCCTTGCACTATTTTCTGTAAGAAGAGCTCTAAGCAGACTGGGCTTAGACTCTGTTTCTGATACATGAGAATAAGCTATCAATGTAGGGAAGGGTTTTTCTTCCGTACATAACAAGGTAAAAGTGTTAAACACACTAGATTCTTTTGGTACAAGAATTTCATGATACTCTTCTATTACTCTGAATATACATTTGAGAACATGTTGATATAACAAATTCTGTTCTCTTGTCCTTTTGCATTTACTTAAGGAAAAACACATAAACTCTTTTAAATTTGTCTTACACGGTTGACAAATTGGTTCGATTTCTCCGTATCGATAGAAGTTATTTGCTCTATCGTAGGCATATTTAATAAATTTGTCCAATATAAAAATTGGATGTTGCATTGTATATGCTGTGAACAATTTGTGTTCTCTTCGATTCTTAGCATTTCTTACTTGTTTATTTATATGCCATTTGACATATGGATCATTTTCAGCTATCATGAGCTGTATAAGAGCTTGAGAATCTATGCCTGGAATACTCATAATTTCGTTATCTCGTTCTCTTCAACGATAAATAACGATCATTTCACTACCTTACCAATTGCACAATTGCAAAAAAAACCAAACAAAACATAAAATAATTAAACTCTATCACGTAAAAATATATAAAGACATAACATATGTTATTAGAATATTTTTCACCTGGCGTGATTTGTTATTAAAAGTAAAAGGTTAATATAAATGATTATACCGAATACATCGCATATGTAACGCAGTTTAGGTTTCACTATATTTTCACCATAAGTTCACTTACGTCTGTAGTTAACACCTGAGAAATTGTTTTTAGTGTTTGTGTTAGAACGATTGAATCGTAGCACTACACTGCACAGTTTATTTTACATTGATATGAACTTTGTTGAGTTTTTGTGAAATTTCACTAGTTACTTAGTATAGTGACATGTTCCATTCCTATACAAAGGAATATACACACAATATATTAATATATATATACTTCCTATAACTTTATAACATAGTATTATACCATTTCACACTTGACAATATGATGTATTTAGGATTTACACATTATGTAGCCTATTAGCTTATTCAACAGTGATATACTCTGGTGCGTGTGGGTTTACTTGATTTACTACATGAATTGGTTCTTCATAATTTCTGTCAGATTCATAGTGTATGACAGGTGTGGAAGGTAATGGTCTTGAAATATTAATATTTCTTACTCTTAACCTTCCATTATGAGACCGTGGTCTCTTACAGTCACATGTGTTTATATACACTTTCCATAGTATATAAAATATGAGTAGGTATGTCTGTAAAGTTAATATTGTTAACCATAAAATAACAGATAGTTCATATCTTGTATCTCCTAAGTTTATGTGACATTCTTCTTTATGGCATAAGTAAGGTATGGTTAAGTTCTTGTGGTTTATATCTATCCATGTTAATGAAATTAAACGGCTTATACTAGCGGTAGTATCTGTTGGTAATATGCAAGGAAAGTACTTCTAATATGAAGTTTTTCATCATACTTAATATAACATGAACAACCTAAATGTTTCAAGGTAACACCATATTGAAATTCTACTTGAAAATTGATTTCAATATCTTTGCATACAATGCGTAAAGTACGATTATATTCTTTGTTTCCAACAAAAGCTGGGGTAGAAACGTTAAATTTGTAAAACTCTAAATCATTGTTATTTGAAGTGCAGGTCATATTACAGTAATTATGCATTTCATACACATTCTTGGTTATAGTAGCTATTATACACCTCTCAAAGTTACTCAAAAATCCATGTTTCGGGTGAACGAAACATAAAGTATCTTTAACAATATCACATTCAGTTGTTAATAAATTCTTAGAGTTATCATCATAAGCTATGTTTATATTTTCATTATGAACACTACAAATTTCTGTTTGTTTTCTGAAGTAGATTTGTTTTACCGAAAAACTACGTAAATGTCTTTGGTTTGAAATAATTGGAACTTTTATAGCAAACAGCACTTTGCTTTTTGATATTACACATTCAGCTAAAGGTACATTGTAGAATTGTCCTAAATTCGTGACATCTATACTTATAGAATGATTAGTCTTTACAAACTTTTGTTGTACATCTAACAAATCTTGCTGAAGCGTAGCGAATGGTAGTAACTTTGGATTAATGACTTTTTGTTGACAAGAATTTATTAATAACATCAAATTCTCATTCGTACATACTGATAATGTTTTAAAGTTTAACCATGATAAAGCTGGTGAATCGTAAATTTTACTTCGTATAATGTTATAACCTTTTCTATCTACAAAAAGTGTTTTAACATGCACTTTTTCAATTCTAAAATACTGCCAACCATATGTAAGGGGATCAGCGTTGAAGGTATGATTACCAACGCGTGAAATTATATTCTCCCAATCAATTACATGTGGTTGTTGTATTGAAATGGTTATTTCATATATAATAGGCAAAGATGTTTCATAATATATAGGAGAGCTTAACTCTTCTAGTTGCAATCCTGAATGTATATAATTAGGTATTTGTAAAGCTGACAATAATGAAAGATTCATAAGAAGTACAAATGTAGATAGTCAGGATGAAAGTGCTCTATTTAATGTAGGATATTGTGGTTCCATTGTAGGATTAGCACTAGTTTCAAATGATACACAACTAGGCCTTCCTTCAAAATTTGGGCTGTCAAACCTTATTTTTGTTTCATCGAGACTTGATCTTACATTTGCTCTTCGTAATGTACTATCCCTGAATTCTCTAATCTCCTTACAAGTTGTCATCCATATGAAATAAAATGTAACTACAATAACTAAAAATGCTATCACTACACATATGTAAACAGCAATTTCTTCGATAGTTGTAAGTTCACCAGCATGAGCTTCTACTTGACTTACTGGTATAGCACTCATAGGTATAGCAACATTTTGCACTAATCGATTAGTTTGATTTAATTTAAAAATACACCATAATAATAGAATGCTAATTATCCCATTCCAAAGATAAAATACTAAATTATCTGTGGTATCTGAAGGTATTAATTCACTTCCTATATCTGTAACCATATTTTCAACTTCATCTAACAATTCTTTTCTATCGGTAACAGATTGATTTTCAGTTGTGGGTTTAATATAGATGTGAGGTAGTTTCTGTGTCCAATTGCTATCTAAGCAATCTTGAAATGATTTGAACTCTAACATTTCTTGTTTCGTCTTCATATCGGTGACTTTTAATGTAGGTATGTGAGACCAACTGGCGGGGATAACTCTAGATATCTGAAAGTTCGTTTCAGCATGGTCTGAACATGGAAAAGTTTGAGGGATGAATACATCATCACTAATCTTAGCAGAACATGTACAAGGCAAATTTAACTCACTAGCTCCTGGCTGATTACCATGAGTAGGAAATTTACGCTTGTTTCCATTACATGCTACTTCAATTTCATCTAAAGCATTTGTTATTACATATTTGTCTGGCGATATTTCAGTGATAACTATAGGATTTCCCTGAGTACATTGAAATGTACAAACTTTTGCTAACTCTTCTATAGTAGCTCCTTCTCTTATCTTCTGTGGGCAACCGGTGCCTATTACAGCATCGTGTCCATAGCGTGGTAAGTAACATAACTTATCGGCGTGAGGATTACATGTTGAAAGGAAGGTTCCTGACAACATTCTAACACTCGTACTTGTAGTGGCTGCGTAACTTGTGGCATGTAATAATATACATGTCGAATTATGCCATCTAAATGGTACTGTCTGAAATCGTTCTAATAACACTCTTTCTCCTATCCTGATTATAGGGATTTTAACATGAAAAACTACGTTTGTATCTGAGAAAATACACTGCGTTATTGGTAAGCTATAATATTGACTCAGTTTATTAAGTGGAATTGCCAATGTAAAACCTTTCTTGGACATTTTCTCTATTATGTTCATTAAATCGTCTCTTAAAGTTGGCGGTCTAATAGAAGTCATGGGCAAAGTATTATGAAAACATGCGTTCTGAATTTCTTTATATTCCTGTTCTAATACCTGATTTAGCACTATCTTATGGAATAACATGATTCGCATTTGTTCCAATAATCCTTTATACTGCAAATTCTGGGACACGTTCATTAATTCAGCGAAATGAAAGTTCTCTAATGATCGAATTTGTTCAAATTTTCCTTCTACTGCATCAAGTGATTTGTTTATCTGTTTAGCCATATCTTTTAATCCATACCTAATGGTGACTATATCTCTATCAAAATGTTTTAAGCTTCTGGTGATCTTTAAAATTGCTTGCTTCAATTTACGATTTTCTACTTTAGAACTTTGAACTTCTTTATCTGTTGCTACTGAGCAACACCATCCAAGGAAATCTCCTAAGAATGGCAGAAGTCCTCTTTTCTTTCTAGCTGGTTCATATTCAAAATATTCCTCTGTAGGAAATTCTAATGATGATTTATTCAAATGTGCAAGAAAAGCTTCTTGTAACTGTCCTATGGCTTCATCTATAAAACAAAATAGTGAATCTGTTTCCTCATGTTCATTGCATAAATGACTTCCTTCTGAATTTGAAATTTTCCATAAACTGGGTTCTATAACCGGAGGTTTGACTAAGACATTTTCTTATAGCAATGGGATCGTGGCTTCATACATTGTTAATCCACTAATGATATTCCAGTATCCTCCGGATAATAAACGTATGGGTGGTAATGGGTTTCCATAAACCTGAAAAGAGATAGTTACCAGTATACCGAAGTAGATTTCCAAAAACAACAGGCGAGTCATCTTCTGGCTCGGTTTCATCTGGATCTATCCGGTTGATTGGTACCTTTGGAAATAGGTTTGGAACTTATACCACTTTGTTCACTGAGATTTCTGAAACTGGTTAGAAAACTAAAAATGCAATTTATTAGTTATTACAGAGTTAGAAATTTAGTACATCATGTATGAAATTCAGTTAATATTAGGGAATTTCTATCCATTTCGGGCTCTTAAAAATCAACGAGTACCTTGACTAGGGTGTGGTTCTATAGGCAGGCTAACAAGTCCCAGCCTAGCTATTGTTGGATCAAAGTGGGAACTATATTTCCACTGATCACTATACATCCATATGCAACGTTGTATATAGGCGTCTAATTGATAGGCATTTTGCTTAAGCCATATCTCTCTATCTATTTTATTTGGTCTCAAACTTAAACCAAAACGAATATAACTCATATAATGTTTTTCAATCGTAGATTTTCCTTGAAATGGATTAGATGTTATTAAAAGTAAAACATTGGTTCCATACGGAATATGTTTATTTTCTCTGGCTATGAAACATTTCTTAAAAGGACCCTTTATAAACTTATGTGCAAGGCTGGCTATTTCTAACATATCCTTTATTTTTATGGTTTGGGCTGTTGGTAAATTTGGGTTTTCTACTACCTTGGAAGTTGCGTTATCTCCACTTGTACTTGCTCCTTCATTTACCTTTTCAACATTCTCCTTACTTTCTTTACTCTCTAATTGGGTTTGTCTTAGTTCAATTGAGCTATGGGCTCTTCCTAAGTCAAAATAATTAGAAAATTCTGAAGATAGTGTACTGATAGACATTGTCGAACATCTAGATGTGACTTCGACAATATCGCTCTCTTCTTCGGAAGAACTTGTAATTGTCTCTTTGGAAGAAGGGTCATCACTGCTTATAGTGATAGTCCCTCTATCTAATGATTTCTCAATGCATGATGAATCTAAAATATCTATCATGGTATCATGATCTGGTATCGTTATCATTTCCCTATTCACAGATGTCTTTGGGCTAGAAGTTACTAATGGTAAATCCCTTTCAAACATACTATAAGTAATATTTGAGGGTAAAGTTTCATTAACTATACTTGTACTAGAATCTGTACTAGAATCACTAAGAGTTATAGTTTCTTGGTGTAATTTCTCTAATTCTTTTTGGGCGTATTGTTTCAATAGTTGTTCAATGGGAGTATCCTTATTACTTTCAGCCATTTTTTTCTATACCTTACAACACAATTTTATAGTACTACTACTGTTTACGTTGAGGTTGGAATGTTTTTCTATGGGTTGATATAAGCTATAAGCTATAAGCTATATATAGTGTTTGTTTCCCTATCAAAAGTAGACGTAAATAACCATTTACTACAATATTTCTGGAAATTCTCTAATATAAACTTCTTCGTATCACTTGCAACTTTCTGAAGAAAAACATTTATGTCCATATCATGTATAATGGCAAACTCTACATTAGCATCTAAGAATTGTGTCCATTCAAACAATGTTCCTTCTTTGATCATAAAATTTCCTCGAAATACCAAATGTTGTACGTCAAACAGAGCGTAGACGTTCTTTATAATCCAAGTCCATAAGTCGGGTTTGGTAAGAACCAAAGCCATCAAAATCTTGTGGGTTCCCTGGCTTGTGTCTGGGGAGGAAGAAAATATAACATTACCCGGTGTACATAAGGTCTCCTTTTACTTTACTGAATGGAAAAAATTTTACTTTTGGCGTTTTATCATTATAGTCCCTTATAAACAAGCAAATATCATCAACAGAGTTTTCAGGTTGGTGCAATACCAAGGATAGGATGTTGTTCAGATAAGACATCATTGACAAGATCCTTAAAAGACTGGACTACATTAACTTCGTCTTCATGTTGTAGATTTCGTAATTCATAAACATACAGGTCTTTATGTACATTTTCCCCATAGTCTTGTATGACCTTCGTTGCTCTGATTAGAGGTTCATAGGGGAAAGTGAAATGCCGCTTTGTAGTATAAATTATTGATTGATGATCTGGTGGGTAACAAAAATATGGCAGAGAAAATCTACCTACATGGACTATTAAAGTACTGCATTTTATTCTTCCAATATCGAGGAGGTATTATGCTCCTCATAGCTTCAATCATCTTACTGGGTATAGAGTTCTTCATTTTTCAAAAGAACAAGGTCTTTCGTCATTAAACCGTATGCAAGTTGTATGTTGCTGAACACTTTTATAACAAAACTCTTTACAAAATCTACAAAAATAGCTTTTAGTTAGTCTTAGTGTATATGGTGCTTTAAACAAGTAATCCTTCTCTTGTTTTATGACATAATATCTATATTTTCGACAAAGCATATTGATGCAATACAGTCGAGTATGCCCAAAATCATGGAATTCGGCTAACTCTTGTCTCTCACAATAAGGACAATATATCTTATTTCTATCGTGTAAAATGGCTAGAGGTTGAAGACTCATTGATTTAACTTTCTTTTCTTCAGTGGTTTAGACAAAGTATCTAACTGGTTTGGTTCTGTTCCCTGTACTGTTTGTATAGTTACTAACGGCGGTGGACCGTATGGCGTACCCATTCAAACAATCTTCTTATTAGTACATAATATACATCGGCGAAGTTTATTATGGTAACCTTAGCAAGTATATCATTTAACACTTACTCGAATCTAGCAATGCTCTGGTTTTCTAAGACTTGATCTACCGTATACCTTTTTGTATCAAAGAAATAGAGTAAGAATTCTCTATACTGAACCTTTCTATCTTCTAATTCCAATGGAATATGAGGATATTTCTTTGTATAATGTAATGACATTGACCCTCAGTGGTCTGAGCTTTTCTTAGCGGGATGTGGTATTCGTGCTAGCCTTATATGTCCTTGAGAATCGGCTGTAACTTTCAATTTCCAGTTTAACCCGTATCTCTTTCTCTACTCTGACAAAACTATTATGGCGTTTCTTTTTACGTTGAGTAATAGTCTATTCCACTCTAAATATGGAATCTCTAGGATTCCTCCACTGACTGATGGATCTACTTTATAATTTGCAAATACCAAATAATAGGCACTAAAAGTTTGTGCTAGAAATACAATGGCATTTGGTCCTATTGCTCTGGTAACGTCGTTTAAATTATAACCAACAAACGTCTCGATCAAAATTTCATCTATGGTTTCCTGTATTCTTCTTCTAATAGCTTCTGGAACTATCAATACTTCAAAAATCTTTAATTTACTTAATATTTCTTCGGATGCAATTTCAGACATTAATCACAAAAACACTTTAAAACAAAAGAAAAGTCATGCAAACACTCTATTCTTCGTGATATAACTCATAAAATTTCTTAACTCACCTAACGGCTAACTGTTCTCCGCGAGAAGAAACAGGAGGTCGATTCTATTCTTAAGTGAAGATAGGTCACTAGGTCAATCTTTAAGTAGAACCTGTTAAAGATAAATCCTGATATAGGGATGCCTTCGCCTAGATTATACAAATGTATATTTTCGTCATTGTATTAGTCGACGAAGTAATAAATGAAAAAGATGATACTGAAATGATTGTCTCTTATATGAATGGCCAGTTCATTCAATTGACGAGAAGATGATAATGATAATGAGATACATATTGAAAGAAAATATATATACATTCTTCTTTTACGCATAACTAAAATATTAGTTTCTTGGATTATCTTTTCTTTTAAACACTAGTTCGATCCTTCTTTAAACAAAGGAACAAAATTACGTGTGATTTAGATGAGTTTCTTCCTTTTCTGAATTATTTGTGATTTTGGTCTTTACTGATTTACATTTTTTAAAAAAATGTAATTACCATTGGTTCGGCGAATAATATCTCTTCAAACGCCTAACGTTGAAGTTCATTTCCTTTTGTCCTACTAACTTTCTTACATGGAATACATTATTTCCCAAATATCTGATGATTTCCCATGGTCCGTTCCATTTTCGTCTTAACTTTTCCGTTAATCCAAGTTTGTGTGCAGGTTGGTATAACAAAACCAAATCCCCTGCGACGAATTGTACGTCTTTAACTTTTTCATCATATCTTTTCTTATCATATACCTGTCTCTGTTCATGTCTTTTTCTTGCTATTTGGCGTATGTCTTCCAAATGTTGAGATAGGTGCGTCGTATGCGCGGTGGGATCTTGTGTCTTAAGTGATTCTATTCCCATTTTTTCCAAAGGGAATACCGGTTTTCTACCGTACACTAGTTCAAAAGGCGAGAAACCAATCTGATCTACCTTCGAACAGTTGTACGCAAAAACACACAATCTCAAATAATCACTCCAATCCTTTTGATGATGTTCTACGTATTTGCTTAGCATTTGTGCTAACGTAGCGTTGAATCTCTCTACCTTACCATTTGTCTGTGGGTGGTAAGCTGTGGTACATACATGTTTCACTTTCATGAGTTCCAATAATTCTTCTGTTACCTTTGCCATATATACAGATCCTCTGTCGGAGAGAATCTCTCGAGGACATCCGTGTCTCCATATTACATCTTCTAGAAGAAATTTAGCTACTGTTTTTGCTGTGGTTGTTCTTAGACATTTTGCTTCTATCCAATTTGTAAGATAGCATTTTGCAGTAATGACATACTGAAATCCTTTAGAATTTGGCAACGGTCCTAATATATCCGTGGATACACGAGCGAATGGTTATCCAATAGGTATCGGGTGCAATAAACCTTGAGGTTTACCAACATTACGGTTTCTTTGATGGCAAGTTGGGCATCCTTGGACATATGAAATAATTTCTTTTTTCATATTAGGCCAGTAATAACGCTCCGTGATTTTTCCACGAGTTTTACTTATTCCTAAATGTGCTCCGGTAAGAGGAGAATCGTGAGCTTCTCTCAAAATTTCTCCTTTCAATTTTTCTGGTACAACTAACACGTATTGGTCTCCAAACTTTCGATACAATATGCCATCTTTAATTTCAAAGTATCGTACATTTAGTTGATCGGGGTCGGTTTCTTTATCTGTTATTAATTGTGTTACCACTGGATCTTCTCTCTGCAGTTTTCCGATATCCTTTATTTCTTCCTCCGTGTCATCTGTCTCCTTTTTAATCTGGGCGACGGCGACAATGGCTCCTTCTTCTATGCATTCTCTTTCTTGAGCTGATAGCGAAGTAGATGGAATACGGCTAAGACAATCCGGTGCGCAATGCAATTTTCCTGATTTGTGAACAACATCGTAGCTATATTCTTGCAATCTTATTGCCCATCGAGATAATCCCCCTACAAGATCTTTACATCGTTTTAACCAACATAAGGCATGACTGTCGGTCACTACTGTGAACTTTTGATCTATTAAGTACGTTCGGAAGTGTGTGATTCCAAACACTACAGCCAATGCTTCTTTTTCGGCAATAGAGTAATTTCTCTCTGGTCCATTCATGGTCCTACTAGCATAAGCTATCGGATTTACAATTCTCTTCTTTGATGTCGGATCCTTTGGGTTCGGTCTACTCTGACATAGTACTACACCTATGCCGGACTCTGAGGCGTCGGTGTGCAGTTCTATAGGAATACCTGGTTCAAAATGTCGTAATACAGGAGAAGTCATCAAACATTCTTTCAGCTTCTCAAACGATTTTCTTTGCTCTTCTCCAAAAATAAATTCTTGGTCTTTTCTTGTAAGCTTTGTAAGCGGTTGTGCAAGCTGACTGAAATTTTTGACGAATCGACGGTAATACCCGCACATTCCTAACAATCTGCGAATCTCTGTGATATTCCTAGGTTCCGAAATTTCTCTGATTGCTTGCACTTTCTTGGGGTCGGTTTTAACTCCTTCTCTCCCTATGATAAATCCTAATACTTCTGTTTCAAAGTATCCGAAATGGCATTTAGTTGGCGATAATCTTAAATTAGCACTTCTTAGTCGTTTTAAAACTTCTGACAAGCGATATACCATCGTTTCCCAGTTTTCTGCGAAGACTATTAAATCATCTAGATAAACTGCAAGGCTGTTCCACTTCATAGAAGCGAAAATTTGGTCCATGCATCGCTGATACGCTGCTGGGGCTCTGTGTAAACCAAATGGCATCCTTTTCCAATGGAAAAGTCCGTCTCCCGTGATAAACGCGGTCTTGTGTCGATCTTCCTCTTTAATTGGAATTGACCAATATCCTGAACGACAATCTAAAGATGTTATATATTTGATATTTCCCAAAAAGTGTATGATATCATCTATGCGTGGTAAAGGATAACAATCTTCTTCTGCGATAGCATTCAGCTTTCTGTAGTCTACACAGAAGCGTACTTCGTTATTCTTCTTTGGGACTAACACTACAGGTGAAACATAAGGTCATTTACTAGGTCCTATAACTCCTATATCAAGCATATGTTGAACTTCTTGTTTTATAAACTCACGCTGCTTCGGACTCGTCCTATAAGGCGGTTGACTTACAGGAGTTTCCGTCTTCAATGGCAGAGTGAATTCATAGACGTCTGTTTCTCCAAGCTGATCGGCAGTCCATGCTAAACAGTCTTTATAACTTGTCACTAAATCTAGAACCTCGTTCCTTTGAGCTGGTGTCAATTCGGGATTGATGTCTAACTCTTGTGCTAGGTCATGGTCATCTTCTTCCCCTGGAGTGGTTCCACTGTGTAAAACATCTAGATCCACTGCATGACAAGATTTCACTTGGGGTTGCGTTAGCGGTGAAAGACATTCCAATTTTCCTATCACTGTTCCGGAAGGGATATTAACACTGGTATACACCATATTAATTATCGGCACAGCTTTCAGATCGGAAGGTTTCACTAACATTCGTTGCACTAAACATCTAAACTGATTGTATAGACCATCAGAAGGTTCCTGTAAATATTCTAGATCACTTTCCTTTAAAGTTGTACATGGATAAGTTACGGCGATCTGCGTATGCTGACGAGATGGAAGAAACGTATTGACCATTACTTTAAACATTTTATTTTCCTTTCTCCTCTTTCTTTTCTCTTTTCTAGCCTTTAAACTGGTTTTAAAATTACCATCAGAACCTGAACGTTTTACAGAAGTTATATTTACCTGATCATCTGGTAACGGTGTTGGATATTTCAAAAGCTCTGTAGCTGGTGGCTTCCCAATAGGTGCTGGATCATAATCACAACGTGAAGGCTCACGAAGTTCAGACTCACTGTTGATTTGCGTTGATTTACTCGAAACTTTATGTTCGGTGCTATCTTGCGTTACTGTTTGCGTACGCACTTGGGTGCGGTCGGCGTTCCTTGAGGTAGCTTCTGGTTGGTTGACTCGATCATGTGTCCCCTCTTGGCGACATGATGGCGTCATATGCACGCGCAACTGGGTGCGGTCGCAAGACTCGACGGTATTCCCTGAGTGGCTAAATCCTAATCGCTGGTGTGGCGTCACTGCGTTTCCACCGGACGTTATCACCTGTTTTGCTGCCTAGTGGTGTGATGTTTTTGGCGTCGCTTCGACATCACGTGGGCATCAAAAGTTGGCGTTAGGTCGCTTTGATTGTTAAGGAAAGCGTTGGCTTGCTTCAGCTTATTGATAAAATTAATGAGCTTAGTTAAGATTATCTTACTGGGCATTTCTTTATTTTGAAAGTCACCATCCCTCATCATTAAGGATCCGCACTCCTTATCTACGCATGGCGATTCTTGATTAGAATTTGTTTCTTGTCTTTCTTTTACTTGGAATTGAAAACTAACAACTTTTATAAGACCAGAGTATGAAGGAATATTGCCGTTACTGTCCATTTTTACTAACGGAGTTATTTTTTCCATTTGCTGGAATTCCCCGGGACGTTTTAAGCATATTTCCTTTGGACTGATCCATTTCACATACTTATTAAAGAAATCACTACCAAGTAATACAGGGGAGAACTTCTCTCCTCTCTTTGGTTCCATAAAAACGAAGTTTATCCACATTTTTAAGCCGTTTGCTCTAAAATATACTCTATGGACTGGATATAAATCTGAATCTGTGTCAAGCAAGGTTCGAATACTCACTAAACCTATCTTTTTACTATTGCTGACGAAATTCTTTGGCAATAATACAGGATTAACGATACTAATTTCCGAGCCTGTATCTAATAAAGCTAATTCCTTCTTTCCAAATAAATATACATATAGGTGTGGTCTCGGATAACGGTGAGACTCATATATCACAGACTTTAATGGTTTCTCTAATGGTTTTAAGGGTTTTACATAGTTCGCCTGATTTACGAAGCGATCTCCATCTCGCTCCGTCCTTACTCGTTTGGGGTTCGAACAGCATGGACAGGTGCTTCATTACCCTCCGTCAGACGCGTTTTTCCGAGCAGTTCTGACACTAACATCTCGGCTAACATTTCGTTGACTTGATGTTCTACTGGTTTCTGTACTAACCCTTGTACACCTTTTTGATTTCTGAAGGAACCTTGATTACCTGTGGGTGTTCGGTTATCGAGGTCGGACCTTCTTCTTTGTGGGCATTCTCTTGCATAATGACCGAAATTTCGACAAGAGAAGCACTGAATGTTACTCTTATCGTTGTTTCTAGAATTCTGATTTGAATTTATACCCCTATCATTGCGATTATACTGATTAGAAGTACCTCGGTAATTGTTACCTCTATAATTATTCCCTCTAAAATCATTGCCTCTATACTCGTTTCTAGGTGGCGTGGCTACTTCTGCTGTGAAAGTACGCTTGGGAAAATCATTTCTAGGTGGATTCCTAAATGTCCTACCTGTTCCTCGCTGAAACTGGTTATCTTGTCTTTCTGGCCTGGGCCTAAGATTATACCTGGTTTGAAAGAACTTATTCTGTGATACCTGTTGGTTTTGGGATCGATGCACTATTTGGTTTTGTGGTCGATTCTGTGCTTGATTAGACCCTTGATTTGCCTTAATAAAAGATGTATTTTGTCCTTTATTGTCAAAAGATGAAAGAACATCTTTCTCTTTTTGTTCAGTTACCTTTTTCTTTGATAACGCACTATTAGTTAACGAAGCCTGCTTTTTAGCTCTTTCCATTAATCGAAGGTTATTTAGCAAATCACTTAACGATTCCGGTCTCATGGGGACTAGTTTCTCAACTTGGTCCTCACTGAGTCCTCTATAAATATAATTCATTTTGCTTTCAGTGTTCATATGTGGGTCAGCTCTCTGACACAATTTCAACATAGAGTAGTAAAACTGCTCTATTGTTTCATCATCATCCTTCTTTCGTGCACTAAGTTCGATCAAGGCGTCGCCTTCTGGATAGACGGGTGAAAAGGTTTCTTCTAGTTTTGCTTTTAGTTCAGAGAACAAATTTAAGGCCTCTAAGGTACTCTTATGCAATTCCCAAAAATCAGATGCGCTGTTCTTTTTATATGCTGAAAGGTACTTTATTTTATCCCTTTCGGACCATCCCAATATAGTTGCTACCCTCTCATAGGTCTGAATAAACTGTCGGACGTTTTCACCTTTGTTTCCGGAAAACGTGTCGGGTTGTACGGATGGTACTCGCCCGTGACATGGGACTGACATGGTCGTTGTACTAGTGCTTTCTGAGTCGGTCGGCATTGTGGCTATTTGTGGTTTTCTTTCCGCTATAGGCTGGTTACATTCACTAAGGATACAAGGAATTTCTATTTGTCTACGTGATGCAATTCTTTCACTACGTCTTGTCTCTTTTATTTCTTGATCAGACATCCAAGTATTTCCAAAGTCATAGTTTCAACAATGTCAATCATTACATGCACCAAAGTGGTGACATACCTTAACTTTTCCTGCTATTTTGGTGAGTGTCAATCAAATTTGTCTTACTTTTGGTGAGATGACTTCTCACTTTTACTACTACTTTTGGTGAGATGCCCCGCACCTCCACCATTTAATATGTCACGAACCCTGACTCGAACCAAAGACCTCCAAGTCTACCACTAGGATACCCTCAAAGTTCGTGGGACATATGTTTGGCGGGGCTCACCAGGGATCTCACAGCCACTGCGCTAACCTGACACAGAGCTAGGTTCTTGGGCTGTACACTCTTTTCTCATCTGCACTCCCGGCAGAAGAGTACAAGATACAAAGAGAAAAGGGAAATTTATGGGGGTTCCACCACTTAACTTCTAAGATTTAAGATATTCAAGGCAATTAACAATCACCATTTCCATATTCATAGCGATTAGCCACTATTCCTATAACTATGACTGTTGGAAAGAAACTCGTATGCATTACCATCTGAACTCAAGATAAATAAAAGAGAAACACAAAAATAGACTTAATAAACATATATTCTTTGGTTAATATTGATTACAATATGAACATATACTTGAGCTTATTATGAACGCTCGAAAGTGTGTGTTTTTACAGTATTGACGTATAGTCATACTTGAGCGGCTCTTACTTTCTCTTTCATTAGGTTCTTTTCGGTTATTTTGGCTCGGTGGCCAAATGGTACACAAAAATATACAAAAAAACACATACATTACCTTGCAGCCATGCTTCTAGTGAAGTAGGCTTCATAACTCAAACTTTTGAACCGAAATTCGTACTAAGAGCTTGACTCTCAACTCTTTCTTGACTCTACTCTACTCTCCTCTCTTGACTTCACACTTTTTGAGACGAAACCTAAGCTTTTATACAACTGAGAAAGGCTTGTCACTGGGTGGGGTTATCTACTGGCGCCCTCTGACTGACGTGTTATTCTTTGAACTCTAATTTACGTGGAAATCTAAGAAATAACAAGTTTCTGAAGAATTGGAAAGTTCCTGTTACCATATATGGAAGGTTTGTGTTTTTGGCGCTTTGGGCTTGGAAAGTTGGATAAGGAAACCATGGTAATTAATCACTCGCTAGAGGCATATGAGTGGCGTGACTTGATCAACTCTACAAACAAACAGGAAGCTCAATATTTCTTTCTGCGGCTTGGCTTTGATAACTCTTGACAGCGCTTGCTTCCCTCCGGAAGACAAACGAGGCAGATTATCAACCAATGCGGGCAGAGATCTAACATATGAGATAAATTGTATCCTGTTGTGGCTTCCTGCCAAGTTGATAAACAAGTATTTTCCTTGTCGAAAGAGTTCTTTTAAGCTTCTTAAAAACTTACCATTGCTGGCTGGGCAGTGCAAAACATAAAGCAAAGTAATGGTTAAAGGAATATGGTAATCGAAATAAAGTTACTGAGTTCGATTCTGGTGGGCGACAAATTCTCGGTGTGACAGTCCCTCTGGTTGTGGAAAAACCACTCTGCTGATAGATAATTTCCTGCTCGCCCCTAATTGGCTAGATTGGAAAAATAGACACCTGTATGTATTCTCTAAAAGTTTAGAAGAACCGAAATATCAACAACTCATGTCCCTCGTACAACTCAACAACTGTACGAGGGACTTAACATAGCTACATTTGCATAAAAAATAAAACTTCTCAATGATTGTTTGAAAAATTCTGTTGTAGTTTTTGATGACGTCATTCTAGAAAATCAAAACGAAATCCGAAATTTCTTTACATAGGGTCGGCACAAAGAAATAGACTGCTTTTATTTAGCTCAAAGTTATTTCAAAATTCCTAAACAATTACTACGAGATAATACAAACTTAATTTGTTTGTTTCGTCAAGATCACACTAATTTGAAACATGTGCATGATGATTATGTAGGGGGTGACTTCAATTATAACCAATTTTTAAAATTCTGTTCATCTCGTTCGAATAGTGATGATTTTGGATTTGATACCATCGACATGACTAGAAAAGCTAACAATGGAAAATTTAGAAATAAAATCAATGACCTTTTGAACGTTGAAACGATATAAAATAACCTCTAATCAAAAAATTAATATGTCAAAACATAAAATTGAGGATAATTTGAAATTGCGTGATTACCTCACAAAACGTTTCTAAGGCTGGAAATCAGAGAATCGAGGATTTTATGAACAATACAAACGTCAAGACCAGCCAAATATCGATGCAATCAGTGGTCTCGGTAAATAGATTAAGGGTGTCACAGAACAAAATAAAAATCTCATAAATGAATTGGCACTTCTTACTGCTAAAAATTATGCAGATTTTCCTCTTACCCCATTATCTAGTATTCACAAACCTTTAACACTCAAGGAACCACCTACTAAAACTATAAGTAAACCTGAGAAAATTGAGTTGGGTTCCTTGGCAAGACATTAATTAAGTACTGGAAAATTTGAAAAAGATGAAGTGTTTGGATTGTATCCGACCATGGAATCAAATTGGGACATCTAGAATAACATTCGAAGGGGACAACATAAAAATTAATTTACGTGGGAAAAACAGCTAGTGTAGATATCCTGGCACTACTGGATTATGATAGCTCATCACCAAGAAACAACCAAAAAAATTTACAGAAGAAGATTATCAGAGTTACTCAGATATTTTGATACTATCTGATGCCTCATTTCAAAGTAACGATGACACTCAAAATCGTGTTAAATCGAGCAGTGGGGACAAATACAAGAATCTTATTAAACCTATCTGGAACCAACTCAAAACTGGTAGTGGTATCAAACAATACAATACTTTACCAAAAAAAACTTGTGTGGGTAGATGATGTGAGAAAACTCATAGATAGATTGCTGGTTATAGCAGGGGAGGAAAATGCTGGAAACAACAACTTCTACAACGAGAAAATGGGTATTGTAGATATAATTAGCAATAAACTAGCTCATTTTATTGTAAATTATCCCAAAGGTATAGGATACTTAATTAAAGTTATTAATACTCTACCCCTTAAATTCTGGAATATATCAGAGGGTCGAGGTTTGGTAAATGATATTATTAATAAGCTTCCATTTGTGTTACACGTACCTGTGGTCCTGGGACAAAACTTGAGAAAAGATAAAAAAAGGTGACAGGGGGATCAATCCTCTCGATGCAGCTTGTAAAGAACATAACATTGCGTACAACACATACAAAGATCTGGATGCTCGTCATGTGGCTGATCAAAAATTGGAAGAGACTGCATTTGGAAGATTAACCAGCAGATATACTTCTTTGGGTGAACGAATAACAGTAGTGGTTACAACAATTGGTATGAATACAAAACAAAAATTAGGATTGGGACTATAATATATACATACATACATATATATATATATATATATATATATATATACACACACTGCTCGCCATTAAAATTGCAACACCCAGAAGGAAATGAGATAGAAACACGAAACTTGGCAAATATGTAGTTCATAATAAGATAAGAAAATGATTACAGTTAGAGCTCGGTGGTGTGACATGTGACACGTAGAACATGGTTGCATTACCCCAAGGAGCTAGTAGCGTGTACAGCCTTCACGGGCGGCAATAACTGCTGCATCACGGCGAGGCATGAACAGAACGAGTCTATCGATGTCTCCTTGCGGTATGGCGGCCCAAGCGGCTTCACACGGTGTTAGAGGTCTTCAACATTACATGCCGGAAACCTGAGTTGGGCCAGCCGGCGACCCACCATGGATCAGACATGTTCAATTGGCGACATATCCGGCGAACGTGCTGGCCAAGGAAGCAGGGGCACGTGGTTAGCTTCCATAAATGCGAGGACATTTCTTGCAAAATGGGGACGCGCGTTATCCTGTTGAAAAGTGGCATTATGCAGTGCATGGATGAATGGGACAGCAACAGGGGTGAGAACCTGTGTGATGTACCGTTGGCTGTTCAATGTCCCTTGAATGCGTACGAGAAGCGAACGAACACCTATGGCGATGGCACCTCATACCATGATACCCAATGAAGGCCCTGTGTGATGATGCATGATGCAGGCGTCATCAAGCCTAGTGCCACGGTGCCGCCACACGCGTGTACTTCCATCATGATGTATACAGAAGCGGGATTCATCAGAGAACACTACAGCATTCCACTCCGCCATCCATGCACGACGGTCTTGGCACCATCTCAGACGCGAACGCCTATGCTCTAACGTCAGAGGAATCCGCAAGAGTGGGCGCCAGGAAAAAATTCCCCGGTTCGCCAAACGACGAAGCACGGTTCGTGGGGACACTGGATGTTGTAAAACATCCCGTACGTCATGCGCAATCCTCGTTGACGTGGCCGTTCAGTCTGTAAGAGCCATGCGTATCAGACGTCTGTCCTCTCGTTCCGTCGTCCGACACGGACGTTGTGAACCTCTACGTCGCTCTACAGTGCCTTCCTGGTCCCACTGGTTCCATACACGGATCACTGTGGATGCATTCCGTCCTACACGGGCACCGATCTCACGGTAGGATAATCCGCATTCACGGTATGCAACAATTCGGCCGCGATCGAACTGGGAAACCTGCTGGAATCGCTGCCATATTCGACGACGTGGCATTGCTGACAGATTTTAACATACTACACTCACGACCATGCACTTTCACTGCTCTTCTGCACCTATCTGACCTGCTACAGGTACCACTTACCAGATGGCGTGGCAGGTGCACAAGACGCATGACGGCCTTGAACAACTAATCATTTCCTTCTGCACCTCTCCTCTACACACTGCGCACATTTCGTCCGATTCCGATTACTCCTTCTGGGTGTTGCATTTTTAATGGCGAGCAGTTTATACGTATATATATACAGGGTGATTCTAAAGGTATAGTACAAACGAAAACCACAGATACCTCCCATGAAATAGAGACGAAAATTCCCCTTCCACTTTGCCGAGAGATGCCTCTGTGAGGAGCTAGACAACGCCGAAAACGTGTGAAAATGAACTTCACACCTCTGTACAGCCAGTACCAGTGAAGATAGATAGGCGGAACAAACGAAGTCAAAAGGAACACCAAAGTCGCCCATCCGAAAAACACTAGGCGGCAGCTGCGCAACGCATGCGCATGGGGTTCCACAAAGGAAATAGGAGTGTCCCGCAAGACAAGTGAAGGGAAAGGGTAGCGATCGACAACGGTAGGGAGAAAAGAAGCTATGAAGCATGAAGTAACAATTGCACAGCGGGAAACAAACACCATGACTGAAGCAGTGCAGTCGAGAAAAGTGGTGCGGGATTGCAGAACCACGGGAGGACGACGTAGGATGTAAAAACACACCGAGAATGCAAGCAAAGTGGTCCGAGACACTCGACAGGCAACAGGCGCGTACATGGTTCGGGGCAGAAATGTCGGCGCTGGCGGTGCAGCGCAAGGGGAGTCCCCAAAGCACAGTGGGGAGACACCGCAGCAAGAACAAAGCACGGTGCAACAAAAGAGAAAGAGGACCGGACTGGGAATGGTACCTGCCAAGGAGACAACAAATGCGGGACGAGGGATTCCCCGTAGCAGCACCGAGGGGATGTCACACAGAGGTCGTGCGCCAGCAAACGTCGTGAAGGGGCCCAATCAGCTTCTTAGAAATGAAGCCGGAGGCACATGGCTGGGTGGGAGCGGGCGAAAGGCTGCTGGAGTGTCGTACGGACCCCACCACTCCGTACGGTGGACGACACTAATGGACGAGGTCGGAATGTTTCCATCCCGATCACCAGGTCCAACGTACCCAGACCTGACGCGGCTGCTTGCTTCCGAGCGCAACCCCAGCCGAACAACTCGAGTCCCTCCTCGGCCGCAGCCTTCCGCTCCGAAACCAAGCGTGGCCTCACACCACCGCAGCCGCACACTGCCGCGTGGGTGTGAGACCGGGCCGAGCAAGGCTGGACAGATAAACTGCGTGGGACAATCCTGTAATGAAGCTACGTGGGGGCATGCACGTCTGTTCAACTGCTGGGTTACCCCACATTGGTGTACACAAACACCACACAAACGTACGTAGTGCTCCCCGTCGGCTCGAGCAAGACGGACGAAGTACGTGTTGTGGGTGAATGGAGTAAGAATGAAGGACGCTACATGTGTTCCACGATGACAAGGCCCCAGAGTACATGGACCCACCTGACGGCAGTGGTCAGGTAGTGAAGAGCACAGGCACGGGTGGCTCAGGAACGTCAGCTGATTGTACCACAGCGCCGTGCGGACGTGTGGGCTGATTGGAAGTGCAGCGTCAGGGAGCGTGTCAGTGAAAGAGCCGGTGCGCTGGTGGTGTGCTTGACGTACGACATTTGAGTACGTTGTTTCGAAGCCGTTGTGACCAGTGTGTGTGTGTGTGTGTGTGTGTGTGTGTGTGTGCCACCTGTGCACTGCAGTACAGTATTCCATAATTGGCACTATCCTCACCGTACATTTGTAGAACCCGACAGCAGGTTGTTTTCGAACGTGCACCGTACCCTCGGTGAATCGGGTGTGTTACGTGCAGGCCATCATGTCGGTCACCCAAGACATGTGCGCACCGCGGCGGTCGAGGAGGACGTACTTGCTCGCGTGGACGACACACCGTCCACTAGCACCCGTAGCATTGCACGTGCAGTGGGAGTATCACAGTCGACAGTGTGGCGTGTCCTTCATGATGATCTGCTCTATCCCTATGATCCACAGCGAGTCCACGCCTTGCAGGCTGGGGATTTCCCACGACGTGTGGAATTCTGTCAACGACTGTTGCAGTTTTGTACCGACGATCCCCGTTTTTTGCGCCATGTGCTTTTAACGGACGAGGCAACATTCACCCGTGAGGGCATTTTCAATTGCCGAAACAGCCATGTGTGGGATTATGAAAATCCACATGCAGCAGTCGAGGTGCACCATCAGACCCAGTTTGCAGTGAATATCTGGGCAGGTATCATCGATGAACAGATTATCGGTCCATACCTGCTGCCACCACGTTTAAATGGCCGCCTCTATCAGTCCTTCCAGAGCTGCTAGAAGATGTACCCCTCAACGTGCGACATCGTATGTGGTTTCAATTGGATGGAGCGCCTGCACATTTTGATGGCACAGTGCGAACCCTTTTGCACCGTACCTACCCACAGCGCTGGATCGGCAGAGAGGTCCCCGTCCCCTGGCCCGCCCGTTCGCCCGTTCGCCTGACCTCACACCAATGGATTTCTTCTTGTGGGGCCATGTGAAAACACTCGTCTACGAGACCCCGGTGCCTGACAAGGAAACATTGGTAGCGCGGATACTTGCAGCATCGGCCGAGGTGTGTGCCATGCCAGGGATTTTTGATAGGGTTCGCCAGAATTTCCTGCGACGCTGCAATGCCTGCATTGAATGTGGTGGTCGTCAATTTGAGCAACTTTTGTAACAACGTCAGTCCGGGGTACGACTACGTACTACGTACTATTCCTATCTGTAAGTGCACCTTTGCGTGGCAATAAACCTCCTGTGCCCGTAGTTGCTGTGTTTGTCCTGCTGGCGCACGACCTCTGTGTGACATCCCCTCGGTGCTGCTACGGGGAATCCCTCGTCCCGCATTTGTTGTCTCCTTGACAGGTACCATTCCCCGTCCGGTCATCTTTCTCTTTTGTTGATCCGTGCTTTGTTCTTGCTGCGGTGTCTCCCCACTGTGTTTGGGGACTCCCCACACGCTGCATGTGTTTGTTTCCCGCTGTGCAATTGTTACTCCATGCTTCATTGCTTCTTCTGTCCCTACCGTTGTCATTCGCTACCCTTTCCCTTCACTTGTATTGCGGGACACTCCTATTTCCTTTGTGGAACCCCATGCGCATGCGTTGCGCAGCTGCCGCCTAGTGTTTTTCGGATGCGCGACTTTGGTGTTCCTTTTGACTTCGTTTGTTCCGCCTTTCTATCTTCACTGGTACTGGCTGTACTGAGGTGTGAAGTTCATTTTCAAACGTTTTTGGCGTTGTCTAGCTCCTCACGGAGGCATCTCTCGGCAAAGTGGAAGGGGAACTTTCGTCTCTATTTCATTTTGAGGTATCTGTGGTTTTCGTTTGTACTATACCTTTAGAATCACCCTGTATATATATATATATATATATATATATATATATATATATACAGGGTGATTGGTAATTCGACCTATTCCTGGAAAGAGGTAATACTAGAGCACATTTGCAAAAAATTTGACCCTATGCACCGGCGGTCGGAAATCAATGGGTTTCCTGTTATTGCACTTTGTAGATGTTCGTGACATATTCCGACTTGCGACCAAAAAACTACTAATTGTGAAAAACCACTACACCCTGGACACTTAATAGACACGTTGCTAACAGCTGACGAATGAGTGACTACAGGAAAAGAAATTCATGAACAAAATTCCCATACACACAGGAAGAAACAGTCATTGGTGCACACGTCATGAAGAAATTTGGAAATTATCGTTTAAATCGAAGAGGATTACTGAAAAAAATTGGTAACACACTTAGCGTAAAAATTACGGAAAGAACTTCCTCGTTTCACAAGCTCTCCAAAAAGATACAAATGTTGGCAACTGGCACACGGGTTGGGGGGAAAATCTGAATAAAGAGAGGAGAAGGTGCGTTGTAGACCTCTTTGTAAAGTGAAAAGAAGTTGTATGTTTTGAGAAATAGAGGAACGAAAATGAGTGAAATAATAATGTTATTTACGATTCTCATGATTCCAGGTTGTCAGAATTAACTGTTACAAAAACTATAAATCCTGTTAAAATTGCCTCCCCCGGTTACGTATGAAAGCACGTAGCCTGCGGCGTACTTCAGACACAGTCACTCGCTTTGACGCTCTGTCTCTTATGTCTCAATTCTCTCTCTGAACTCTTCTTGGTAATCCACTGGTGTCCTGAAGACTAACTCTTTCGTGTGACCCCAAATGTAAAAGTCGCATGCTATTGAGGAGGGAGATCCTGTCAGAAGGATGAATAAATATAAATACCCTGAAAAAAATAATAATAATCATAAAAACAACATGAAACCTAAAGGAATTGTGTACCAAATTCCATATCATGATCTTAAAAATTAAAAAATTAATCTAATTTTAACTATAAAGCAACAGGAAAAGTTGTTGTTGTTTAGTTGAGTTGGTGTTTTAAGTCCACTTTATGCACAGAAAGGCTAATCGGGACTGGACCTACAGTTTAATGTGTAATCCGAACCATTTGTGCCTCCACCGGGTATCGAACCCGGGACACTTTGATTACAAGGCGGCGACGCTACCACTGCGCCATCGCGAGGCCCTAACAGGAAAAGAAGAGACATTGTATAGCCAAAGGAAATGGAATGAAATTATTACTTAGTACATCACAATTTAAACGTTTGCAAAATACAAGAAAAAAATCACATAGTGAAGGATTTATATTCATCATTCAAGCCATCCTGGCGGCTTTAGGGGCAGTAGGGAGCGTAGCGGGGATAGCGCGGCTATTGCCAAAACTTTAATTGATTCAAAAAAATAATAAAACAGAACTAGAAGAGCAGAAGCGTCATAATCTTGCCATGGAAGACGATGTGAAGTCCATAGCAGTCAGAAAATTTTAAAAAAAGAAGAAGCGCTCACAAACCAAGACACTGAATCTTTAGTTAAAATATTTACAATTCGACATTTCTGGGGGTTTTCATGTCTGATTCTCTCATTAAAGATAGTCACCTTAATCACCAGAATGTAGCGTGGTGAATTTGGACATGTCGAAAAATATCGGTACCCACTGGATATGCTATTATAAACAAAATAACAATGCTTTTATTTTCGATTCTTTCGGAGGGTTAACACCTACAGAATTAATTCATTATTTAAAACATGTTAAGATTTATTACAACGACGAACGTATTCAAGATTTCGATCAAATTATATGTGGCCATGTTTACATTACGATGCTTAGATTATTAAATATAATACATAACATCAAATTACAAGATTTTCAAAAAGCAGTGTGGAATATTAAATATGGGAATTTTCATCTCTCCAGCGAGACTTCGGTCTTGAAACTACATCTCCACGATGATATGATCTATCCAAAATCCATAGCTCTGAGAGCATTCTACAGAATATATCTAATTTCAAATGTAACTTCATACAACAATTCTATATTTGTAGGTAATGAAAAAAATATTATTCCTCCTGGACAATATAATTTATCTACTTTACAATCTGAAATTCCTAACGCTGTATTGCTATGTCAAAACTCTGTAACACACAGAGTGGAGATCGTATCTACCAAATAAACAGTGTACCTATCTACCATGGGCGAACTTCTAGGTATCCCCAACAATAGCAAATTAGAAGCAGGTATTAGGCACATATGTACATTTATACCAAAATTCTTAGCTATATAAACATTGAAGATTCACTGCAACATTGCTAGAGTAATGATTATCAAAGCTGAAGAAAATTCAGTAGGTAGCCACAAGGAGACAGGTATCATTGCTACATTTAAACCAAATTCGAAATTTATGGAACCTATCATCTATTCCCCAATCCCACCAGTCTATTTCCCTGTTTCTCTTGATAAAGTTAAATACATAGAGATAACAATTACAAATGAGAAAAATGAGATCATCGGTTTTTCCGGTGCTAATACCACGGCGATAATAGAAATAAATATTTAAAATAAATAAATAAATGCCAATATCGAGAGTTATGAGTTGCAGTCATTTCCTCCAAACAGGAGGACATTTGCTAATCTTAATGAACCGAATAAGGAAATCCAATTTGATATTACAGTAGGCGATGGTTTTATTCATCCACATATATCGGATCTGTATATAAAATTTGATATTGTAAAAAAAATAATGGTGAAGAATATCCAGCTATTGCTAATGTAAAACTTATAGATAATTTTGTTCCATTTTTATTCTCACAAATTGAAATCAGAAAGCATGGTACAGTTATTGACAGAATTGATTATCCTGGAATTACATCCACTACAGTGGGGACATTAAAATTATCCAAATCAGAGAGTGTACAGGGTGGCTCAATAAGTCACTTAACACCCTCAGTACAAGGCCACTGCAGCGCGCAACATGGAAATGGTGATGACCAATTGTTATCAGACCAAGGGGGGACCACATTGACGCCACCCACACGGTCGGCGGCCATCTTGATGTCCGCCATCTTGAATTCAACTTCAGAATTTTAAATGGGAAGGTGGTCGTGCGACATATCAAAATGGGCTAGAATTTCACGAAAAATTCAATGGTGAAGGCTTGTTCGACGTATCTTTAACCAGTAAAAAGTTATGACTGAATTCTTGTACCAATTTGCTCCTTTTCGAGGTGTTAGAAAGATGCCTTAAAATTTGTTTAGCGCTTCGGTAATGCATCGAGATCAAAGTGACGTCTATGGAGAGACGTTCGCATGCCATTGCACATTATTTTAATCGGATACATCCATGAAGAGCTGTGCATTATGAATGGTTGTCGCGAACAATTTACAGTGTGACGCTTCCATTGATTCGATGATTTTTATCTGATAACCCATTTTCGACACATCAAAGCTGAATGGTTGGTGCTGGTAAGTTAATGGTGTGGCGTGCTGTGTGGAACATGATTGATTATTCAATTTTTCATGGACGGAACCTTAAATGCTTAGGGCTACTTGGATTTGTTAAATAAACAGTTTTTTTCATCCTTGCTTATGGAAGAAGGTACTTTTTACAGAGTTTTTTCAATAGGGAAGAACACCAGAACACTTATGGGAACGTTATGAACCAGTTTTTGTCCAAAGTTAGTTATCAGATGACAAGGGTCACATATTCTGTTTATAAACTTCCTTATGAACATAAAAATTAGCCTTGTCACTGTGAAGGACTTTTAATTCAATGGAAGCGTCACACTGTAAATTGTTCGCGACAACCATTCATAATGCACAGCTCTTCATGGATGTATCCGATTAAAAAAATGTGCAATGGCATGCGAACGTCTCTCCATAGACGTCACTTTGATCTCGATGCATTACCGAAGCGCTAAACAAATTTTAAGGCATTTTTCTAACACCTCGAAAAGGAGCAAATTGGTACAAAAATTCAGTCATAACTTTTTACTGGTTAAAGATACGTCGAACAAACCTTCTCCATTGAATTTTTCGTGAAATTCTAGCTCATTTTGATATGTCGCACGACCACCTTCCCATTTAAAATTCTGAAGTTGAATTCAAGATGGCGGACATCAAGATGGCCGCCGACCGTGTGGGTGGCGTCAATGTGGTTCCCCCTTGGCCAGATAACGATTGGTCATCACCAATTTCAAATTCCATGCTGCAGTGGCTTTGTACTGAGGGTGTTAAATGACTTATTGAGCCACCCTGTATATTATAAAGTTGGTGGATTCGAGGCTGCAACAAATATCATAACAAAAAGTCACACAGTACTGTTCCGCATGAGATTGCTATTTGGCTTTTTCTCTGATTATAAATAAATTATGTGGAAAGGTGGTTTAAGTATAATATTTCGCAGATCACCCAATGATCATAATTCGATAATGAGATACATAACTTTGAATCCAGATGGAACAGCCAATGATGCTAGTTTACCCGAAGCTGCAAAATGTGTGATTCAGTCTATGGAGTTACGCATGAATATAGTTGAATATGAATCGAATTATGCTCTTAAATAAAATATACATAGCCAACATTTTGAAAATCCTCAAATTCCGATACAATTTTATACATATCAATACATACAGTGGCCAGTGGAGGGTAAATTTTAGAATTCGATATTACTAATCAGTTTCAATCAATACAATACGATATGCCAGATTTTGTAGATGTATTGTTTCAGACAGGGAGAGATGACAATCAGGAAAAAGAAAGCAGCCAGTTTGATAATTGTGAAATTAAAAATGTATATCTGAAGAATGGTCGAAATGAGCTATTCCCACGTGAAAATTACAATTACATTGCAGATCAAGATTATTTAAAATTATTAAAGACGAGTTTATAATTCACAGACCAATGTTTTTTTAATAAATGCATCCAAAAGAAAATTGGTAGTTATTAATGATCGAACAAATATTAAGTTATATGTGAGTTTCATGAAACTATACCTGAAAATACCATATGCAATGCAATTTTAATTGTAGAGAAATCATATATATATATATATATATATTAGGGATGTGACGAAGCTGAAAATTCACCGATGCCGATGTACTCACCGATAATTTTTGGAACCAATACCGATGCCGATATTTAACCGATTCCGATACATACGATTATTAAACAGAAATGGGATGTTATTTCCAGCATGACAAAAATAAATTTGCTATGTACATTTCTATTGCATATCATATGTATACACATATATATTCTCAAGAGATGCGAATGTACATTTGCATCTACAAAATGTTATGTGTAACCTTTAAGAAGAACATGGATTCTCAAGAGATTAAACATTAGTACACAAGCAGTTCTTTGAAATGCAAAATGGATTCCTGTTCTGCCAGATTAAACTTCAGAAACACGAGATTTGGAAGCACTTTAGGAAGTAACCTACTTCTTCTCTTATCTCAAATCTGTTCAGCAACACTGAACACTCAATCGCTGAATACTGATGCAGCAGGTATGCCCAAGTATTTTCTCAGGACTTGCTTCAGGTTTGAATATACATTTTTGAATTTCCAATACAACAGCAGATCCTGGTTCAGCAATGTACTGTTTTATTTAGGTTGATCCTCTGAATGAGTTTGCAATAATTTCATTACAAAAACTCTACAATAATGACGAATCATAACCAAATTTTCAATAAATCTTACAAAGCTAGAATATAAAACTTATTAGAAGGTAAAAACCAAAGTATAATCTGGACCGGTTTAAATATCGGATTTTTGCCGATTCCGATACCGATGCCGATGTGTCAATTTCGGCCGATTTTCATACATCTGTAATCGGCTTCGGCACATCCCTAATATATATATATATATATATATATATATATATATATATATATATATATATATATATATATATATTGATGAAGGAATTGAGAGCATAAAGGTAGAAACATTAATTTGCCTCAAACATCGCTCTGAAGCTCACAAGTTGAACGCTCATTCACCCCACATTCCACCGGATGCAGAGCCGAGCAACAAGAATTTTCCATTTGGCTCTGCACAGTCAGCAAGGCAACGGCCCTCGCCAGCGGTGAGTGCACCTCCACTGTAAATTTCCATCTGCATCCAGGGATACCCCAGGTGCACAGTGGAGGGGCAAAGTCCACCAAGCTATGACTCAAATCCAATGTATAAAACCCCTGGAGATGGTAACTCGATCTCTCACTTCGCTCCAATATCACCACCAAACTGATCGACGAGAAGAGGACGACGGCCTGCTGAGAGATCGCGACACTACGAGACGGCAACAAGCGAGAAGTCCACAAGCAGTCCGGATTAAGCCAGCCGAAGAATCTGCAAGCCATAAAACAAGTCGCCGAATTGCCTGCCGTCTCTTATCGTCATCTTCGATCTCTCCAGCGGACACCTGTCACCGTCGCCTTGCCAGAAGCCGAGGGCCAGACCTACAGCAAGGGGTGAGTAGCGTTCAACATCACAGGCTCCCAACAATCCTTCATCAGCTTCCTTAAGGGTAGAGGTGGTTAGCCAAGTCAAACTTAAGACCTATCGTATTTATCTGAGCTACGTCCCGGCGTGACTCGATCCCGTACCTTACCCGACGTCACGCTACATGGTGGAGATAGCCGGCTCCACTCCGAGGATTTCCATAAAATTTTAATTTTTTTTACGTCACTCAAAACCCCATAATTTAAAATCCCCGCCGCACACAGCAGCAACCCTAGAAATTCTTCTTTTTCGATAATACACTTCGTATTATAAACCCCCCACTTGTAAATTTTCTCTTCCGCTCACTATCTTTCATTTCTTGTGAATAAGTGCATAAAAATTCCCCCTCCCTAAATTCGCATGAACGAATCCCAAATTATTCTTCACGAAGAACTAGACCGTTCTCTTGACCAGATTCTCTCCTTAGCCTCCGCTATTAATTCCCCCGCTCCTTCCCCCCGAATAACCAGATGCAAGGCTCAACATCCCGATTATGCCCAGTTTCTAGGTGGTCTAGAAACACCCAAACGAAAAAAGAAACACCCAGAACCCCAAACCAGTACACCTAAAACTAACACCCCTACCACCATCAATCCTACCCCTACCATTAATCCATCCCCTTCAAGAATGTCAGTAAATATACCCCATGGCTTATACCCCGCCCCCTTCACAGGAAAAAACCCTCAAGAAGTTGAGCAGTTTTTTGAAAAGTTCGATAGTATTGCGGGCGCTTTGGCGTGGGAGGAAAATAAAAAACGCGAAATGTTGCCATTGTTCCTCGCAGACATAGCGATCAAATTTTTGAATGATCTCAAGAAGCAGCCCAACTTCAACACCCTCACCTTTCCGCAAATCAAAAAGAATTAATTTCACTATTTAAAGGCAGTCACTTAGTCAGCATGCCTATCCAAATTTTATTAGAGACAAAGCAGGAAATTAACCAGCCCATTCATGATTATGTAATTCGTAAGAAAAATCTCGTCCTTCAATTCTTCCCGCAAGCGACGAACCCTCAAATCCTTTCCTATGTTGTGTCGGGACTTCGATCTAAACACATCGCTGCGATAGGAGACAAAGAGTTCACCGACACAAGTTCTCTTATTGCACATCTGCAGAATCAAGAAAGGCAAGACATGCTGATTCAAGCTAGACGCAATGAGGAACAAAGTGAAGCGATGAAACTGATAGATGCCGCTAAGTACATGCACTCCATTTACGCAACAGCCTCCCCTCAGTTTCCCAGCTGTACGCAACCACAGGTCAACAACACGCATCCTTTCCCCACACCTCAACCTGCTTCGTCATTCGTGACGTATTCCCCCCCTACCCCCCACCCGCAGATCTCTCAAGCTCCATACAACTTTCTTCCGCAGCAATCTTATCAAGCAACACCAGCTCTCCCGACCAACTCGTGGCAGGTCCAAACCACGCCCACAGTCCCTCCTTCCCTCCCTTCCAGTCAAGCTCCACACACGCAGTCCACTAGTTCTACCAGCGCTGCCGTTTCACAGTCTTGTAACGCAATTCTGACATCTGGCGGTTCAACAGCGAATCAACTAGATTCAGTCACAAATCAATTGCAAACCTTGACATTAGAAAATAAAGTTGAAGCGTTGTGTCACACTGTACAGAACCTGGCGGACCAAATACAATCAAATAACAGTAATCAATTTCAGACCCGGCCTCCTTTTTATTGCCAGGGGAATGGCAATCGCACAGGTTCTACTCGCGGCATGAGACGTAATTTCAGATCTCGAGGTGGAAATAATAATTCAGTCGGGGGGCGACACAGTTTTCGCAATGCCAGATTTGTTTCCGTTCAAATCACTTTACCAGGGACTGTTTTTATAACCCAAACAATGAAAACAAGGGCGATTTAAACTGAAAAACCTTGTGAATCGATGGGACAGATCCACACGCAAGACAAAATTTGACACAGTTCCTATCCTTGAAAAAGCAATCTATTCTTCATTCAAGCTCATGTAAATAATAACCCCCTAGAAATTATGATTGACAACGCAAGCCAGATTAGTATTTGTTCTCAGCATTTAATTCCACCCAATGCAAAGAAAATTAAAATGCACAGCATTATTAAATGCGTCACTGGCAACAGACTTCCTATCTCAGAAATTATAATACTCCCCCTTCACATAGGAAGATATAGGTACTCCCACCCTTTTAGAGTTGTGCAATCCAAAGAATTACCTCCTCTCCTTGGCAATGACTTCTTGAAGACACAAAATTGTGACATTTCACTTAGTACTAACCTGTTAACTCTTAGACGCTTAGGCCATATTCCGAACTATAACCTTCCCACAAAATCACACACCTACACCTTACATCCCTGATGTAATTTTTTCTAAACTACACCCTACTAGCAACCAACACAGTTTAGTAACAATCCCAGAAAAAGTAACCCTAAAACCTAGAACCCGAACATATGTTCCAGTTTCCATCACTCCCCCCCTCCCCCACAATATCCTACTCACACCCTCTCAGGAAACACTCCTTACATACAATATCCTCATACCCCATGCTCTCCTTAACATTTCTTCCCCTCTATTACTAATTCATAACCTCTCCGAAAAACCAGTCACTCTCAAATCCAACACCCCACTTGGCCAAGCAACCCCCTGTGACATAATAGTAGACATGACAGACGCATCCAACACTGATATGACTACCACTACATACGCATGCACAGAAGACAATACAGAAAACACAAGACTGAAGGAAAGTCAGCAAAAATTTGACCCATCTTGCATCAGTATTAACCCTGACTTATCAAAGGCAGACAAACAAAAAATCATACAATTAGTATTTGATTATGCTGATGTTTTAGCTTAGAAAGGCGACAAACTCACCACAACCCCAATTTATGAGTATGACATTGACATTGGAGACAATCAACCTCCTTATATGAGACAATACCCCATCCCTTTGAATCTTAGAGAGCAAATGAAAATTGAGCTGAACAAGCTCTTACAAGATGGCATCATTCGCAGGTCACAAGGTAGTCCATTCCGACACCCAGTTCTCTTAGTGCGCAAGCGAGACAATTCGTTCCGCGTGGTGTCTGACCTTCGGGCGCTGAATAAAATTATTCAGCCCTCTTCTCTCCCCACACCTAACATTGATAACATTTTAGCAGACATGGCAGGCAAGAAATATTACACAACTCTCGACCTTAAGTCGGCATTTTTTCAGGTAAAATTAACAGAAAGGTCAAAGAAAATGACCTCATTTGCAATTAGTAATTGTGGAAATTACGAGTATGAAGTATTGCCAATGGGATTGAAGACAAGTAGTCAGGTCATGAACAATGTAATGTCTATGGCTCTATCTGGCATAGATAGTTCCGAGATATCTGCATATACGGATGACATAATTTGCTACACAAACTCAGTTGACGCAATGCTACAAGTTTTACATAAAGTCTTTGCTAAATTACGTGCAGCCAATTTGAAACTAGGGCCAAATAAATGTAAATTTTGCTTTGAAGAAATTCCAGTCTTAGGCCATCGTGTGTCGCAAAAGGGATTTCAAATTTCTGATCACATCCTGCGTGCAATCAAAGAATTCCCTCCACCTAAATCTAAGAAGAATTTGAAATCCTTCCTAGGCATATGCAATTTAATCAGACGCTATGTACAAGGGTTTGCGGAACCCGCAGAATGTTTGTTCAAATTACTCAAAAGAAAGTAAACTTTCATTGGCACGAAGAGCATCAGAAAAGCTTTGAGGCATTAAAAGACAAAATTATTTCTGCACCCATTCTTAGACCTTATGACCCAAAGCAAACTTCATGCGTATACAGGGCGAACCTACTCATACGGCAGAATAACATTAAGTCCTGTTGCTTTATACAAAAATTGAAAATATATTACGTATATGTTTCGAAGAAATTAAACTGAATTATCACAAAGTTGAAAGAAATCTTCAATTAACTTATTCTCACGCATGGTGACATGTTAGCATGTCTACAGGGCGAACCTACCCATGCGTCAGAATAACAGTAAGTTCTGAGTCGAAATTTAACATTATTTTGTGAAGATTTTATTTAAAATTTCAGAAAACTTCAAAATAAAGTTGAAATGAACTTATTCTTTCGTATGGTGACATGTTAGCATGTCCACAGGGCGAACCTACCCATACGACAGAATAACTATGTCTCTAAGCTAATTTGGGAACGAAGACTGAGTTCTTGAACACTCCCATAAAGGGAGCTGAGTATTTAAGATGTTAATCCATCGGAGTCGGTGATGAAAATGCCCCAGAATTAGGTTCCGAAGCTGTATTTATATCCTTGCATGTCAAGCAGAGCGCCTCCCGTGACACAAAAGATAAACATAGCTACAGCTGTGATATGCAGAACTAATTTGTGTATAATGGCAATATTCTAAAGATTAAACAGTATGTTCCATAAGGTTCATTTTTCTATGTCTAAAACAACAGTTATGATCCTTAAAGTTTCTATAATATTCTCTACCATAAAGTTGTCACATTCTTAAAAACTTCTTCCAAGAGTTCGACTTCAAAATCCACCATATCCCATCACCATAGAATGATCTTGCTGATGCATTATCGAGGAATCCTTTAGATCCAACTCCTTCCTTGCCCAACGACACAGCACAAGACACTTCCCTTGACACAGACGAGGAGGACATACTAAATCAAGTCTTCATGTTACAATCCGATGACTTTGACATAGGTACGGCACAAAGAGAGGACCCATACTTACAAGCATTAATCAAAATTCATGAAAACCACCCAGATGCTGATCACAAATTAGAGAAAACAGCCTACTCATTTGTTCTTGACAATGGAATCCTTTATAGGAACACTAAATTTTCACCAGGCTATAGAAGACAGTTATGTATTCCCCAAAAACTAAGAAAAGAAGTGTTTCAATTAATTCACAGTAACAAAATGATGGCCGCACATCAAGGTGCTGCTATAACATACTCCCATCTCTCTTTACGCTACTATTGGCCTAATCTAAAGAAATATGTGTACGCTGCAGTACGCAAATGCACTGAATGTCAAGTAGCAAAAAGAGCTCACGGAGCCGTACAGCATACACTGCAAACGAGCCCACCCGCTACTCATCCCTTTAGCCAAATACATATTGACGTGTGTGAACCACTGACTTCAACCTCTGACACAGGACACAAATATTTTCTATCCGTTGTTGACAATTGTACCAGATTTGCCATAACTACAACCATCCCCAACCATGATGCCAACTCAATAGCTAACGCCCTTGTCTCGCATGTTTTTCTCATTTTTGGTCTTCCAGAGACGATTATGCTTGACAGGAGCTCCCCGAACTGTAGCAAATTAATACAGGAATTATCCAAAATTACTGGTGTCACATTAAAATTTATTAATACTGCTGCCCACTTCAGAAATGGTGTAGTCGAATCATCTTTTCACTACTTGAAATCCATCATGAAAACTTATGTGGTACAAAAACAAGGTAAATGGCATGAACTTTTGGCTAGCGCGACCCATACCCACAATGTAAGTATACATCTTGGTATGAACAACTCCCCCTATTTTTTGCTATTTGGACAACACCGTAGATTAATTGCAGATGCTGTTCTCCCTACTAATCCCAACACCACTATCCACTCTAATGAACAGAGAATAGAACAACTCCAAGCCGCTCGAGAACTAGCACACCAACATTTAGCAAAGCGATTTGAGCAGCAAAAACAATGTGCCGACAAAAAGACACAACAAACGACCTACTCCCCTGGACAATTAGTGTATATTTTGGACACTACCCCTCATCCCCACGTACCCAAGGCATTTTCCTCCTCCTACAAATTTCAAGGGAAAATAATTTCACAAAACGACTCCAATTCCTATTTGGTGGAATACACCGATGGTCGTGGCAAACTGAAAACCGATGCTATCACGATTCACCGTTTGAAAACAAGGCACCTCGACTCGGACGAGTCTGTCACTTAAATATTCAATTTTTCCATTTTTCACCGTTGCACAGTCCATTCACACTTTATAAATATTCTTTTCGCACCCACATGTCAATATAATAGTTGTATTTTCGCATTTTTTTTCGCAACGCGATCTTTTTCACAAGGGACATTTTTCACTCAGTCGCACACAAGAACGAGCACATGTAAAAACGGAAGTTCCGCCATTTTGATTCACGTAGTATCCTCTTCTTCCTGTTCCCTCTTCCTCAACACTGTACACATAAAAGAGTGGGGAATTAACTTTTAAAGCAAGTTCGAAGACTAAAATAAACTTTAATATTCCGCAAAGTAATAATAATAAAGAAGTAGAAAGTAAAAACGGCGAATCAGGAACGTAGTCTCTCAACTGACTACTGGTTGAGTACGTGAATTTTCCACTCGCTAGAGACAACGCGATTTTTTTCTGTCTGCAGCAAGCATATTGTAAAAAAAAAAAAACTCGCACAAGTATCTGCGCATGCGCGACCTGACCTACCCGTAGACGAATCTCGCACAGCTGACGATGTAGCAATCGCCTTGGCTCGAGCAAATACATCGCGGAGCGCAAAACGTAAACAAATGGTAATAAAATACAAACAAATAAAAATGCAGAAGTTTATATTATAAACTATTCAGTCTCGAGAATCTCTTGCATTACAGCTTGTTATTCCTTCTCTTTTCTAATTTATCATTAGTGCTCTTTTACCTTTTTATTTGAGTAGCTAACTCGGAAAACATTTTTTTTCTCATCACAAATCTCATGCTTAATACATGATATTTTTTTTAATGCAAACTCAGTTTCAAAATTGTATCTTTGTCCCTTTCGAGGTTCACTACCAACAATGGCAGTATTGTTACTAGTTTCCCTTTTTTCCCTCATTTTTTCGGTCACCACGGCGACTGAACATGTGAAAATCATCTCGGGAATTTATCTGAAAGAACTACCAGGAACCATCCCTTATCATTATACCATCCCCATCTACTATAATGTGAAATTGCAAATGCCTAAACCCCAACACTTCCCATCAACACTACATAATGCCATGTGCAACAAAGGTGAAGAAGATTCCAACCAATGTAAACTTGCGGTCCAACTCCAAAATTTTCATTCACACCTTTTTTCACACCTTTCCCTCTTCACACGACCCACTCCCAACACTTCCGTAGTTAGACAAAAGCGTGCACTCCTTGGCTTTATAAGTAGCATTGCTAACTATTACTGTGATTTTGCCACTACTAAGCAACTAGAACCCTTATTCCAAAATGCTCATGAAGTAAAACAAACGATATCTAACATTAAATTACAACTGCAAGCTAACCATATTTTTTATCAAAATTTAACTGGTGAAATTCACTCTTTCCAACATCAGATTGAGGATGTTTTTACTGAATATGCTAACCACTCTGATAGTTTGGCTAGGAATCAGGAAGCATTAATTAATAAACTCAAAAATTTAACAATCAAAGATGCACATCAAGCACAGGCATATCTCATCGAATTTATGACCCTAACCTTGCAGCTTAGCCAAATTTTCACCCTTTTTGAATATGAGAATACCATTAACAATTGTAAACATCATTTTCTCTCTGAACATGTTGTATCTAAAACAACAATGTACCGAGACTTGAAAAAGATTCAAAAAAATATTCTTCCTACTGGATTTGATATAGCAATTCCTCTCACACTTATTGGCATGTATTATCAGATACCACTGTCCCAATGCAGAATTTCTGCTGATGCTGTCAATATTGAGTTAAGTGCCTATCACTTCCACTCAGAAGAAATATAAACTTTATTTAGCAATCCCTGTCCGTTTCGTATCAAAATTTAACATGCGTAGTGTCGCATAATCCATCGTATATCGCCATCGATGATTCTCATAATGTTGTCACTATTAGTGGTACAGATCTTGAAAATTGTCAGGTCCATACACAGAAATTGTGCCTTCTGCCTTCTCAGACAGGAAGACACGATGGGCTCAATTTCTGTTTTCAAATTGATTCAAGCAACAACCGTGGCTGATTCAATGAATGTGTGTACCTACACATGTCACGAATCCCACCTCACCGATGTGGTCAAATTAGATTTAAATGTATATGCAATCATTAATCCTCCTCCTACCATCACCTTTTTTTACGCTAATGGCTCCACTTTACATTATAATCTTACCACTTTTCCTGAACCCGGTGCAGTATTGTTACACGTGGCTTGCCGTACAGATGTACTTATCACCCCCGATATCAAAATTCATGCTATCCTTCCTTGTGGTTTCGATCATTCAACAATCCACCGAACAATTCATATCCTTCCTGCTGCCTGGACAAACAATCCCAATTTTCTACTCGACACCCATTATAAAATTTCCCCCCTTGTGAATGTAACGGCTCTTTATCATACACAATGGACATTTCATATCCCACACCTTAACCTCTCCCAATATAAAGTTCTTGACATCCCTCCCATAACTCCACTTTACAGAAATGCGGATTTTCCTATCATTATAATTTTTGTCTGGCTCACATGTTTCACTCTAGGTGTCATATACCAATTTAAACTTCTCTACATTCCCCTTTTCTTATGTTTTACTTCTAAGGCTCTGATAGAAGTTAAGAAAAAGATAAAAGATTGTAGAAAAGATACTGTGAACAAGTCGAGTTGGAGAGAGATTGTCTTTTGTCTTTGTTGAATGTCTTTCATGTAGTTTTTATAACATGAAGTTATAAGTAAAATAAATGTTGTTTTGTTCGTTAACGTTTTGCCTAATTTAAAGATCATTACAATTGGCGACGAGGATATAGATGGAACGAAGGTAACAAGAATAATGTGTATAAGAAGATTAGTCTTATTATGAATAAGAAGCTATGAATAATGGAGGTTAGTAATCATGTACAGTTTTTTGAACAGTTCGATGTGGAACGTGGCAATATTCAAACATACATTGAAAGATTTGACCAATTCTGTTTGGCAAATAATATTGCAGCAGATAAAAGAGTTTGTACATTAATTTCCGTAGCTGGCGGAAGAGTGTACGATATACTAAATGATTTAGTAGCACCAGCAAAAGTGCCACACAAGACATATGAAGAATTATGTACTTTGTTACTAACTCATTTTAAGCCTAAAAGAAATGTCATAGCTGAAAGGTATAAGTTTCATTTGTTGAGACAAGAGGAAGGGCAAACGTTATCTGAATTTGTAATATGTTTGAAGCATCAAGCATCTAATTGTTCATTTGGTACGTTTCTTAATGAAATGATGAGAGACCAATTAGTTTTTGGCATACGTAGTGAAGTAACAAGAAAGAAATTATTAGCTGAACCAGAGCTTGATTTTGAAAAAGCTGTATCTTTATCATCAACCATGGAAATGGTAGAGCAAGATGTGAGGTTGTTCTATCAAAAAGATAAGACTGTATTCAGTAATGTACATCATGTACAAAAAGATGAAACAGTCAGCAAAGTAAGAGAGGTGCTTTTAAATGTTCAAGGTGTAATAATGTACACGAAAAGTACAAATGTCCGGCTTGGAATGTACATTGTTTTAAATGTGGATTAAAAGGTCATTTTCAGCAGTGCTGTAAGAATAAAAATAGCAATGTTATTAGGAACGAAGCTTCAACTAAGGTGAGCCATGATGTTGATACATCTATGAAGCCTTTGTTGTTAAATGGCGTACATGTGGAAGTTAAACAACCTGTGTACGGTAATAAGAAAAGTAGGTTAGACTTAATGAGTCTTAATGAGAATTCAAGTGAACCTTCACATGAGAATAAAGTACATAAGAATCAATTATATGTACAAAAATCGGATGTTGAAATGAGTAGCTCTGGAAGTGAAACTGATAATTGTTTAGTTAGGTTGATGTGCAATGGCAAACAGGTCCAATTCGAAGTGGATACGGGTACAGCAGTATCTGTTTGGGATGAGGAATTCCATACAACGAATTTTAGGAACATTCCAGTTATAAAGAGTGTTCTCACTTTACGGAATGCAGATGGGAGACCACTACCAATAGTAGGGAGAGTTATGCTGGATGTGCAGTTAGAAAATCGAGGATTAAAAGTGCCCTTGTACATTTCCCGAAATAAATTGAAAACACCTATTTTAGGAAGGACCTGGTTGGATAAATTATGGCCAGAATGGAAATCTTGGTTTCAGTTAACGATTTCTAGGGACAGTTGTTTGTTAACAGTATCTAAGCAACCAATTTTTATTAATCAGAAAGTTGAATACTTAATAAATAAGTACAAAGAAGTTTTTTCTGGAAATATTTGTGAGCCTATTAAGCAATTTAAAGCTACAATATCAATCAAGGAGGGAGCAGTTCCAATATTCAAGAAAGCATACGAAGTTCCATACATTTTACAACTGAAAGTAAAGGCTGAATTGGATAATTTAGTTCAATTGGGAGTTTTGTCACCTATTCAGTATTCTGATTGGGTTACACCTTTAGTGGTAGTAAAGAAAAATAATGGTGATCTACGGTTGTGATCTGATTTTAAGGTAACCGTCAATAAAGTGGTAGAAAAAGTAACTTATCCTTTGCCACGAGTGGATGATTTACTTAATTCTTTAGTGAATGCAGACACGTATGTAGTATTGGACCTGACTAAAGCATATCTTCAACTATTACTCGACGAGAGTGCTAAAAAGTTGTTGGTTCTCAATACTAAATGGGGATTGTTCACTTATAACAGGTTACCAATGGGTTTAAGCTGCAGTGCACAGATTTTCCAAAGAACAATGGATCAAGTACTGTTAGATTATACATTTGCCAAATGCTACCTGGATGATTTAATTATAACAGGCCGTGGAGAAGAAGAATGTTTCAAGAACACAAAACTAATTTTGGATAGATTGACATATTACAATATAAAAGTTAATCTCGATAAATGTCAGTTCTTCAAAAAAGAGGTAGACTATTTAGGTTAGAGGATATCTAGTAATGGTTTTCAACCTTTAATCAAGAATAAGACAGCAATATTGAATTGTCCAGAGCCAACAAACGTTAAAGAATTGAAGTCATATTTAGGAATGATTTCATTTTATCATAGGAGCATGCCAAAGTTCGCTATGAAGATAACACATCTTTATGAATTGCTAAAGAAAGGAGCAGTGTGGTCGTGGACAGATCGACATAAAGCGGAATTTCTTGAATCCAAAGAAGCATTGCGAAAAGCTGAGATATTAACTCCATACAATCCAGATCAAGATATTGTATTGATTGTAGATGGAAGTGGTGTAGGAGTTGGGGCTCAGTTGTGTAATAAGATTGAGGGTGAATTGAAAACAATTGCCTGCACTTCGGCGACACTAGCGCCTTCAGAGAGAAATTACAGCCAATTTGAAAGGGAAGCGTTAGCTTTAGTGACTGGCATAAAGAAATTTCATAAATATCTTTATGGAAAACATTTCATAGTTTATAGTGATTCTTTACCTGTAAAAAATATTTTTGGCGAGGCAGCAGCAATTCCATCGTTAGCATGTTCACGTTTGCAAAGATGGGCCTTGTTATTATCACAATACTCATACACAATTGTTTACACAAAACGTGTAGATGTAGCAGATTTTTTATCTAGATTGCCAATAGAGGAAGACACAGGGGATGCTGAGGAATCTTTAAATTATATTGACACCTTTGAAATTGAACCTCTATTGTTAGATAACATAGTAAAGAAGACGAAAGAAGATGACATTTTACAAAAAGTTGTACAATGGGTTGATGTTGGGTGGCCTAATTCACTTCCAAAAGAGTTTCAAAATACTGTGATCTTACATTATTATAGAAGGAAGAATGAAATAACCATGAACAAATAATGCCTTATGTGGGGAAGACGTATAATAATTCCTAAAGAATGCAGGGAAACAGTGTTGAAGCTGTTACATGCAGAACATGTAGGTACACCTAAAATGAAGACGATGGCTAGAGAATTCTACTGGTGGCCTTTAATAGACGAGGAACTTGAAAGGTTGGGAAATAAATGTGTAGAATGCAATAGTTTTCAAAGAAGTACTTCCAAAAACAAATATGTCGGATGGAAACAAACAGATATTCCTTTTGAAAGAATACATGTTGATTTTTTTGGATACGGAGGAAGGAAATTTTTGCTATTCATTGATAGTTGCTCTAGATGGACAGAAATATGGCAGGTGCGATCGACAAATGGAGAAGAAACTATAGAATGTTTAAACAGAAATTTCCAGATATTTGGTTATCCTTCTGTTATTGTGTCAGATAATGGACCGCCTTTCAGGAGTAATCAATTTGAGAAATTTTGTGAAAAGCATGGAATAAGATTGCTACATTCACCGCCTTGGAATCCGGAAAGTAATGGTTTAGCGGAAAGGTGGGTGCAGACTGTTAAAGGCTTATTAAGAAAGAAATATTTTCAAAGTAGAAATGTGGGACGTAGAATTGACTGGACAAAAAGTATAGATAGTATTTTATACTATCTAAGATTTTCGAAGTGGCAAAGATTAGGAATGTCTCCAGCAGAAAGAATTATGAGTTATCAGCCGAGAAGTATATTCAACTTACCAAATTGCCAAATAGATGAAAAGATAGAAAATAATAAATATGAGGCAGAATCTTGGATGCCAAGATCAGGAGAGATAGTTTGGGTAAAAAATTTTCCATCCTTAGTGCCTAAGTTTATAAAAGCTCAGGTGATTAAGAGAGTAGGAGCAAGGCTTTTAGAAGTGAAACTTAAAAATGGATTTACAAAAAGAGTGCACAGACATCAAGTGGGAAAGCTTAAGAACAACTATAAAGGTCAGAGATGGGAGGTTGAGAAGAAAGAAGAGGAGTTGGATGACTTTTGGACGTTTCCAATGTATACAGAGGCAGCACCAGGACATGGGGAACCAGAGGCAGTTGTACCTGCGGAAGCGAGGAACATAGAAAACAGAGAATTTCAAAGATCTTCTAGAAACAAGAAGGAGCCGGATAGACTACAACTTACCTTTGGTAACAAGACCTATGAATGATTTTTTTTGTTAGAGGGGGAGAATTGATAGAAGTTAAGAAAAAGATAAAAGATTGTAGAAAAGATACTGTGAACAAGTCGAGTTGGAGAGAGATTGTCTTTTGTCTTTGTTGAATGTCTTTCATGTAGTTTTTATAACATGAATTTATAAGTAAAATAAATGTTGTTTTGTTCGTTAACGTTTTGCCTAATTTAAAGATTATTACAGGCTCGTGCACATACCCCTCATGACCATGTAAAATCTCCTGCACATACAACATCCTATCTCTTCTTAATTTTCATAGCTCTCCTGCTTCTTTGTATTTGCATTACATACATGTAGATACGTCTAAAACGTCACACTTCTTGTTGTTCAAGTTGTCACCGGCGAACCCCATCTCCTCCTAAGACATGTTCCGTCCCTATTATTAGTCCTCCTATTTCCTTAGCTGCTATATCTCAACGTCCCGCACATTGCCCACCACCCCCTCCGACTGTTCGTCAACTTACAACTCCCACTCGCTTAGCTCCTCCTCTTCCCACACATATCACCTTCGATGATGGCTACTGTCTACCCACCCCTGTCATTTTTTTCTTATGTCACCTTCGACTCCAACCTTTACTCTTCCGCACTTAGGCGAACACCTTCTGTTATAACTTCCCCTTCCCTACGCTTGTCTGCTCCCCCTTGCAAAACGTCACCATCTGGCCATACTACACTCACGGCGTTTCTCAAGCATCTCTTCGGCAGTTCCGCATACAGCCAGTCACCCAGCAGTCGGTCAGCGAGGAATCATCATGGCGCAGCAGTCCTCCTGGAGCAGCTGTACAAGCAGCCAGCCAGCCAGCAGCCATCTATTGCGGACATCATGCAGCCGGCCAGCCAGGAGACCTCCTAATGCTGCAGACATCATACAGCCAGCCAGACATCATGCAGCAAGCTCATAAACATGTAGCCAGCAGACCACATGCAGCCTGCAGCTCAGCATACCACCAGCGGTCAGCATTCCAGCTGAACATGAAGCCAGACCAGTGCAGTACCAGCTATACCGACAGCTCCAATTTTTATTTTTTTATTTTTACTTACACATTATTATATACAGGGTTTTATTTTTCTTTACTCTATGTATCTTCAATTATTATTTCAAAATATATTTTCCATAACCATCTCTACTCTGCTTAATAACCACTCACAGTGGATACATCTTGGCCAGGGGAATGATGAAGGAATTGGGAGCATAAAGGTAGAAACATTAATTTGCCTCAAACATCGCTCTGAAGCTCACAAGTTGAACGCTCATTCACCCCACATTCCACCGGATGCAGAGCCGAGCAACAAGAATTTTCCATTTGGCTCTGCACAGTCAGCAAGGCAACGGCCCTCGCCAGCGGTGAGTGCACCTCCACTGTAAATTTCCATCTGCATCCAGGGATACCCCAGGTGCACAGTGGAGGGGCAAAGTCCACCAAGCTATGACTCAAATCCAATGTATAAAACTCCTGGAGATGGTAACTCGATCTCTCACTTCGCTCCAATATCACCACCAAACTGATCGACGAGAAGAGGACGACGGCCTGCTGAGAGATCGCGACACTACGAGACGGCAACAAGCGAGAAGTCCACAAGCAGTCCGGATTAAGCCAGCCGAAGAATCTGCAAGCCATAAAACAAGTCGCCGAATTGCCTGCCGTCTCTTATCGTCATCTTCGATCTCTCCAGCGGACACCTGTCACCGTCGCCTTGCCAGAAGCCGAGGGCCAGACCTACAGCAAGGGGTGAGTAGCGTTCAACATCACAGGCTCCCAACAATCCTTCATCAGCTTCCTTAAGGGTAGAGGTGGTTAGCCAAGTCAAACTTAAGACCTATCGTATTTATCTGAGCTACGTCCCGGCGTGACTCGATCCCGTACCTTACCCGACGTCACGCTACAATATATATGATGTAAAAAACGAGAGAGTGATAGAACAATTTTAATTGAATAGAATACAATACAATATATTTTTATTTATTTACTTCAGAGCAAAACTTTAGCCTTAGGGTACTCACCACCACCTAACCATTCAAATAGATATTATAATAAATAGGAAAAATATTAAAAATATATAATATTAATATATATATCAATTAACATTTATCACATTGTTTACTTGTATTATAGTGTCCATATTCTCTAGTATGGATATTGCAATCTAATATTTGCAATTTATTATCATTGCCATCAAGAGCTATTTTATTTTTTATTGTAGTATGCACACCAGCTAATTTGCTAGTCAGCTGATATGCAGACATCAATTTTATTTCATTTTTATTTTTTAAACAGTATAAGAAATCTTCTATTGTGAGTCTTGCTGTACATGTTCGATTCACACTCTTAGCATTTTTAATTTCTTCTTTCCCATCTATTTTCAGGCAATACATTTTTGGTCTGAATCCGGCAAATTCTGTTATTATAGACCCTGCTGCCTCATCTTTCATTTTCCCAGGAATCATCTGGTTTTTAAGACTGTATAATAGATCAATTTCTGAATAGTTGCTAAAATCGAAATATTTTTTCATAGCAAACAAATCACTCTACAAATCACGTGTTTCTATCACATATACAAAACTGTCAGTATCTATATAAGCTACTTCAATTTTATTTTTGTATCTAGGTTTCATAACATCATAATGAAATTTATACATCTCCAATTTAGCTAATTCTGGCACAGTAACACCCGCAGCTATTGGTGCATCACACATTACACTAATATTAGATTTTCAATAAGAGTCAGATCATCAGTAATTCTTGTAAAACCTTTGTATGTGGGATCGGCAATGAGCTTCAGGAGTTTTTTTTTGATCGGACACCAAATTACACCTCACTCGATTTATTTTGTTCTCTAGACATTTCCCATATATGGAGTTCCTCATTAATTTATAAAGATTTTTTCAACTTTAGAATTTGTTAGTATTCGATTGTCTGTATTTTTCTCAATATATTAAGCTAACCATTTTTCGTGGTCAAATTTTAACCCCTTATGAATTTTTATTAATTTCATATCATGTTTCAAATAATATTGTAACAGTCGATAATGAAGCACATAATTATTTTTGTTTTCAAATGATAATATCAATTTTGTTTCCTCTGTACCCGAAACTTTTTGAGAAACTTGTGCTATAGCTTATCCGTGGTGTTCGTCATGCAGATCTGATGGATATTCCAAATCACCTTCCAGTAGACAACCTTTTGGATGATCTTCAAAGCAGTTTAAGAAATCCCTGTTTTTAAGTTCTGTATCGGTCATCCATTCGTAATTACCAATTGGGAGTGATTGAGTAATGACATACCCATATAAATTATTCATATCAATATATAGAATATATTTATTATTTTCATTAGCATTATAATTAAATAAATATTTATTGTTTGCTTGTGCATATCTTAAGGGACACTGGACTATACCACCACGTTTACCAGATTCAACAAACATGAACTGATTGATATTGTTGATGAGACCAATTTCAACTTTTGTATTTAAAAGCATAGCCTGCCAGGATAAACCGGGTGTTGTATACATAAAAACAGGATCTATTTCATATAATTTAAAACAAGAATCTCGAAAAATCTCGAACACATCAGCCAACTGGAGAGTATCTAAAATCAAATATTTGTCATGATAATCCCCCATTGTTTTGCAATTTAGTGTTTTTCAGATTCTCTGTGCATATTGATAATCTTCCTCACTACATTCTTCATCTTGAAGTTTGTTATAAAATTTATCTTTTGATGGTAACCGTGTCTCATTAAATTTTTCCATATTATCTATGGAATCATACGGGAAGAATCCTTTTTTTGCAATTCTATCTTATCCGCACCAAAATATTCTTTTCTGTGAACATATTCATCATCGGTTAATTGACTCACCAGAGTAGCTAAACTGCTGGAAAGAAACTGATATGAATCCAGGAATCTAAGAAAAACTTTTTTTCCATTTTCTAATTTGATAGTTTTCTCTATGGCAATATATTTATCTTTACTGCGTGGTTAATATTTTCTGCATCATATCCCAATTCTTTGATAAATAAATGTGTGTCAAAATTTTGCAAATTGTGAATGAATACTGGAATGAAGTTAGGTTTTTGTATTTTCAAGTTACATGAATTACAAATTGTATGAATATATTCTCCATTAAAATGGTTGTGGTGTCGAACTTTTGGATAATTTGAATTAAAATTATTTTTACAGTATTTACATTGTATGGTATTATCATGTTCATGTTGTTGTTCTGATGTAAGATTTTTCATCGGTTCTATATTATGTAAGATTGCAGCAAGAGTTTTCACCCACTCTCGAAGTGTTTTGATAAGTATTTGAGATGAATCTTTGCCTCGATAAATATATGGAGGTGGATTATTTTTTCCATAAGTGTTTACTAATTTTAGTCCAAAGCTACAGGCTTCATGCTTAGCAATATTTGTTGTGTATGATGCATTCGAATCTGGGATATATGTTTCTATTGGTTTCTGCATTGTTTCGAAATCTGCATCAATTACAAATGGATGTTGTACCAATGAATTATAATTAGAAAAATTTATATTTTTGTATGATGGTAATTTGTAAGTTACATGAGGATAAAGATAACATTTTTTTAATATGTTCCTCTAATTCTTGTTTGCTTGATTTGTTACCCCTTCCATAAAATATTGACAAGCATCTATCACATATAGAAATTTTATTGTGATCTGATGTTATTTGTTTTCCTACCAATTTTGGGAGATCCTGTATGAGACAATAGTGGTTCTTGTTTCCCGTTGTAACATATAAAAATCTTATAATATGTGCACCATATGGTGGTGAATGGTGTCTGTGTATATAAATATCACGATTTTCATTATAACAATTAACATGCACAGCTATCGATTGATTATTGTACTGTTTATATTGTTTTTCAAATTGATCAATAGCTGAGATGTCTACTGGATGTATTATTCCTGACATGGATTTTTTAAATTTTGTTTCAAAATCTTTGTATTGGGAGACACGGTATTTATGATTTTTAACTGGATGAAAATATGCTACAATGCACCAGAGAAAACATTTATTATAATTATTTTGAATATTCAATACAGCTTTTTTGTTTTCAATCTGTTCAGGCAATTTAATATAACTAGATCCACCAAATGGGGTATATTTTGCTATTTTCAATTAAAGTTTATGGTTTGCGTCACAAAGTGACAAATCCGAACCTCTCCCTTGAAACTCTTGTTGTTTTAACTTAAGTTCTTCACAAATTCTATCATAAATATCATCTAATCGAAGAATGTCATTATAGTGTAAAATTAACACACGGGTAGGATGAAAATATTTTTCTTTTTCATTACGAGGATTTTTATACAAGGTGATCCAAAAAGGCCGCCCCTTTTCAATTGGTGAGCATAACTTTATTTAGGCGAATAATTGCAAGCTACAAGGACAGAAGTGTTGCACAGACATGGGAGTTTGATACAAGATATGTCAATCAGGTTGTGAATGTCACATCACATCACGTCTCACTTAAGTTTTGAATATAACATCACTCAGGTGAGCACCACCGTTGTTGGAGCACTCATGAAGCCGAGCCACGAAGCTACGCCGCAATGTATTCTCCAGTATAGCAACCGAAATAGCAGCGATTTCACGGCGGATGTTCGCCTCCAGTTCCTGGATCGTTCCTGGGCGGGTTTCGTAGACCCGGGACTTCAGGTATCCCCACAAGAAAAAATCAGCTGCCGTCAGATCCGGCGAACGTGCCGGCCAAGCCACGTTTCCATATCGGGAGATGAGGTGGCAGGGAAAAAGGTAGCACAATTTGGCAATGGACACACGGGCTGTGTGTGCCGTTGCACCGTCCTGTTGGAACCATGTGATCAGAGGAAGGCGTTGGAGTGCCGGCACGAGAAAGTCTTGGAGCATGGTCACATAACGCTCTTAATTGACAGTACGCGTGGCACCAGTGGCATCGCGAAAGAAGTATGGTCCGATGATTCCTGATGTACTGATCCAACACCACACAGTTAACTTGGGACTGTGCAACTCAAGCTGATGCAATCGCCGCGGGTTTTCTGTACCCCAGAAACGGCAATTCTGTTTGTTGACCGACCCCGATGGCAAAAAGTGTGCCTCGTCAGACATCAGAAGGTTGTCGACAATGCGTGCATCTTGTGCCAACATGTCGAGAAACGTGTCACAAAACTGAACACGTGCCACTTTGTCGGCTGCGGTCATTGCTTGCACTACTTGCACCTTATACGCTCATGTATGTAAATCCAAGTGTAAAATGCGATGTAAACTGGCATACGTCATATGCAATGCTTGCGATCTGCGATATTTGTTGTATCATACACAACATGATATAAAATGTCTTGTTTTTGGTTTAATTTAATTTGTTTGTTATTCGTTTTATTTTTATAATTAGGTTTTATATATAAAATATTTAGGTTAATATATTTAATTAAAAATAATTATAAATTTATATTATTAAAAAACTGTAAAAATAGAAAATTTTATAAAAAAATATACTATACACTGTAATAAATATTTACTCTTTATATATTTCTTCTCAAAACTATATAATTTTAGGTAATTAATTATTAACAAACCTCTTCTTACAACCTCTAATTCACAAATAATAATTTAAGATAGCAAAACCTTTATATTTATAACCTCAATTTACTAATCGGGAAATTCCCCTTAGCCAACCAATCAGCACAAGTCACATGACCTTGTGGGCATGACATTCCCGAGCCAGTATTATTGATGTGACATTGTTAACAGGTCAATGTTCACACGCAGCTGTAAGTACATCAATCTCCATACACGCACACTCAGTAATGTTGGAATGCAGAATTCTGGTGACAAGACTATTGATTTGTCTGAGTATAAACTTGGTTACATGAGAATCCATGTAACATTTCTGTTAATATCCAATTTGCTTAAAGTTACTGCTTAAGAAAAAGTTCTTTTTAAAATTAGACAAATCTGCAATAGAGGGGGATACAAAATAAATAAATAACATTTTTTTTAAAAAAATAGTAATTTATTTACATTTAGAATTTTTTAAAAAACGAAATTTTGAAAGATAAGGGGAAATTATCTAAATCTTGCGATTTTACTCTATGAAAATTGAATGTCGAAATCTTGCGTGAAGCAAATTTTCACTTTTTTTCACTTAGAAAAACAGCTAAATTTTTATTTTTGATCAAATTCCACTTGAAGAGATCAATATAAAATAGCTAGATTTTGGCGGGGTGGCCTACAACGTAGCATATACACTACTCAATCAACTCATTCTTTGGCTTTACAAAGTCAAATAATAATAATAACCCTGTATCACACCATAGGTTTCATTTTCCGTTATTTTTAAAAATATTTCTGGAAAATACTGCACTAACCCATGAGGAACTTTGAAAGAGGCACAGGAATAAAAATAAACCAAACTTTAAACTAAATGTGCATTGCACTGTACCTCCAAGGAAAAAAAAATAATCGCTGCCACCCCTTTGTTTCATAAAACAACAAGCATACACTTCTCTGTAGCTGTCACCTCACAGCATGCAGGCAACGCGATATTCAGGCATTGTGAAGGGGAGGGAAGAATCACAGGAACAGCGCTTGCCCATGTTAAAATCTTCCTTCGCTGATGCGGTACATCGGACAGCTTCCTCTTCGACGACATTAATGAGCATTTCTACATTCTAATTTCTTCATATAGGAGAAGTATTTATTTTACACGAGAGCGCTGAACTAAGCTTATATTACATTTCTTGGATCTGAAGTGAAATAAAGTAATAATTATTTTCCCACAATTGATGCATTCTCCGCGTGCATCGCGTGCTCCCAGAATACGCCTCTGATGGAAACGAATCGCGATGGATACATTTTGTTGTGAGTGACAGCGTTTATGAAAGAAAATGGTAATATGTATCTTACACCATTGGAAAGATTAGATTCAGAAGAATACGTAGATAAAATACAGGTTGCTTACAGGCGACAAGTTAAAGACGAAATGGAGAAACAAAGCAGACATTTTCGAAGGAAGTGACCGACAAACAATTGGCCGGAACTTACGATTTCTTCGGTTTAGTTACCATAGGCTTGCTGGCGAGTAAAGTAACGTGACGTTACATGTTCTTTGTCTGCGGTCAGAAATGTATTTCTGCTTTGTGTGTGATTGCAAACATTAGGCACGTGTTCTGCCTTCTACATCACTGGCAATTAAAATATAGTATGTACAATGCATTTTCTCGCTCAGAAGAAGGGGTATATTAGTCCATCATAGTCAATTGATATCTCCAGAAATGTTTGTAGGGGTGGTCAGGCGATTGACAAATTTGAATAGTAGTAGTAGTACTAGTAGTAGCACAGACAAGGAATATACTTCTTTGTCTGTGGTAGTGATATTAGCAGTGCTTCAAGTGGTTTCATTCAACAACCTGAAAGTGAACCACAGTGAATAAACACGACTACTGCCACTACAAATAATAATAACAACAACTCCGCTTTATATTCAGATTTTTACCCCAACCCGTGTGCCAGTTGACAACATTTGTATATTTTTGGAGAGCTTATAAAACGAGGAAGTTTTTTCCGTAATTTTTACACTAAGTGTGTTACCATTTTTTTGAGTAATCCTCTTCGATTTAAACGATAATTTCCAAATTTCTTCATGACGTGTGCACCAATGACTGTTTCTTTCTGTGGGTATGGGAATTTTGGGCATGGATTTTTTTTTCCAGTAGTCACTCATTCGTCAGCTGTTAGCAACATTTCAATTGAGTAACCAGGGAGTGGTAGTTTTTTCACCATTAGTAGTTGTTTGGTCGCAAGTCGGAATATGTCACGAAAATCTACAAACTGCAATAAGTCGAAACCCATTAACTTCCGACCCCTGGCGCATAGGGTCAAATTTGTTGCAAATGTGCTCTAGTATTACCCCTTTCCAGGAATAGGTCGAATTACCAATCACCCTGTATATATATATATACAGGGTGTCATTTTAATGGCGCCCACGGACCACAGATTCGTATAGAGGACATCAAAACAAACAACTTTCCTCAATAACATTTCTCTCGTTGGTGCGTAGTTTCGGCGCTACAGTCGTTCAAAAAAGCCGGTTTTGCCGCCTGAATGCTGGCAACCACACACAACATTTGATTGCATTTGTGACGTCATATCCCGTCGTGAAGCGATGCGTTCCAGGGTTACCAGGAACACACATATTCTATGAAAAATTACATAGCTACAATCAGCCACATTATGTACCGTAAACAAAATGAGAAAACACGTTCTGTAACCTAACAGAAACTAGACAAACGATACGAAAAATGTTAGAAAGAAATAGAATTCAAGTGGAAATGGTCAAATCGAATTTTGTCTCAGCTTACATGTCAAATATTTGCAAATCTAGTTACCAAGTTGGAATCTACAATTTAGTCTATCCACTTCGTCCTTCTGATACTAGTTGTCTGTGACACACTGAACAGATGACAAAATAGAAATGAAAGAACTCAAAATTCCGAAGGTAAGCAACACATAATATAATGTATATTCAGGGCATTTTGACGCAAGTGGCAAAATTGGTTGAAAAGACAGGGATATAAGTATAACTAATACAAGCTCTCCGACAACTGTGTTTATCTATGCACCGGATACACATGTAATAATTAGTTTGCAACTGCGAACAGGGCAGTATATTCGTTACTGATTCATCTTACGTTGCTACTGTGGTTGTAAATGTTTTAGCCGTAATGTAACAACGTGAACCTCGGATACTTCCGTTATCAGCACAAAAGTACCACAAGGAATCTGGACACAAACCTGTAGATATCAAATTTGCAACTAATTAGATTTGCAAATATTTGACATGCAGTTGGGCGTAAACAGCCACATGTAAGCTGCAAGGCGAATAAAATTTATTGTTGTTGATATTTGACATGTAGGCTGAGACAAAATCCGATATTGACACTTCATTTTGAATACTTTTTTACCATTTCTCATATCGTTGGTTCACTTCCCCCTTCTCCTGAGATGACTGCTCATCATCTAGCTGGTACTCTATGATGTTCGGTCTACTGGAAGCGTTTCTCGCTTCGTTTTTCAGCTAATCATATGGTTGGTAGTTTGTCATTTTCACAAAATTTGTGTGTTCCTTGCAACCCTGCCGTGCGGCGTTTCGCCTCAAGAAATTACGTCACAGATACGATCAAATGTTGTGTTGGGTTGCCAGCATCCAGGCGGCAAAACTGTCTTTTTTGAACGGCTGTAGCGTCGAATAGACGCACCAATGAGAAAAATGTTACGGAGAAAAGTTGTTTGTTTTGATGTCCTGTATACGAATCTGTGGTCCGTGGGCGCCATTAAAATGACACCCTGTATATATATATATATATATATATATATACCTAGTCTTACAATAAATACTATCCCAAAGTTGTAAGTAAATAGACACAAAATGGTAAGAGATATTGTAATATCAGAATAACATGAGGTGCATGGATGCATTATGAACCAAAATCACAAATAATTATTCGAAATGGCCACCTTTAGCACTGACACACTTCTGAAGTCTTCGTGGCAATTGAATTACGCAACACATCGACTGGAAAATGAGCAACTGCCTTCAGAAGAGACCGACCACTTTAAACTTTCAATATTGGGATGTCTCTTCTTCCAAGCCATCTCCTGAAGCTTGGACCACAATTTGTAGTACAAAGGGTATAGGTCCGGACTTGCAGAAGGCCAATCTGAAGTGGAAATTAAGTCTGGAACATTTGCTACGAGGGCATGCTCCATTTCTGTGAACAAGGGGTAAAAACATCAGCCAAAGTGTACCAGCAGACAGTGCTTGAGAAACTATGCAAGAATCTTACCGACATCATCTTCCATGGAGAGAACTGGAGCTTCCAGCAGGACTCAGCCCCAGCACACAAAGCACGCACCACCCAGCAGTGGTTGGAAGCAAATGTTCCTGACTTCATTTCCACGTCAGATTGGCCCTCTGCCAGTCCAGACTTAAACCCTTTGGACTACAAATTGTGGTCCAAGCTTCAGGAGATTGCTTGCAAGAAGAGACATCCTAATATTGACAGTTTAAAGCGGTCTCTTCAGAAGGCAGCTGCGGAGTTTCCACTTGATGTGTTGCGTAATTCCATTGATGAGTGGCCATGAAGACTTCAGAAGTGTGTCAGTGCTAAAGGTGGCCATTTCGAATAATTATTTGTGATTTTGGTTCATAATGCATCCATGCACCTCATGTTATTCTGATATTACAATATCTCTCACAATTTTGTGTCTATTTACTTACAACTTTGGGACAGTATTTATGGTAAGACTATGTATATACCTAGTCTTACCATAAATACTGTCCCAAAGGTGTAAGTAAATAGACACAAAATGGTGAGAGATATTGTAATATCAGAATAACATGAGGTGCATGGATGCATTATGAACCAAAATCACAAATAATTATTCGAAATGGCCACCTTTAGCACTTACAAACTTCTGAAGTCTTCATGGCCGCGCATCAATGGAATTACGCAACACATCGACTGGAAAATGAGCAACTGCCTTCAGAAGAGATCGACCTCTTTAAACTGTCAATATTGGGATGTCTCTTCTTCCAAGCCATCTCCTGAAGCTTGGACCACAATTTGTAGTCCAAAGGGTATAGGTCCGGACTTGCAGAAGGCCAATCTGAAGTGGAAATGAAGTCTGGAACATTTGCTATGAGGGAACGCTCCATTTCTGTGAAAAAGGGGTAAAAACATCAGCCAAAGTGTACCAGCAGACAGTGCTTGAGAAACGATGCAAGAATCTTACCGACACCATCTTCCATGGAGAGAACTGGAGCTTCCAGCAGGACTCAGCCCAAGCCCACAAAGCACGCACTACCCAGCAGTGGTTGGAGGCAAATGTTCCTGACTTCATATCCACGTCAGATTAGCCCTCTGCCAGTCCAGACTTAAACCCTTTGGACTACAAATTGTGGCCCAAGCTTCAGGAGATGGCTTGCAAGAAGAGACATCCCAATATTGACAGTTTAAAGCGGTCTCTTCAGAAGGCAGCTGCAGAGTTTCCACTTGATGTGTTGCGTAATTCCATTGATGCGCGGCCATGAAGACTTCAGAAGTTTGTCAGTGCTAAAGGTGGCCATTTCGAATAATTATTTGTGATTTTGGTTCATAATGCATCCATGCACCTCATGTTATTTTGATATTACAATATCTCTCACCATTTTGTGTCTATTTACTTACAACTTTGGGACAGTATTTATGGTAAGACTAGGTATATATATATACAGGGTGTCATTTTAATGGCGCCCACGGACGACAGATTCGTATAGAGGACATCAAAACAAACAACTTTTCTCAGTACCATTTTTCTCGTTGGTGCGTCGATTCGACGCTACAGCCCTTCAAAAAAGACCGTTTTGCCGCCTGGATGCAACCCAACACAACATTTGAACGTATCTGTGACGTAATTTCCTGCGTCGAAACAGCACACGGCAAGGGTTGCAAGTAACACGCAAATTTTGTGAAAAATGACAAACTACCAAACACATTATTAGCTGTAAAACGAAGCGAGAAACGCGTCCAGAAGACTGAACATCATAGCCTACCAGCCAGAAGATCAACAGTCATCTCCGTGGAAGGGAGAAGTGAACCAATGAGAATGGTAAAGAAACGCATTCAAAATGAAGTGTCAATATTGGATTTTGTCTCAGCCTACATATCAAATATCAACAACTATAGATTTTATTGAACTTACAGCTTACATGTGGCTGTTTACGCCCAGCTACATGTCAAATATTTGCAAATCTCGTTGCAAGGTTGATATCTACAGGTTTGTGTCCAGATGACATGTGGTACTTTTGTGCTGATAACGGAAGTAATCGAGGTTCACATTGTTACATTACTGCTAAAACACGTACAACAACAGTAGCAATGTAATTATGAATCAGTAGCGAATATACTGTCCTGTTCACAGTTGCAAACTAATACATGTGTATATCCGGTGCATAGATAAACACAATCGTCGGAGAGCTTGTATTACTACTACTTATATCCCTGTATTTTCAACCATTTTTGCGCCACTTGCCTCATAATGTCCTGAATATACAGGGTGGGCCAAAAGTCCCTTACCACCCCTTGTAAAAATCGTTTTAGTGGAAATTGATTAATAACAACCATGTGTGACCACATTAGGCCTAGGGGGAAGTCATAATGTGGGGGTGCCCTTGACGGCGGCCATCTTGAAAGCCGCCATCTTGGATACAAGTCCAGTTTTGTAAATGGGAAGGTAGGCATGCGATACATGATTTTAGGCTAGAATTTGATAAGGAAAACAATGGTGAAGTCGTAATGTTGAAATCTTCATTTGTTAAAAAGTTACAGGCATTCACATGTTGGAATCACACTTTTACATATGGTGCTCTACGTGCTCTACGTGAGCGCCCTCCAGCGCCACGTACGTGTGTAGTCGTTCACCCCAATTGTCCATGACCCTGCTAAGTGTGTCAGGTAAAATATCAGCAGAGGCTGCAAAGATCCTTTCTTCCAGGTGAGCAACATTGCTGATCTTCTCGGCGTATACCTTGGCCTTTAAATGACCCCACAAATAAAAATCCAATGGAGTCAGATCGGGTGAACGTGCCGGCCACTCAATGGGACCACGACGCCCGATCCACCGTCCAGGAAATTGTTCATGCAGATAATCACGGACGTTTAATCCATAATGGGGAGGTGCACTATCCTGTTGGAAAAATAAGGGAAATGTGCCATCCTCGGACAACACGGATGGCAGGAGGAGATCACGCAACATTGCCAAATAATGATCAGCATCAAGGTTACCAGGAATGACGAATGGACCAATTAGTTTGGTACCCCATAAGCCGCACCACACCATAACTTTACCAGCTCCTACCAATTTACAGGGGTCAACCCAGTGCGGATTGGTAGCGGACCAATAGCGACAGTTTTGTTTGTTGACCTCTCTTTGCACATAAAAATTCGCTTCGTCGGAAAACAGTATTTTTGAGGCGAATGTGGGATCTGCTTCAAGTTGGGCAACTGCGCAGTCACAGAATTCCAGGCGTCGATCTGGGTCGTCTTCTGATAAATAATGTTGAAGTTGCAATTTGTACGGATGCCAATTGTTTTTCTTTAGGATGCGTCTGATGGATGTACGGCTGACACCACATGCTGAGAGGCGACGAGTACTGCAGTGTGGTGATGTTGCAACAGATGCCAACACTGCTATGGTTGTGCCTTCGTCTGTTGCAGTAGTGGGTCTTCCAGACCTGGGTTTGTCCGCTACTGAACCAGTATCCATGAATTTCTGGAAGAGGTTGGCACTCACATGAGACACAGGATGTCGATCTGGGTGCTGTTTCTATTTTGTCATTTGTTCAGTGTGTCACAGACAACTAGTATCAGAAGGACGAAGTGGATAACACTAAATTGTAGATGCCAACTTGGTAACAAGATTTGCAAATATTTGATAGGTAAGCTGAGACAAAATTCGATATGACCACTTCCACTTGAATTCTATTTTCTTTCTACCATTTTTCGTATCGTTTGCTTACTTCCTGTTAGGTTGCAGAACGTGTTTTCTCGTTTCCTTTTGCGGTACATAATGTGGTTGATTGTAGCTATGTCATTTTTCACAGAATATGTTTGTTTCTGGCAACCCTGGAACGCATCGCTTCAGGACGGGATATGACGTCACAAATGCAATCAAATGTTGTGTGTGGTTGCCAGCATTCAGGCGGCAAAACGGGCTTTTTTGAACGACTGTAGCGCCGAAACGATCCACCAACGAGAAAAATGTTACTGAGAAAGGTTGTTTGTTTTGATGTCCTCTACACGTTCCGTTGTCCGTGGGCGCCATTAAGATGACACCCTGTGTGTATATATATATATATATATATATATATATATATATATATATATATATATATATATATATATATATATATATATATATATGTCTATATCTGTATATGTATAATGTGAATTATATGTTGTGAATACTAAATTAAAGTTATCAGTACTGCTGATAATTTTGTTTAGAGGATTTCAATATTTTCTCTCCCTTACTAAAATCTCATGAAAAATCAATTGCAGAGTTACATAAACTCGCCCACCTGTTAGTTAATCCACATCGACCTGAAGATATTTTTAGCTTGGCAAACAAGTATTAATTACAACAAATTGTTTTCATTCGAATGTTTCTTGCATAAAAGAGCGTGATAAATTGGAATAAGAACGACAAAATAGTTACGAATAGAGGAAACAGCACATATTGTGTTCAACCCTTTTGTCCTCGTGATTACCTCGTAACAAAGGAATACAGACCACATTGGTTAAATAATATTTAATCTGGCTCTCGTAAATATCTCTTCGCTCACACACAAAGTTATTGTTAAGAAAACTGCTGTAGACATTTCGAAAAAGTGCTAATCGCAACAACATCTAAGTAGCACTTCCGTTGTAGGTTTTAGGTTCTGCTTGTATTCGGTTATTTCACATTGTCTTCCTGCTTATGTTATTCACGACGAAGGTTCTCGACAATAACGGGATTGTGTTGGTTTCTTGATTTGGTGTCTTCAGTCCACTTTATGTCCAGTTAGGATAATCGGGACTGGACCTACAGTTTAAAGTGGGATCCGACCCACTATGTTCCTCCACCGAGTATCGAACTCGAGATCCCTTAATTACAAGGCGACGACGCTGACTCAATTTTGGGTGACATGATAGCAACCATTATAAGACTATTGAAAGAAAAGGTATGGGACCTGCCAGTTTTTCTATTGCAGACAGCAAACCATAAACATGGAAGGGAAGCTTATATACTGTGAAACCTGACGCTGTGGGCTCGAATACTGGCTAAATATTCCATAGAGGCATAGCAACGTTAAACAAACTATTATGATACATATAGGTTTAAAAAGGTCGAAATAAAAAAGATTGTGTGCGCATCCATGTTGGCGTAGTGGTAAGGCCTTGTAATCAGGAGGTCCCGGGTACGATACCGGTTGTTCGGATCACACTTTAAACTGTATGCAGTTCAGATTAGTCCATCTGTACATAAAGCGGACTTACAACAAAATTTAAACTTGCGAAAAAGATTGTGCTAAGGTATTAAATAATTGGGTCAGCACAATAATTCATTTTTTTATTGGTTACCTATGACATTGTTAACTATTATTTTTAATTTCAGTTTCAAGATGAAATCTGCTACGAATTGGGTTAATCCCACTGTTGTAGTAGGCCTTTGCCACACTCAGATGTGACGTAATAAACAAATTGGACACACTTTCAAAGTATTAAATTGATATCAATTTTGGAATCTTTGAGATATAACAAATTTTTAACGCGTCGAATCGTAGTATTTAATTCCTGTTTTAGCAGCTTTAAGAAACCTGATTGGGGGGGGGGGTTACAAATGCTCTTTCTGAGCCCGTCAAGTTAGGCCTATGACGATCAGGACAAAATCGGCAGACACGTCTGATACTCTTACTATTGAGATAATCATAATTAAGCGTGTAGTTGTAAACTACGTTCCTTACATATTCCTTGTATATTGGATGCAGATGTACAATTTCTCAAATTTGTGGATCAAGAACTGGGAACGTAGAAAAGCACAACACTCCACGTAACCAATAGTCACGTGACCTCTTTGCCTTCCTGTCTAGCTGACCTTCGCATGGAAGACGTTTTACGGTGTTAAGACAGGCAATATCACCCGATCATCGAAGGGTACAATGTGTGTTGCCTACCCTCCAGAATTACTTGCTCCTATTAAAGCCTTATGAGGAAGAACATGTTTCCATACCTGTACCATGATAACAAAACTACTGTTATTATTATTATTATTATTATTATTATTATTATTTTTATTATTAACAACAATAATAATAATTGTAATAACAGCAGGGACCAACAATTTATAAATCTTCACCTGAAGATAGGTTTGAGTTTGAGTTGGTGTTTTAAGTCCAGTTTATGCACAGTAAGGCTAATCGCAAATGGACCTACGGTTTAAAGTGGGATCCGAACCATTGTGCCATGTGCCTCCATCAGGGCCAGATTAAGACGAAACTGGGCCTGATGCTTTCTTTACTAAGTAAACTGTTTATCGTAAAATTCATAGCATTAACTTGAAATCTTCGGTGAACAATAAACACAACGACGTTATAGTTACGTCACAGCGCAAAGAATAATAGTAACTGTATAATAAGTAACGCTGTGTCTAGGCGTCCGAAATTGGGGCTCCAGATTTCATTCTAAGATTTATTTTCAGGTTAACATAACAAAAGAAAGCTGTTCAACTTTCGGAAATTTCTCGTTTGTTTTCATCTGGGCATATTTCAGGAATGGGCCCAATGCTGCAGCATCAATAACACCCACCTTAATCTGTAACTGACCTCCACCGGGTATTTAACCCAGGACCCCTTGATTACAATACGACGACGTCACCATTGGACCATCGGGGAGCCCACCGGAAGATAGGGATGGACAATTTGCCTACTCCTAACATTTGTCACCGGCTGTACAACATAGATAGAAACATGCAGTGGTGGTTCTACCGGGAGAGGCTGGAATGCTGTTAGTTTGTGTGCGTGCATATATGAAATGATCCATTACCTACAACGAGCATTGATTGTCAGATCTAACGCCGAAACTATTCCACGTTTTAGATTTTTCATCTTTGGAGCACAACAATGTACAAGCATTCAATAGTAATTGTGCATTGTTGAAGCTCATTACGGTAGTCATGGAACGACAACCAAAAATAATGAGTTCAGAAAACACAGAGGAGGTCTAATCTATTTAAGGTAACCATACTTAATATAGTTTTCTTTCCTGGGAAATGGCTGGTCTCCAATAACGACACAGACAAAAGCTATAGACTGGAATCTGCAGGGTAGTACATAAGAGTTTTGATTAATTCTTGATGACGGTTGACAATTGTGTCGACACTTAGATTTCCTTACACTAAAATAATTTTAAGAGTGAAATAACTTTAGAGTTAATTAATTCTGCATTTCTTTCCTGACGTTATGATTGTTGTTAATTTTTTGCTCCAGTTCAGACATAAATATCAACGCTCTATGCAGAGTTAGGTGCTATATCTTATGTGACTGAATTTGGAAAGCTCTCGACCCTCAAAAAACAGACCTCCTGTTCTTTCTCTATATCAATATTCAGTCAAAATTATAGGATAAATTGCTTTTAAGTATCGAGGCTCACCATGTAGGATATGTAGGCTACATACGAAGTATTAATGTTAAGCATGAGGTATCTTCAAAGTAGGCAAACAGACTAGCCAATAGCCATTGAGGGGGCCAATACCTGCCGAGCATCTTCTGACTGGATGGCGTCAAATCAACGCATCATTGTTTTCTGGTTTCTACACAGGATAATATGTGTGCGTCAATAGAACATTATAGGTTAAATAATAGTTAATTTTTTTTTTTCATTGCTAACTGGAACCTGTGCAGATAGAAAACCGACGCAGTAGTAGAATGTACAATAACTTTGCACACAGAAATTACCTGAAGTTATTTGGAAAAATAAGACATTTCTTGGCCTGACAGCATACAAAACTAACTAACTAACTCTCTCTTTAGCCTTCTCAAAAACAGAAGGTTTATGGCTGCAGCAACACAAGCCTTCCATCTGTCTCTATCCACGGCAAGATCAATCCATTATTTTCCTTGCCGATTTAGTTTAGGTCCATATTAACGTCATCCTTTCATCTTCGTCTTGATCATCCTACAGGTCCCTTACCATCAGGTCTCCCAACAAGAATCCTGTAAACTCTTCTTTCCTCTCCCATATCACCGTATTTCTAGTGAAATTGCGTTACTCCCGGCGCGGGGACAGCCTATATGGCAGTCACTCTCTGTTGCCGCGTTTACCTACGACGGAACTTGCTGTCAAACAGCCAATTAGACCAACTGTTTGGGTAAGAAGTGAAAACATTAAAAAACCCTATTCCCCAAAGCAGTCAGCAGGAAAACAGAATTTTGTCAAAATATCCTTTCTGCGCTGGGATTGCACAACGGTTCCCAGAGCTTCGGCATTATAATATTACCATTTAGTAGACGGTTTATAGATCGGGCATTTCACGATAGCTTAGAGGTTAGGGACAGAATTTCAGGATACAAACGAGCGAGCAGGGTGAGGGTAGGAGGCAAAATCTCCTTGTCTCGGATACAAGTAAAACTGTAGGACCGTATCCAAAAAGCGTATGCCTTTAAATTGGCCAAACTTGACCAAAAACTTTCACGGCGTATAGCTTCCACCCCCTTCAGTCGCCGTCTATCCAGGAGCTATGGGACTCTTGCCAGTGCAAACCGGAAGGGGGAGGCGCGCACCCCCATTCAGGCGAGATGGGGGATTCGAGCACTCTACCCTTTCCGCTTGGCTCGGAGGCCTCGTCGGAAGTTCCACCACAGAGAGGCTCCACGTGCCCCGTGGTGTGATAGTACACGAAGGTGCTCCGAACTGGCATAAGTCCATCAGCTCTGGAATCCATCGGAAAGGTTCTACATTCTACACAGCATCCACTGTTGTTCTGCAGGGGTAACACTGAATTGAACTTGTTGCAATTAGATTACAATTAGTTTCTTCTCCCAGCATCTTTCACCTTTCAAATTCCGAATGTGCATTTGATATTATGAGTAAAATATAAAGACTATTCTATTCTATTCCATAAAGTCTAAATGTTTGGAACAATTTTCATTCTAATGCAAAAATTGATCGATTGATTGAATTGGAACAACTCAATTGAACATTTGAGTGCGTCAGCACTTAGGCTATTTTTCCCTCGTCTGCGGGGCCCAGCCCCTTTACTTGCCAAAACACTTGTCTGAGGCCTAAAACATTCTTACCTGGGTTAAAAGCTGAGGCTGTTAAGGAGCACTCAGCACATACAAAGACAAAACACAGGACAACACACACGCAGCCCTACAGAGGATTATACTGGCCGTAGCTCCAGACGCCAGAGCCTCGTTGACCTGCAAGAAGCAGTTACCGCTGTGCACTACTTGGAAGTATCCTTATTTTTCGTTTTGATCACCCTGCGTTTTTCTTATATCACTTCAGGCAAGTGTTTGTATGTAATATAAGTTAACACAATTCTTCCTTTTGGGTCTGCAAGGTAACTTAAGCTAGTATGTTAGGCTATATTCCAAGTGCTTTCTGTAACGTATTTATATATTTTAGTATTTGCAGACTCAAAACGAAGAATTAATTCATGTTGTGTGAGAAGATTCGTCGCCGTGAAAGAAAATCGTGGATCTTGCCATACACATATGCAGTCGACATGCGTGAGTCGACAACAATTGGTTGTCCGGCGCAAGGCTGTTAGGTACAAATGGCCTTCCGTCCCTCTTCCAACTGAAAATTAAGAGGCCCTCACAGATCAGCGGCGTATACTCTGGGTCATCTAGGTAATCGCAGATGACCCGGCTGTATTTCTTTCTTTTTTTTAAAAAAAAAATATAAATTTCTTCGCAATATTCTTTAAAACCAATTTCGATGCATACATTTCCTTGCTTCCAGCGCGCCGCGAATGCTTCCAACCGTTTGCCGCTGAATGTCCGAGAACCTTTCTCCAGCCGGTGGAATGACGTTAGGGAATCTCACCCTGACGTCATTCCACCCGCTTCCTTTACAACCCTTGGCGAGAAGGGAAGATAAAGAAAAGAGGGGGGAGGAAACTCTGCTTCTCAGGCGTGGCGATTCCGTGGCCAGGGTAAGCTCCTTCTGGTGAGAGTCCACCGGTCTTAACCCCTAGAGTTTGCCTTTCCCTCCGCTGGCGACCATTGACCTCCTACAACCCTCCTCCACAATTCTCTCCCGAAGGCTATGTCGTCGCTAAACATAGAAACTGTGTTTTTTATGGCAGGGACATTTCTCAGGAACGGGAATTTTGGGTTCACAAATTGCCTTCTGTAAGGGAAATAGGGAAAACATACCCGGTGAAGTGCGAAGAACAGGAAAATATGAATAACATAGGCAAACCAATTCTACGCTAATTTTCACTATACATTTACTTCTGTCTTGCTGATGTCTAAGGAAAAAGCTTAAATATTGAAGATGAAGCAAACTAAATTAAAATTCAAAACATAAGCAATTAATGCACCTATAAGCTGACTCCGCCCCTTTCTTGTATTTGCAAAAATATTGATTGTTTCTTCTCTCTAATCTTCAAAAGCAGCGGAACTGAATATTTTTTAAAGGAAAAGATATAAATAAATTATATATATTTTAGTTAATTTAAGTTACTATTCCACCTTTTTAGATTAATAGTGATGAAGATGAACGACTAAAACATATAAGGAACAAACACATCAGGCACGTAGCCAGGTGGAGGACTGGGGGAGCTGAAATCCCCTCCCCGAAATCATTCATATATTTAATTTAAAAAGTGTATAGTGGTAATTAATTTTACTTCATTTGCAGGATTAAACACCTTGCATAATACGTTGTAATTATCTGAGATTTATCTTCAGAACTTCTACCCCCACTTTTTCAACTTTATGTGGCGGCTGCTAATAAGGGATGAGTACCCTCCTCTCCACCCCCACCCCGAAATAAATTTCTGGCTGAGGCCTGCACTGATTCGAACTTTTAAAACCTGTCATCGCAGGGAATTTGGAGCTCGGAAAGGGAATTCTTTTTATCATTCATAGGGAATTTCATTCTGAGCCAGGAACACAACAGAAGTTTGGCGCGTGAAACTGAATGCGTGTGTTCGTTGGATTTGTGCTGTGCTTGGTGTTTATTATTTATTTAGGTGTTAGTGTTTGTCGTGATAGTGCTGTGTTAAAGGATAATGGATGTGATAGAAGATTTGCTGGTGAAACCTTTTGGAACAAGATCTTGTAAGGAGAAGTTGCAAATTGTTAATACAGGTAGGCCAGTGCCATCGCTTGAACTTACTTCTATATACAAAGACAAAAATCGGGAATATGTGAGACATTTCTCGCAAGCAAATTATGACAAAACACCATGGTTGACAGGAAGTACAAGTGTTAATAAGCTTTTGTGTTGGCCGTGCTTACTTTTCGGGCTGAAAATAATGTTTGGACGCGTGGTGGATACTGTAACCTAAACAATCTTTGTAACGCTTGTGCCAAACATGAAAAATCAAAAAGTCATATAACTTCCTTTGTTAATCTGCAATCTTTCGCACAGACACGTATTGACGTGCAACTGGACAAACAGCGTGCTTTGGATGTGGTACGGCACAATGAAATGGTGAAGAGAAATAGAGATATACTAGTGCGCTTAATAAATGCAGTGTGTTTCCTCGCAAAGCAAGAACTTCCTTTTCGAGGCCATGCTGAAGAAAGTGACTCCTTGAACAAAGGAAACTGTAGAATTGTTGCAGTATACAGCCGAGTATGACTCGCAACTTGCCGATCACTTGCAAACTGCAACGGTCTTTAAAGGCACGTTTCCTCTAATTCAAAATGACCTTATTAAGGCAGTTTGTAGCTTGGTCAGTGAAGCTATAAAAGGCGAAGTAGACAAAGCTAATTTTGTAGCTATATTATTAGATGAAACAACTGACATTACTAATAAATCCCAATTGTCAGCATGCATTCGTTATGTTGACGAAAATGGCCATGCACAAGAAAGATTTTTGTTTTTCGCTGACGTTAGTGCTGACCGAACAGCCAATGGTTTGTTCACGCTTGTCCAAGATGTGATACGAGACTACCGCATTAGTAATAAACTCTGCAGTCAGACTTATGACGGGGCATCAGTAATGTCTGGAAGCACTAGTGGACTGCAAGCGAAAGTTAGAGAAGTCTATCCTCAGGTGCTGTTTGTCCATTGTCAGAGCTACGTACTGAATCTTGTGCTTCAGCAATCGGTCTGCAGAATCAAAGAATGTAGCATCTTTTTTACAACATTATCTGGATTGGGTTATTTTTTCTCTAAATGGACGAAAAGAACCCAAGCATTAAAATAATTTGTCGCGAAAAAGTTGCCAAAAGTTGCACCTACCAGATGGAACTTCTCTTCGCGTCTTGTCAACACAATAAAGGAAAGCTGAAGTGAACTAATAGAGTTTTTTGAGAATATTGCCGAAAGTGCTGGGGAATGGGATTCCGAGACTATGCTACAGGCGAATGGGTGCATTTCTTTCTTAAACAAGTTCCAAACTTGTTTCTTGCTCGAACTATTTTCCAAAATTTTTTCCTACACTGATGTGTTGTACAACACATTGCAAACTAAGAGTTTGGACATAGCCTATTGTTCACAAAAAAATCATGACGTGATGCAAATACTTAAAGAAATGAGAGTTGATGGTTTTGCGCAAGTATGGTACTCGACTAAGAGTGAAGTTACAGACCTGGAAAGGAAACTAAAAAATGAAGACCCAGAAACTAGTTACAGAAGATTGTTTAATGAAGTGATCGACACATTATATGGTCAACTTTATGATAGATTTGGCGATTTTCATACATTGCACATTGTTTCCCTCTTGGATTCATTTCAGTTCCCAGTGTTTAAGAGTAACTTTCCAAAAAGAGCTTTCATGTCTCTATTGGAAAAATATGGTGCACACTTTGATTCTGTGAGGATGAAAAATGAACTCACCGTTCTCTATGCATCTCAAGATCTCAATTTTACTGGGAAGCCAATTTACGAGATAGTTTCTAATATGGTAAAGAACAAACTAACTGTTGCCTTGCCAGAAGTATATAATTTGGCAACACACATTCTCACTATACCATCCACTACAGCTTCTGTCGAACGTTCTTTTTCGGCACTCAAAAGAATAAAATCATTCTGCAGATCATCAACCCAAGGACAGGACAGGTTAAGTGGACTTGCTCTGCTATCAATTGAAAAGGAGTTGCTACGTAATCTTCGGAACAACCCCACCTTTCCATTTCATGAAGTAGTTATTGGGAAGTTCACCTCTCAAATAAGAAGACTGGAGTTCAGCTACAAGTAATCGGGTCCTGGAGTAAGTTGAATTTTGCACTTAAATTAATAATGAGGGTTTCTATTTCACTAGTGCATGTCTTTCATTTTATATTTCACAGTTTTTTTTATTTTGCTTTATAATACTGTCTTGTTTTATTATTTGAAATTCTACACGTATATTAAACTGCAATAATGAGAATTAATTGATTGTGATCGCCACAATAAGACAAACATTCCCACAAAATATTCCTAAATCCCATATGGATCCTGATATAAAATGCACGGAAACTTTTGGAGTTTGATGATCAAGGGTCGGAGATTACCCACTCGTTAGAACCAGCATACGCCACTGTCACAGATGGTAGAGACGTTGACGGCGTTATGAGGCTTTCCACCAACAGCTACATGTACCAAAATTATAGATATCATTCCAGGAGCCTAGCAGTTTCTCTTCTGATGAAAAACAAAATCCGCCCAGCAGACATGTAAGAGGCAAAGTCATACAAGACCGGATATGCACTAAACAGCGGCGGAGATCATTGTCAACAATCAAATAACGTAATAGTGGTGAACAGGTGTGTGTCAGAAGTTTGTTTACAATGTTTTATCCTATAAATATGATTACAAATATTAAATCAGCGCAATTCGTTTTTGCCGACACTGAGACAGCCAATGGAATGGGAGGAGATGCAGTACTGTAGTCGATTGAATTTCCCATAACCCCATATTATATACACAAAACGTTCCTTCGTCACTGAACGCAGGTATGCATTATAATGACCCTCGGGTTTTGGGATCGAACATAGGCTATGCCAGCCTAAACCTACTCGCTTGCGGGAGAGTTACGTTTATGGCTTGGGGTAACACCCCTGAGAAACTCAGGTAACCGTAAAGAAGCAAAGGGACTCGCCCCTGTGAAGTAAGGACAACATTCAAACATTCGATTTTAACACTTCGGTTGACTGGTCTGGTGACGTTATGAGAATAATAGAAAAGGAATAAACGAATGTTCGTTTACCTCTTTTATCTTGTAGAGATGTTCGTATCGCTGATTTAGTAGATAAGGCTCGGTCCTGCAATGAAACATCGATAGCGCATCCCTCCTCTCGGTAACTCTTTACGTATCAATCGTCAGCCTATAACTTGGAGGCAAGAACTGTTCTCGCGATAAGTTTCTGATTACAACTGGGGCTGAGAAATGTTCTCTCGAACTATTTAAAGGAGATTCAAATTTCCGATCGTTAAAGCCGTTGGGAGAGTTCCGTTTTGTCTTTAACTGTCTTTTCTGCCTAAAGCTAGTTTACTTATTTTTCGTACGATTTCCGTGTCAGCGGAATTTTCAAGATCTGCTGAAGATTACCGGTGTTATGTGCTGGTAGGAAGCTACTTCCAGCGATTCGGCCGGATCCCTTTGCGGAGAGATTTGCCCTAGTGTATAGAGTTATGACGGCAAGGGTCCCGGCTTCGAGTATCGCCTTCAGTGTGATACGCATTATTCAATATAATATAGTCGAGCTCCCCATGAAAAAATCCTGCACACGTCAATGTAAGTTTGAGAATAAGAAACAAGTAATAACAGTTTTATTTTAAGGAAAGAAATATGCGTGAGTGTAACTATGTGCATGTAAAACATTCATGAACATAACACAAAAAACACATTACTGAATATCCATTATAACATAATATTAATAATTTACAATAGTAAATAAGGGTTTGTTTATCTAATGCATTTTATTGACCTTGAAACTGCTTGAAAATACTTCTGAAAGAGATTAAATTGTTAATATTTATAAAAATGTGTCCCTTTGAATGCGAGGAGCATGATTTCACAGACATTTCTCTCCATCTAGTGGAACTATTTGCTTCGGAATTTTAAATGTGGGCATTATCTTTAAATCCAGAGGCATTCGTGATAAAAATATCGTTAACTGATCACACGTTATGTCAAGATGAATAAATAACCTTCCATACATGAAAAGTGAATTTGCGAAAGTTCCAAGAAATTGATATCATCTCTAGAAATAATGGGAAATATTTTTGTGTTTTTCTTACGGATTTATTTGACATAACGCTGGGCGATTATGTAGAGAGAAGGAATGCAAATTTACCCGATATGGATATAACGTATTATCTTTCGAGCACGAAATGGATTGATTCATGTATTAACACAGTTGATAAGCGTGAAGTTAGGCACATGTTCGATATTTCCTAGTAGAGTATAACAATATTATAAGAACATGAAACTCGATATAATATCTTCTACTTCTCGAAGCAGTTTTGTACTGACTTTTGTTGAATTTTGATCAAACTCTTTATCGAATTTCAGTAAGAATTATAGGATAAATTGCGTCTTATTACATATATAAGCTACATAGGAAATATTAATGTTATATATTTGGCAATTATCTCAGTTGAGGGATGAGAGGCATTGGTATTCCCCAGTTAGGAGATATTATGCAAGAAATACACCCACTAATTCCCAAGGCTCGAAAATCCCCCATTGCAATTTTCACTACGAATGCTATTCTTTAGACATTAGTATTGTGAAAGTTTAAATATTTTATCGGGTATGGTATAGTTTAGTGAAATTGTTTTAGAGAACACAGAGGTAAATTCAGTCCTGGTGTCAGACTAGTGTGGGTCGGTGGGTGACCGCTCCCGATTTAGGTGATACACATCTTCAAGGAGAAATGTATATTCATCAACTTCTATAATTTACGTAATTCAGAAACACTTAGTATATTTACATTGTAAGAAAACCTAAACGCATATACAAAAGAGCTATCGAACTAGTAACACAGAAAATTTAAGCAAATTTCTATTTCCAAGTTCAAATTTAATGTCGTGTCCATCCATCTAACCTAACTACAAGTTTCCTGTGAATACTCTAATGCATGTAAAATATGAGAACAATGCCATGAAAAGTCAAGTGGAATACAGCCTACTGTTTCCTCGCCTCAGTAAGGTTGGTCAATTTCAGAATATTGTCCTTATTTAATCCACAAGGTTGCATACTTTTCGTCAGGAAAATCATTGATGACTGGACTTTTAATGGCCACGAATGATTTTTCAATTGTGTTTGTTGCGTAATTAGGAAATAGTGTACTATATGGTTTCAATCCTACTTTCTTTGAGAGAGATAAAGACATCCCTGGCAGGGATTTATTTTGTCGAGGACACATTTTTATGGGGAGGGGGAATCCCCGGCATTTCTCCCCCTTAATTCGCACACCGCTTGTAACGACCCCGTCTTTATAACCCAGAAGTTAGTGAGACTGCATATGCTTTCCTTCCACACGCACGTCTATGAAATTTTCACTAAAATCTGCAGTGTCCTTTTTGTTTTAATCTGCATATCATCTACATAAAGATCGTGTATGGTATCTTAACCCTTAATATTTCTTACATGCCATAATATTGTTACGATTGCAATTACAAATATAAAAACGAATATTACTAATACTACTTGTATGTAAATAAGGGTCTTTTAAAAAAAATGTTACAAGAGTTTTGGGATCATTTACGAATTATATTTCTATACTAGAAGGAAACTGAAAATAAATTAGGTATAACTTCAATTATTGTTGCTAAGTAAGGAAATAAAAAATGAGTCAACAAATATCAATGTATTTATTTTTATGCATCACCTCAGTAACCAATACATTGTTATGTTTTTCTTACAAGGTCAGCTACCTGCATCATTTTCTTGGTCCTTAGAAATTTATTTTGAAATCGACGACTACGTTGTCTAAAAAGAAAAACATTTTTTTTTCAAATCGTTAGTCTTGTAATGTCGTAAGTGAATTATTAATAAAGAAATAGGGGTTCATAAACACTCTACTAATATTATTCAAACGATAATCGTTTTGGTTTTTGCATTTTTTCAAATTACAAAAATATTAACGTAAACCTATATTAATACAACCAAGTGAGAATGATGCGAAGGAGTTATGTAAAGGAATTTCTGCAGAATAGAAAAAAGTAGTTTGGGAAGGCAGGATATGAACAAGTGAGCTCTTGAAGTTGAAACTGAACTCATTTTCCAACAGAAAATATACAGGGATAACTCTGAATTTATACTCGGAGTGGTTAACATTGCACGATAGAGTGGAAGACCTCATAAGAAGCCTAAAGGCTAAAACATGATGCTTAGGCTGGAAATGAACCTGGAAGGTTTGTTTTTGTTTTTCTTGGGCAAAAGGATGACGAGGAGCAAAGGAGATTGGTGATATTCCTTATTTTATAAGAGTACTGTCATATATTTTGAAATTTAGGTAGAAGAACTATTAATTGGCGAAGCTCTTTTCAGTTAAGAATCGTGCGGTATGTATTAGCATAAAAAATAGGCCACACTTTTAAAATTATACTGGATGAGTCTGTTAAAAGAGGCCCCGTGAAAAATGTGGTCCTTGCATGTAGGCATCCCTGGTACACCGAAGAGAAGAGCGGTCAGAGAACAGTCCAGGATATCGGTGCCAAGCAGTTTCGACAACATGACATAGAGTGGATTGAAAAGAAAGTGTCCAGTACTGACCTTGAGGCAGGCAGCGTGCAGGTCAGTTGAGTGCAGTTGAGAGACGAGGAAAGTTGTGAGTGTGGTACGGTGGGTCAGCAACGTATCTTTTTTGTCGAGACGTATGCACGCCTCGGATCTTGGAAACAGTGTGCAGGTTTGTTTACGACGTAGTTCACGGTGAATGGAGTTCCAAGGAAGGCCACAACCAAATCAGTAATGCAAAAACTGATTGCAAAATGGCGGAAAACCGGATCCGTGCTGAATATGCCAAAAGTACGTCCAAAGACTGTCCGCACTTAGGCAAAGGTGGGCGACGCAGCGCAGCTAATGATACGCAGTCCACGAGAATCATCTCGGCGTTTCGCACAACAGTATGAGGTGTCCCAGTCAACCGCTATGCGGATCCTGAAGCAGGACTTGAACTTGAACGCATTCAAAGTTACCGTGATGCATCAGGTGCGGGATGTGGACAAGGCAGCTCGCGTGCAGTTTTGTGAGTGGTTTCTGTCCAATATTGCTCCGGAGGTGCTGCAGGATGGTCACTTGTTCATTTCCGATGAAGCATGGTTCCATCTGTCAGGCTACATAAACTCCCAGAACACGCTACGCTGGATAGGTGACAATCCACACGTGTTCATGGAGGTTCCACTGCACACCCAGAAACTCGGTGTGCGGTGTGCCGTGTCGTCACGCCGCATCATCCCCTTGTTCTTCGATGAGACTATGAACTCGGCTCGTTAAATCAGTAACATATTCAACGTGTTTGTTGAACAACTGACTGAGGATGAGCGAAGGAACGCTTACTTTCAGCAGGATGGAGCCTACAACATGTGCAACGATCACGCACATTGAGTCAGTGTTCCCGCCTATAACCCCTCGATCACATAATCTTATTTTTGATTTGTGTACGTGTGCGATTATGAAGAATAAGCTTGGCAAACAGTGAATGTACGTCGATAGTGACGTCATTGAAGTGCGCTGATTGGTGGAAGAGTGGAGGAGTGCGTGCAGGAAGGGAACTGCTCTTGTCTATCGGCAGCCATGGGAGAGAGAGTCGCCTTGTCTTCAATCCTCAGTCTAGTTTTCAGTTAAGTATTATTGGTTTGATCTTTATTTCTTTCTGCGTGCATAACAGTGTATAAATTGCTAATTGATTATGTGATGTTTCCCTGCCCCCGTGTCAGGGCAACAGTTTTTTTTTCTCTTATTGAAATAATTATTAATATGTTAATTAATTAGGTAATTACTTGTATAAACATATATGTGTTATTAGTGTAAATCAATTTATTATGCATTTCAAGCTCGTATATATTCCATGTATAAAAACCATGTAGCTCTCTGTTCTTTCTTCGCGTTTCGAACGTTCAAAAGAAAGGCGGGCAGTTTAGCTGTTAAAGATTAAAAATTTTGAAAAAAGGGCGGTTGGCAACAGACGCCAACCAAACGTATATAAACTCCCAGGTGAGAGTAGGGGAGGTCGGCTGTTGGAACTGAGACTTGGAAGGGAGAGGCTGTTTTTGCTTCGGTTAGCTAGGACCGGAGGACAGGTCTCCCGAAACGGATGCTGTAAGAGATTGGATTGCCGGGCAAGCTAGTGCCTTGGTGTCCGATTTACAGGTAAAAAGGTAGTTTGTACTGGATGTTATTTTGAAGTAATTACGGTGCGCCGGGCAGCCTAGTGCCTTGTCACCGTGGAGGTTGAGAAATGTACACGTCGGGCGGCCTAGCGCCTGTTAGGACGTTTCTTGGAGTAACGCGAGTCTACCTTGTGACAAGCGTACTTCAGATGTAATTCATGAAATGTAAAGCATCCAGGTACAAACAATAGAGATTCCAACATCAAAATTAGAGTTTTGGCCCGATAATTAATTAGAGAAATGAACGTTCGGAAACGACTTGTATATACTTCAAATTTTACGTTAATTAAACTTATAGAAAATACCAAAAATTTCCGTTTTTAATTTCACACAAGCTGGACAAGGTAATTTATCCCCCTGATCATAAAGGTTTCGCAAAAGGTTTTCCGTTGTCTCTTGTAGTTAATTATATAATTATGTTGACTTGTAGCAACCCACGTGCATTGTCGTACAAAGAAATATACCCCTAGACAAATCTGAGCCGAGTACGAAGTGCACCGAACCTCGAGTGCGGAAGTAAACTGGGGGGGGGACAGACGAGCAACAAATTTATTTGGGGGCTCGTCCGGGATTGAACTTAGTTATTTCAGGTCTTGTCGCAGGATATTGAACTAGATTTTTGAATTGAAAGTTAAGGAGAGAAACGGACGAGGATCGAACCGATGATCTTGCGAAACAGAAAAGGGGAAGTTACAAGAATGTCGCTTGGTAACTCGAGTAGGTCCAGCCCGACCGCGTCAGAACTTTCTGTTGTTGAGGAACAAAGGTGCGTTCCAAGAGTGACAATGGAGGAAATTCGTTTGCAGCTTCCGACATTTGAGGGAAATGTAGGGAAGGAAGATGCTTTTTCGTATCTGGATAGGATTGAAGATTACGCGAGAACGCTGAAAATTGCTGAAGATGATCTTCTGAAGCAGTTTATTCCTCTTTCGTTGCGAAATGAAGCGAGGGAGTGGTTTTTGTTCACGGAACCGTTCGGTGATTTTTCACAATTCAGGCATAAATTCTTGCAGGCTTTTCACGGATTGGATTATCAGAGAGAAGCAGAGTTATTTTTGTCTCAGAGGTTTCAACTTGCTAACGAGGGATTGGCGGAATACGTTCGCAAAGTTGACAGGCATTTTAGCAGGATAAGGAATTCGGCTTCTGCACGGGAGAGAATTGACTTTGTGAAGTCGCACTGCAATCCGGTATTTAGGGATTATTTGTACAACAAGACATTCACTTCTATGAGAGAAATGAGCGAGTACGCCCTGGAATTACAATCCGAGTTTTTGGAAAGGCAGAGATTCAAGTCTTTCGTTTCGGAAGACGAAATTTACAGCTGGTCGCTAAGGAAGTCAGTTAACCAGGAATGCGAAGAGGAGAGGGGGAGAAAGAAATCTGATATTTTCTTGGACCCTGTGAGCATTGGTTTTGACCGCCCGAAAGTCGCGCGCCTGAGGGCTGAACATGTGGTTTCGCGCCCTCCACCCTCGCGGCTTGCGGTGAGGGATGAAAACAAACAGAACCGCTTTTCGAAGGAAGATTGCCAGAGAAATAAATTATGCTACACTTGTGGACAGAAAGGTTGCAGAGCTTCAAATCACCATAGGGAAAACAAGATTAATGAACGTGGGAAGGAAGCAACAAAAAACTCGTAGAGTCGCCACGAATTTGTCAAGTTCGTGGCGTGGAAACTGCAAATTTTACACAAAAGGAAAATTTTTCACCTCACAATGTAAATGCAAAAGATGTAAGGGAACCTATCGTTTTATGCAACGTGGCTAATGTAGAAGTACACGCATGTATTGATACGGCGTCGTCCAATAGCTTTGTGTCTTTGGAGGTCTTCGAGAAAATGAAGACAAATGGAGTGAAATTGAAGGGTTGCAGAACTAAAGTAATACTTGCGGAAGGAAATGTAGAATCTTTGGGGAGCGCTTACGTGAATATTAAGTTTCACGGACACAAGGCTCGGGATCAGATATTTGTGCTATCAAATGCTAATCATGAAATGTTAATGGGAAGGACATTGATGGCTAAGCTGGGACTTATACCCATGATTCATCGTAACGGGTGGGCAATTGAGCCTGATCTTTCGAAAATCGTGCCTTTTGATTCGCCGCCGACACGTGACAGCGTTGATGCTGTTGGTTCAAGGGGACTGGGTTCGACCGCGGATGGAGTCGAAGCAGTCCGAGAGAACGTTTCTGCTTGCGGAGCGGAGACACGTAGCAGCGACATCAAAGGGGAGGGGATTGACGAAGAGAGAAGGATTGCCATGCTGATGGAGGGTACCGATATCTCAGAGGAAAACAAGCCGAAATTGATTGCCATACTGAGAAGGCATATTGATGTTTTTCAAGATAAACCGGGATTAGCAAAGGATTACGAGGTTCGTTTGGATGTGAATAACGAGAAGCCGTTCCGAGCGAAACCTAGGCCACTTTCTGAGCAAAAGAGGAAATTAATGAATCAGGCGATTGAGCAGATGCTTGAAGACGGGATCATTGAAAGGGGTGATACAGATTACCTTTCGCCGCCTATTCTTCATGTGAAGAGAGATAACACATGTAAAGTGATAATCGACAGCAAAGGCTTGAATAAAAGATTGGAGGCTAGACGTAGAGAAATACCTGATATTAGGTCGACAATATGTAAGCTTTCTGGGGGAACTATATTTACAGTTCTTGATATTCCGTTTGCATTTGCAAATATGCAGATTTATGAAGATACAAGAAAATATGCAGATTTCTTGACAGAAATGGGAACGTTTAGATACAAAAGGTTATTTTATGGCTGTCGTAGTGAACCTTTTCACCTTGCGGAACTGATGCAGAAGACGCTAGGAGAGCATTATCAAACTGATGCAATATGTTATTATGATGACGTAGTGATTGCAAACGCAACCGAGGAAGAACAACTAAGAGTGTTGGATTCTGTCCTGGGAAAGATGAAAGACAAAGGACTGACGATTAGTTATCGAAAGTTGCGTCTCTTCAGAAAGAAAATTGATTTTCTTGGGTTTACAATTACAGAAAATACGATATCTTGTGCGGAAAGTAAGAGGAAACAGGCAGAGCAATTGCAGCGTCCCAGAAATATCAAGCAAGTTAGGAGACTAGTAGGTTTCTTAAATTTTCTGTCAGATTTCATAAAGGACCAAGCAAAGATATCCAAACCGATCACGGACTTGTTACAAGGAAATAGGAAATTTTCTTGGAGAAAAGAACAAGAAGAGAGTTTGCAGAAGTTGAAGGATGCAATTGTAAATAGTCCTGATCTCAAGATTCCTGACGTTTCGAAACCGTTTCACTTGTTTGTAGACTGCTCTGACATAGCGCTTGGCTATATCGTCGCTCAGGAGGACGATAAAACCAGAAAATTGCAGACTGTTGCATTTGGGAGTAAAAAGCTGTCTGAAACTCAGCGTTCTTATTCTGTCACAGCGAAAGAGTTATTTGCGTTGACCATGGGTCTGGAGAAATTTGAATATTACTTTCTGCAAGCACCGGAAGTGATAGCTTACACTGACCATTCTGCGCTCGTGGACATCTTGAAATCTTCTCAGATTCCGAGCCACATAAACAGAATGATAAACAGGGTGACCAGGTTTCCAGTTACAGTAAAATACATTGCCGGTAGAAATAACACAGCGGTTGACTACCTGTCGAGGATCGAAGCAGGATTCTCTGAGAGGGAGAATTACATTGGATCTTCGGATGCAGAAGAGAATTATCCGATAGAGGACATCAAGCCTGAAGGATATTTCAGATTAGAGATGCCTGATGGGACGATAATGGAACATCATGATATTCCTAAAGTCGAAGGCAAAGTGTGTCAGAAATTCGACCGGAAACAGAAAAGGAAAACGGAAGCGATGTTTACAGATGCAGCTGGCAACACTGTAAATGGAAGACAGACGGACGGACAGACAGAAACTTCGCCGCCCGTAGATCTTAACGATAAAGATATGTGGAAAAGAGAACAACAGAGTGATCCTTATTTGTCGAAATTAATTGGATGCTTAAATGGAGAAGAAGTTGAAATAAAGGATTCTCGAGAGAAGAGAAAATTTGACTTTTATCTGCAACATTCCTGTCTCGACGATGATGGACTGCTTTACCGTTTCGTTGACGAAAACACTTGACTTTATCCACCGTTTAGCTCCAGATTGAAGCTGTGGGTACCAGAGAAGTTGAAGAGTGAAGTAATTAAATCTTCGCATGATGATTTATTATCTGCACACTTAGGACATGGAAAGACATTGTTTAAGGTCCTGGAGAATTATACTTGGGACGGAGTAGTCAAAGATGTCAGTAACTATTGCAAAAGTTGTATCACTTGTCTTCAGTATAATCCTGACAACAGCAGAAAGATGGGCTTTATGAACTCGAGGAAAGCTACTGCGCCTGGATACAAAGTGTTTCTGGACATTTTTGGACCACTGCCTACAAGAACGAAGGGGAGATACAAGTACTGTTTAGTCATTCAAGACGAGTTCTCAAGGCACATTAGTTTGACACCGCTTAGAACTACAACGGCGAGGACGATCTCGCAAGCATTCTTGAAGTACTGTTTTCAATCAGGATTCCCGAAATACGTTGTCAGTGACAACCAGAGTGTATTTCGAAGCAAACTGTATTCACAAACGTTGCGTTCTGTGAATTGCAAGCCTGTCTATATTACGCCATATAGACCGAAGGGAAATAAATCAGAAGCAGCGATTAAGATAATCAAGCAAGCACTTGGGAAATTCTGCAAGGAGCACTCGTCGTGGGCTGAAAACTTGGACGCGATAAGTTTTGCCATTAATAATGCAACGAATTCGATGACTGGGTTGAAGCCGTCATTTTTGTTCTTTGGACGTGATTTGTACACACCGCATGACACTCGGAAAATGGAGCTTCAGAGGGAAGAAGGAACCGGGGAGGACGTCACGGCGGAGAGACAGATGGATTACGTCATACAGTTAAAGGAAAGAATGGGCGCGGCTTTCGAATTTGCAAAAGAAAAAGAGGAAAGGACGAGGCAAAAGGCGTCAAAGGCCTACAAGTAGAAGAAAGGTTAATCTTCGTGTAGGAGATCGAGTACTGCTTCAAGAGCACAGAATTTCGTCTGCTTTTAATAAGCAAACTGCGTGCTTTTTCCCGAAATTCAAAGGGATCTACAGAATTCTGAATTTCACTACTCCAAATAATGTTGTCTTGGAAAAGGAAGGTGAAGGGAAGAGAGTTCTAGCTAACGTTGACCAGCTGAAGGTCATTCCGAGAAGAAATTTGAGAAGTGTGAGGGAAACCACTCGTCCCTAAATTCTACCCTGAGAATCCATCTCAAGGGGAGGGGGTAGAAGGGCTGTGAAAAATGATGGAAAGGAAGCCGAGTGACAGACTTCTTGTTTATACAGTAGTTAATTAAGTTCCTGATTTATTGTCGCTACACATTAGTGTCCTGGTAAATTCAATTCTTGTGAATGTAAGATTTAAAATTACGGACTGTTGTATTTTATGTTATGTCAACCTTTTGCCGATAAAGGGTGGTGACAATTGTGAACATGAAGAAATGAGATTTTCATCGCTAAGAGAATGCTGAAGGATGGCAGTTCGATGCCCGAAGAAGGAAGGGAAAGTTTCCTTAAAGTTGAAAAATGGGAGAGCCATTTTAAAGTCGGGTCGTGTGATCGAACGATAGAACCTTGGAAAGCATTTGAAGCTGAAATTCGGCAGGAGTCGAACCAAGTACCGCAGAAGTCCCAGACGCAAGGACTAGGGGACTAAGGAGCCGGGAGTTCTTCGGATGGACCGAGGAGGAGGCTGAGTCGACCCTAGAGCGGGAGCCGGGCATGTTCTTTGGAAGGTGGAGGAGCTGAATCTGTCTGCACCTAGGAACAGTCCTGATGACCAGATGACCGAGATGTCCAGGAGATTCCAGGATTCCCGGAGGAAGAATCCGTGTGGAAATACGATATTTAGTGAAGTGAAATCGAGACTCTTCTGTTTCAGAGAGACGGTTGTGATGTGTAGTGAAAATAACGTTATCAGTGAACTTTCTTTTTCAGATACAGTGTTTAGATTTTTCTCAAAAACTTTAAGACAATTCACACAGACTGAAATTTAAATTTCAGATTGAATTGTAACGCTGGGGAGGGGGAATCTGTTACCCTGCCCCCGTGTCAGGGCAACAGTGTTTTTTTCTCTTATTAAAATAATTATTAATATGTTAATTAATTAGGTAATTACTTGTATAAACATATATGTGTTATTAGTGTAAATCAATTTATTATGCATTTCAAGCTCGTATATATTCCATGTATAAAAACCATGTAGCTCTCTGTTCTTTCTTCGTGTTTCGAACGTTCATAAGAAAGGCGGGCAGTTTAGCTGTTAAAGATTAAAAATTTTGAAAGAAGGGCGGTTGCCAACCAAACGTATATAAACTCCCAGATGAGAGTAGGGAAAGTCGGCTGTTGGAACTGAGACTTGGAAGGGAGAGGCTGTTTTTGCTTCGGTTAGCTAGGACCGGAGGACAGGTCTCCCGAAACGGATGCTGTAAGAGATTGGATTGCCGGGCAAGCTAGTGCCTTGGTGTCCGATTTACAGGTAAAAAGGTAGTTTGTACTGGATGTTATTTTGAAGTAATTACGGTGCGCCGGGCAGCCTAGTGCCTTGTCACCGTGGAGGTTGAGAAATGTACACGTCGGGCGGCCTAGCGCCTGTTAGGACGTTTCTTGGAGTAACGCGAGTCTACCTTGTGACAAGCGTACTTCAGATGTAATTCATGAAATGTAAAGCATCCAGGTACAAACAATAGAGATTCCAACATCAAAATTAGAGTTTTGGCCCGATAATTAATTAGAGAAATGAACGTTCGGAAACGACTTGTATATACTTCAAATTTTACGTTAATTAAACTTATAGAAAATACCAAAAATTTCCGTTTTTAATTTCACACAAGCTGGACAAGGTAATTTATCCCCCTGATCATAAAGGTTTCGCAAAAGGTTTTCCGTTGTCCCTTGTAGTTAATTATATAATTATGTTGACTTGTAGCAACCCACGTGCATTGTCGTACAAAGAAAGATACCCCTAGACAAATCTGAGCCGAGTACGAAGTGCACCGAACCTCGAGTGCGGAAGTAAACTGGGGGGGGGGGACAGACGAGCAACAGTGATCATTCCAAAAGAAGTTTAATTTAATTTAATTTTCATATTACCATTTGAAAGAAAGGAACTACTGTCTCTCTCTCATGCACGCTCCCACTGAATGTGTGAACATGTGAAATAGTATCTTCAGTAACTAAACCAACAATATGTAACTAAGCCACAGATTAATTTGAATAAATGTGTAGTTATTATGAATTGTGTGTCACTCGAATTTTGACTACTGCAAATCGAGTTACTGTTCGACCGAGTATTGGGGACCTCTTATGAGCCCGTTCTGATAGGAGTTCAGCCCCGAAAGTCGGTTGTACGCCTGATCGCGTCATCAGTCGTGGCACGAACCAACCTAGGCCACCTCGTTCTCCAGATTTATCACCCTGTGGTTTCTTCTTGTGGGGAACCATAAAGGGACAGGAGCAGGGGCGCCGACTTGTCAAAATTATTGGGGGGGGGGGTTCTGATCACTGAAATAAATGAATGAATGACTCACTCCCTCCCTTTTTTAAAAATAAAAATTACGTCTTCGTATAGCAGTTTTTAAGCAGCTATTATATTCCTCATGCAAATTAAATGTAACATGAAAATCGTTTAGAAAATGTTTCAAAGTCTTTTTATGTCTTTTGTGTCTGCTCATTTGTTTTTTTTTATATAACAAATTAGTAGTGGTAATTAGGGGATTCAAAGTAGTACTTAGTAGGTATGGTCTTTTTTTACCAATTGAGTATCACTTTTTGACATACTTTGACAATTTTTTGTCGATGTTTTAGCGTTTAGCGATGTTTTAGTACAAATTTTCACTATACTCATTTTTCCCCCACTCGTACTTGGTAGGTATATCATTATGTTACGTGATACAACTTAACCTATCTTTTTTTTACGATTATTTAATTTTTTTACGATCCTAAGTGATATAACTTAACCTATCATTTTTTTTATTTAGGTACTGTTTGAACGTTATTATTTGAGGATCATATTTTGTAGGTATTTTTTTTTTATGAATCGAATATCACTTTTTGACATATTTTGACAATTTTTTGTTGATGTTATAGCGTTTAGCGATGTTTTAGTACAAATTTTCACTGCACTTATTTTTTTTTTTTACTCGTACTTGGTAGGTATATCACGATGTTACGTGATATAACTTAACCTATCTTTTTTTTTACGATTTTTTAATTTTCTTACGATCCTAAGTGATATAACTTAACCTATCATTTTTTTTTATTTACGCACCGAACTAACCTACAAGGGGGACTCTGTTTGTTTTAATATTTCAGTATTATAAGGTTTTCACAAATTTTATATAACCTAAAATGTGTTGGATGTTGATTTTTAGTATGTGGCAATTTTTTATGAATTTTAAAACTGTTCCGTCACCCTCTCGTTCTTCACGTCGTAGGCGAAGGACTTCTCCGCAATCAGGATGACGCTGCATAGGGTATCGGCAGGCAGCGCGTCGTGGAACTCGCAAACACCCACTCTACAAAAATTCTACTATATGATATTTTACTGGCTAAGCTAACCTACAAATAGGAATTGGCAGCACTGACTTATAAACCCACTGGGTCTTCTTGGCATGTTTTTTCATGATGTGTTGCCAGGCTATTGCGCATCTTGGCGTATACAATGTATATATTTTGAGAGGGGGGTTATAGCTTTTTATGCTGTACGAATACTAAAAACTTGACAGTGATAATCAACAGAGTAAATAAACCTACATGCAGAAACTAACAACACTAGTTTCTGATAGTGAATTTGAAATAAAATATTAAATAAAATACATGAGTAAGCACTGTGATTACAAATAATACCAGTGTTATTACACATTCATTCTTATTTTTCGAAGTTGAATGGAAGCACGTGTTTTTTACGCTCTCGTAATACTGACCTTGCCCCAGTGATTTTAAATTGCTTCCATCCGGTTTTTTTTTTCCTGTGCTATTTCCGCGTGCACGCGACATTCGCTTTCAATAGTTTAATGAAACACAGAAGGAGTATTAGTTTAGCAAGTTCCGAGTTTACAATTTATTAAATTAAACAATAATTTATTAAATTAAACAATAATTTATATAAGAATATACTTGTATTTACCGAACACAAAATAATAAAAGCACATGTGAATATTTGCGTGTGTTCATGTTATATGACGACTGAGTAAAAAATAATGTTGACTCCCCGAAAGATAAAAGTTCCCGGTTCGACATCAGATGCATGCAAATTTTATGTTTTGCTCTCCAAAATCTTGATTTTTATGTTTCTGCTATTTGTCATACAGCAGAGGAGAAGAGGGGAGAGGGGAGGGGAGGGGGTACTATCAGCGCCATCTATTAGCAAACAATAGAAATAAAAAAGTAGGGTCAAACTTTTTCAACACCCAAAAATTTTAAACGTCCTCGTTTAGTAATACGATCAGCAGAAGACGTTTGAAAGAGTACTCTTAGTCGAGAAAGCTAATTGCTAGGGCCCATATATTACTAAAATGTTCTTTAATTTACATATTTCTCATACCGCCATATGTTGTTCTAGTTGACTTCTTCCAAAAAAATGCTAATTAGCGAGAGTTAATTAAGCAAGGCAAGTAAAAGAAGCAAATAGGGCAATATGTGGTGGCGTGGAAATATGTAAAAATTCGATAAAATTCGAATTAAAATTGGGGGATATTTTGCAAAAAAAAAGAGTGGATGAAGTCAGATTCAAAAAGAATGCCACGTGATTATTTTGATTCAATAGCTTCGTCTAGTTTGCTGCATTTTTTAACTGCACTCACGTGTTTAGTTGGTTACACGGTGCAACCTACCTTGTTGATTTTGGGTGTCATGTAGTGTATTTGGTGTCTGCACCACGTCTTAGAGAGGTGTAATATGTGGTGTGGTGTATGACCACGTGGTGAGTGGTTAACTAATCAAATGAATGTTTAAAGCAGCAGACAGGTATTTGTTGAATCTTCTGAACTTGAACACTGCTATTTGTCTACTTGGTTGAATGTTATTTTTTTTTCACCAGCCTGACACCGGGATACACCTGCACTGCATCTAATGTCAAAGAAGTGCAGCGTACTAGACGAGGATATTAAATTGCATACTGATCTATTGCATGCTAACCAAACCTCTTGGGAGGTGGGCCACGGGTCCTCCACATGTATGTATGTATGAAATGCGATTTGGGGGAGGCCAAATTTTAAATTTACAGCTTAATTAATCTGCATGCATGCTTAATGTTTGATTTTTTTTGTTTCTAGTTTGACATGAGATACACACAATTTTATTTTTTGAAGTACAGTTAATATTACCTAGGTTAATCTGTGACATACAACTAGCGATCGACACGACCACCTGACACACAGACACAGAGAGAGTGAGCAAATTTAAAATGTGATCTATCGTGAATTAAACTAAGCTTTTTCACCCACCCACATATAGCCTTACAGGTGACTCAAAAACAGAAATTGGTCATAGCGTGACAGGTCGATCTATCGTGAACTAAACTAACCTCCCCCACTCATACATACACACTATGTCTTACAATAAGTAAACCTGCTATATCACATGTCACATGCTGATGGTTGCCAACACACACAAGATGTATTGCAAATTTTATTAACCTACGACATAAGCCATGGACACACACACACCAAGCCTTCCAGATAGGCTATAAGCAACTCACTTCTTGCAATTGTATAACGGCTACAGCTAGCAACACTGTTTGAGCTGCTTTCGACGAGTAGTGTTACCAAACTTATTTTTTTGCAAATAGGCTCTACAGCTAGAGGCTTGAAACATATACCCTACCAGAGTATGCCAACTTACCTCATGTAAAAATATTACCTAGTACGGGTTAAGCTGTGACATACAACTAGCGAACGACACGACCACCTGACACACAGACAGAGAGAGTGTGATACAGCTTATACGCAGTTTTTCCTACACACGTACTGGGTTTAAAAGATAACTTGCAACAACGATTTCACTCACCTCCTATCATATAATAAAATTACCACAGGTTTTTGATACTTGCTGCCAGAACATGGTGGTTTTAGACTGGAAATTCAGCCCGATTATTCTATTTGTGCAAGAGAAAAATGATGATGCCTGCATTTGGAATATATAATTCTTCTTACGGTATTTTGCGTGCCCCCAGTAACCTTGTTTTCGATTCACGGAAGCTATGACGTGTATTTCCTGTTTCGCGAACATGCGAGAATTTTTCACAATGTCGCATCAGAGTTGGTTGTGTATATAAATCTAGTCTTGGGGAATGGACATGAATATAATGTCAAAATTATTGCATAACTTAAAAAGAATATTTATTGCACTGTGCTTTCTAGCAAAGGTAAATGTGGAATGCCTCCGGCCCCTCAGAGATTCGAATACTGTTAGTTAAACAGCAAGCATTGTCATATGGACTGACGATTATTATTTTTTTAAAAAAAACAGACCTCGTAGTAAGTTATAACCTGAGCTGTCTTGCAAGTTTCTCGAGTTTGATATCTGGTGAAGGAATATGATGCCACTATAAACTGTACACAAGATATACCCAGTCCCTGGCATGAGATGGACGAGGACCTATACAGTTGTACAATGGTTGTTCTTTTTATTAAAGCATAGCGCTTATTTACATGTCAGCGCAACATGCATGCAAAGAAGGGAGGGAGACCATAACGGATAATTCTTATTTCGATTTTAATATTTTTGCTAGTCACGCTATCTAGACGAACACTGGAAGATGGGCAAAAGCGAGGGAAAGAGAGAAATGTTATTTTTTGCCCCTCTGCCTGTGTGTGATATACTAGTTTTACATGCATACGGCTGTATCGTGAAGCGAGGCCGAAAATAATTTTTGAAAGCAGTCTCGAGCATCTTCGCGTTCAGCCAACAAGAGAAATAAAATATTACACATGGGTGTGGGGCGCAACAGCCACAGTACGGTAATGTGCATGGATGTTAAAACTTTTGGGTTTTTCTGAATAGACATACATATTAGTTTTGCAGTCTCCAGATGGGACCGGAGCTTATTTTTTATTTGGACAAGGGGGTTCAGATCAACTATAATTTTTGTTCACATCAAAATGAAACAAAGGATTTTATTTTACTGCTTACTTATTCAATATTTTTATTATTGTAAAGAATGGGGCGGTGTGTTTTATTGTATATAGTCTTCCAACAACCACCTCGGGGGCGTAAATTTATGTTTCTGCATGTATGCAAAATGCACTTAACTTCAGTTGTGAAGTTTGTTTTGCTGCTGTGATTAAATACTAAACCAAAATCTCACTACATAATTTTGAATTATATTTGTTAAAATCGATCTATATTATATTATTGCTATAGGTGGTCCATGTTATGCGCAGGAGAATTTAAAAAATGTCTTGTTTCTCGAACCTGTGGCCTGTAGATTTGCTTTGTTGGCAAACAGAAACAGAAAAATGGCACCATGTTATTCTATACTGATATACTGATAGTCAACAACTATGTCGAAAAGCAATGATGGGGGGGACTTGTCTGTGTTGGGTTTTATTAACAACTTCACGGCTGTACCTGCACAACTCATCGACAACAAATCAACAATGTTAGGAAATGTGTGCATGGCCCCCGAGAATACAATTTAAAATCACTGATGTGATATGAACCCTCTTCACTTGTGTGTATTTGAATATGCGAACATGAGGTATTTTGAATAATCGAGGCGGACAATCACAAAAACAGCTTGCAACGGTATGGAGAGTTCAAACTTCAGACGATTTTTGTTAATCTACGAAAAGCCAAGGGGCGAACGGAGATTACTACGAAAATTGTAACGCGAGGCTATTTTGGCTAATGGCAACGATGAGGATGAATAATGGTTGTTTTGATGAAATTGAAAAAGTGGGGGGCACGTCTGCTTCGAAGTGCATTACACCAACAACTACAATTGTCTCTTTTCCCCACACGAGGCGATTAACAGAGGTGTACTTTTGCCGGTCTACGACTCTGAGGGCTCAAGTTACAATGTTTACCTATAGCTGTACATATTTAAAAATGACCTGAGCAATTAAATGTTACAATACCGATCCTGATTTTTTGTCGGATGACGTAGGTTGCAATCCCACCCCCGATGGCGTATAGACTTAAATGTTTCCATAACATGAAATACTGTTAATGGAAATCTATTGTTTCTAATGTAAAAATCATATAACAAGAAAAAGAAGAAAATAAATGTTGCGAGCAAATACGGAGCCTCAACCCAAACACATAAATAATCAGACAAGATGTCATCGGTGCGTTCATAACTAACAAGTGATTATTCAAAAATTGAAATGGTGCAGGGGGAAACAACCAACTAACTAACTAGGCTTCTTAAACCCGAGGACAGCAAATACAAGCCTATCCTGATCTGAGAAATATCTCTATCCACTTTTTTCCATCCCAACCGATTTTTTTAGGTCTATTCAACCCCTCATGGTACACGAGCTCCCACTGCCCTGATGGTGGAGGAAGCGAATCTATTTGGACATGAAAGAGCATTATGTGTGGGAGACTATAATTTATACATGTGGTTGCTTGGATGCTTACAGAGGATGCCATAGCTCGTGCGATTGAGGCATTTTATTAAGCACATATTTTGATGAGTGTAAAGAATTAAATAAGTCACAAGGGGCTGAGGCATGGTTCGAATTTCTCGATCTAGGTATGGATGCAGACAGACACGAAGTTTTGTGTGTGGACACAAATGATAATGGAAAAATGCCGTTCACCCCGATAGCATAGTGGTAATGTTGTTCTTGCCTCGTTTCCATCGACAACATAGTGGTTACACTGTCCAATATTAAGAAGTTCTCAAAATTATTCAATTATTTTTTCTCTTCTTCTTCTATCATCTCGGTAACCAAAAAAAGGTTTTCTCAAACGTTTAGACGACTACGAAAACGTTGAAATGTAAAATATTGTTGTATTGTAATCAAAAAAGAATTTGTTGAATATGCCTAACCTAAAATAAAATTCAAGAATTAATAGAGTTAAATATTTGCCACTCTGAAATGGCGACGGCTATCATAATATTATTTTCAGCAGGATAATAATGACAATATTATATATATTAAGGATTAGGCCCGAGGGATTCTTATTCACTACACTTGTTTCTAACCTGTCCACACTGGAAACCGAAAACACAAGTACGAGACACTAACTTGGGAGAGGACATGCAAAAACTCTGCGGGGGCTCATCTTAAAAACTTCAGTAGATGTTTGTCATGGAACTCCCTCCTTAAATTCGATTCGAAAGGCACAAATATTCCGGTTCTTGAATAAGAAGCGCGTATGCCTTCGGAAAGAGAGAAGAAGAAATAAATAAATCAACTCATGCATATTCTTCATGTACGTACGCTTGGTGACAAGAAACAGTATTTTTTTTTCTCTTCAAGAAATTGTTTTCAACTTTTTGCTAGGTGACCCAACAGGAGTGGACGAAATAGCTTATTCATTCAAACTGGAAGCTTGTTTTTTTTTTTTCAACAATGGAAAACACATTATTTCCAGTGAAATATCGACTCAACTACCTAGAATGGCTACCACGGGCTTGGTGACTGAATACTAAAAAACTATCGAGCGACTTACTTCACAGCAGTGTCACTTAGTTTCAACAAGAACAGTTCAAGGCTTCCCGGGTGTCCTGCAAGGTTCGGCATTTATTTTTTTAATAGCAAGCAGATGAACTGGCCTTACAATATGAAGACCCCTCTCACTGTGTCGGTTGCAGTTATTTTCTGGTAATTATGTCTTGCCGATGGCGTTGTCGCTTTGTAATCATACTTAGGAGTTATTTTTTTTTATTTTGCCTTTCGCGACATGTTCGACTAATCGTGACAATACGTTTCAACTTTTCTGCATAAACGTTGATCATCGTTTATCTTGTCCGCATCGATTAATCTTCTTATGTTTTTTTTTTTTGTTTTTTCGTCGCGTCCATCTCTTCTGTTATCACAATCGAGACTTCTAGATTATTATTTTTTCTCCCTGCAATTTTAGAAATGTAATTTTTCATGATCATCCAGCGAACGCCTTAGACATTTCAGCAAAATGTCGATTATTCAATGGATGTTGTAAGGTTCCATGTTTTTTTTTTCACTATCTCTTGTTTGGTCGATTTTGAATTTGGGAGTTATTTTTTTTATTTTGCCTTTCGAGACATGTTCGACTAATCGTGACAATACGTTTCAACCTTTCTACATAAACGTTGAAACGTTTCAACGAACAAACGTTTTACACCACATATTACACCTCTCTAAGACGTGGTGCAGACACCAAATACACTACATGACACCCAAAATCAACAAGGTAGGTTGCACCGTGTAACCAACTAAACACGTGAGTGCAGTTAAAAAATGCAGCAAACTAGACGAAGCTATTGAATCAAAATAATCACGTGGCATTCTTTTTGAATCTGACTTCATCCACTCTTTTTTTTTGCAAAATATCCCCCAATTTTAATTCGAATTTTATCATATTTCCACGCCACCACATATTGCCCTATTTGCTTCTTTTACTTGCCTTGCTTAATTAACTCTCGCTAATTAGCATTTTTTTGGAAGAAGTCAACTAGAACAACATATGGCGGTATGAGAAATATGTAAATTAAAGAACATTTTAGTAATATATGGGCCCTAGCAATTAGCTTTCTCGACTAAGAGTACTCTTTCAAACGTCTTCTGCTGATCGTATTACTAAACGAGGACGTTTAAAATTTTTGGGTGTTGAAAAAGTTTGACCCTACTTTTTTATTTCTATTGTTTGCTAATAGATGGCGCTGATAGTACCCCCTCCCCTCCCCTCTCCCCTCTTCTCCTCTGCTGTATGACAAATAGCAGAAACATAAAAATCAAGATTTTGGAGAGCAAAACATAAAATTTGCATGCATCTGATGTCGAACCGGGAACTTTTATCTTTCGGGGAGTCAACATTATTTTTTACTCAGTCGTCATATAACATGAACACACGCAAATATTCACATGTGCTTTTATTATTTTGTGTTCGGTAAATACAAGTATATTCTTATATAAATTATTGTTTAATTTAATAAATTATTGTTTAATTTAATAAATTGTAAACTCGGAACTTGCTAAACTAATACTCCTTCTGTGTTTCATTAAACTATTGAAAGCGAATGTCGCGTGCACGCGGAAATAGCACAGGAAAAAAAAAACCGGATGGAAGCAATTTAAAATCACTGGGGCAAGGTCAGTATTACGAGAGCGTAAAAAACACGTGCTTCCATTCAACTTCGAAAAATAAGAATGAATGTGTAATAACACTGGTATTATTTGTAATCACAGTGCTTACTCATGTATTTTATTTAATATTTTATTTCAAATTCACTATCAGAAACTAGTGTTGTTAGTTTCTGCATGTAGGTTTATTTACTCTGTTGATTATCACTGTCAAGTTTTTAGTATTCGTACAGCATAAAAAGCTATAACCCCCCTCTCAAAATATATACATTGTATACGCCAAGATGCGCAATAGCCTGGCAACACATCATGAAAAAACATGCCAAGAAGACCCAGTGGGTTTATAAGTCAGTGCTGCCAATTCCTATTTGTAGGTTAGCTTAGCCAGTAAAATATCATATAGTAGAATTTTTGTAGAGTGGGTGTTTGCGAGTTCCACGACGCGCTGCCTGCCGATACCCTATGCAGCGTCATCCTGATTGCGGAGAAGTCCTTCGCCTACGACGTGAAGAACGAGAGGGTGACGGAACAGTTTTAAAATTCATAAAAAATTGCCACATACTAAAAATCAACATCCAACACATTTTAGGTTATATAAAATTTGTGAAAACCTTATAATACTGAAATATTAAAACAAACAGAGTCCCCCTTGTAGGTTAGTTCGGTGCGTAAATAAAAAAAAATGATAGGTTAAGTTATATCACTTAGGATCGTAAGAAAATTAAAAAATCGTAAAAAAAAAGATAGGTTAAGTTATATCACGTAACATCGTGATATACCTACCAAGTACGAGTAAAAAAAAAAAATAAGTGCAGTGAAAATTTGTACTAAAACATCGCTAAACGCTATAACATCAACAAAAAATTGTCAAAATATGTCAAAAAGTGATATTCGATTCATAAAAAAAAAATACCTACAAAATATGATCCTCAAATAATAACGTTCAAACAGTACCTAAATAAAAAAAATGATAGGTTAAGTTATATCACTTAGGATCGTAAAAAAATTAAATAATCGTAAAAAAAAGATAGGTTAAGTTGTATCACGTAACATAATGATATACCTACCAAGTACGAGTGGGGGAAAAATGAGTATAGTGAAAATTTGTACTAAAACATCGCTAAACGCTAAAACATCGACAAAAAATTGTCAAAGTATGTCAAAAAGTGATACTCAATTGGTAAAAAAAGACCATACCTACTAAGTACTACTTTGAATCCCCTAATTACCACTACTCAAATTAACATTTTTATTGAAAGATAGGCTATGTATTTACATTAAGAGACCAACCTAACAGTTTTATGCCGGCCTCGGTAGCCGAGCGTGTTGGGTGGTCGACTCAACTCGCATTGATCCGGAGGTCTCGGGTTCGAGTCCCGGCTAGGGCATTGGGTGTGTTTTAACCCTCCGTCAACCACGCCCTCATAGTAGCACAAATGTCCCGTGCGCGGCACTCAATGCCGTCCTAGCAAAACCAACTTTATTTAGATGAACTATTGATTCAAATTGATGTTGAATTACCCTAGGGCTTACTGGAAATCAGACAATATATATATGAACGCAAACAGTCCATTTCGGACATTTTTATTAGCTATACTAAAACTAAAACTATATAAACTAAAAACATTAGAGGAAATGACACAGAAGTACACGCTTAGACTCTTGAAGCAAATGCACCAAAATATTATTCCCAAAATAAGCGTTTTTAAAATTTTGCCACATAATAAAGGAACTAAAAAATGAACTCATCATTCACAAAATTTTCAATGTAGTTTTCAAAAACGTTCAACATATTTTTTTTCAAAACGAATTGAAATCATACAACTTATATGGGCTTAGAAAGGAACAATTTGTTCCAAAATTCTCAGTCAAAATCTTGCTGACTCGCTGAAAAAGCAATCAAATGAGTAAAATACTACTCGAAGATACTTACAAAATATTAAAATTTTCAAATCTCAATAAGTTTCTTCTTGTTTTACAAGGTATACGTGAAAAGAGATATTCAAACTCAAATAAAACGGACCCAATATTGTCACTTTTCAATACATTTTGACAACTCCGACATTTCGTATGGGTACTGCAATGGTTTCTGCATACAATTAATTTGCATTCCGAACAACGTACCGTCGTTTAATTTTTCTTATAGCCACCAAATTCATGGCTGGAGTGATATGATTTAAGATAGGACACGATTCTGCGCGCGGTACTAAGTGCCGCCTAAGGGGGACCGGTCACTTTTGAGGCATGTAAACAACTGACAAACGCCAAAAAAAGGTTGGAACGCCTCTATGTTTTCGTGGGAATAGTGTAGATATGTTTCCTATTGCTTTCCAGACCATTGTTGCATTGATAAAGAGAATAAATCAAAATTTTAGAAAAGGTGGCAGAGTGCCGCTGCGCGGGTTACGGAGGGTTAATGGCCCCCAAGAGACTTGTAAAGAAAGGACATGTGACAGGTGCAAATAACCATAGTGTTGACGTACCCATGAAAATAACTAATATTTACAATATTAAACAGTTTTATTTAATTATTTACAAAAATGCTAACACAAATCGCAGGAAAATAGTGTTACTTTTTTGTTCTTGCTACAATATTTTACTTTTTAAATTTAATTTTGCAATAATAAAAAAAAACACATAGCACGTCGTGCTTTAGCAATAATGCATTTGATCATAGCCGTTCCCGCTTTCGGAATGCAGATTATTCATAAGCTTTCCTTGCGTACTTTACTGCAAGTCAGTGTTAAATAAACTCAAAGAATTTAGAATTATTTTCCCCTTATTGTTTGGATTAGAGGAAAAGATTTCGAGGATAACTAAATATCGTACAGATCAATATTGCCTGAAAGTCGTGTTTACGACCTCAAATTGTTCAGAATTCACTAAACAACATACTGGTATAATTGTCATATCACCTCGTTATTTTGAAACTCTTTTTAGTAAAAATGTTAACAATACTCATAATTATATACTTAGTATATAGTAATAAGTCATGTGTTTTGTTGTCTCCGGTCATAGCCCCCCCCCCCCCAAGTTGATGGTTTAGCGGTCTCAGCCCCCAAAGTTGATGGTCCAGAACATTTCAAACTATTTAAAGTTAAGTTCATGTGGCACAATACAGAGTAAACTTTACAAGAGAAGCAAAATAATACATTAGATCCTCTTAAGCAAAATTATTTGACGGGCTCTGCCCTAACATCATTAACATTGGGGGGTCGAGCCCCCCCCCAAGCCCCATGGAGTCGGCGCCTACGGACAGTTGTATAGCAACAACTCTCAAACACTCGAAGGACTCCAGAACAACATTATCACAGGTATCCAGGCCATCCCGCAGGATGTCCTCGCCCGTGCTTTTCAGAACATGTGGTATCGTCTGCACACGTGCCTCGAGGTCAACGGAGGACATTTCCAGCACCTCCTCTAGGTAGGTTGTTGTCACACTGTACTGCATTTGCAGAAGAGATGTTTCATTCATTTACGTTTATGTCAAGTTGTCTAAACTGCTTGGCACCGATATCCTGGACTGTTCTCTACCCCGCTCTTCTCTTCGGTGTACCAGGGTTGCCTACATGCAAGAAGCACATTTTCCACGAGGCCACTTTTAACAGACTCACCCAGTATATACTTCAGCGACTACTTAAATCACGTTGACTTTTCTATGTTTCAACTGTGACACACAAGGTAATGACTAGTTAGTCTCAAATGTGGGCTGAGTCCCTTTTAAAAATTCGTAAAAGTGACCCAGGAAGTGCGAGAGGAATTTGTAGGTCCTAAGGCAGAAACATGTGTTCGCAATTAGGGCACATCCCTTTGAAGTGATATAATGTTATTCCTGTTAAGGCAGCAAGTGTTCGCAACTAGGGCTGTTCGTAATTAGGGCACATCCCTTCGAGGTGATATAATGTTATTCCTGTTCAGGCATCAAGTGTTCGCAATTAGGGCACATCCCTTCGAGGTGATATAATGTTATTCCTGTTCAAGCAGCAAGTGTTCGCAACTAGGACTTTTCGCAATTAAGACGACACCGTCCCTTCATCGATTTCATCATGTCATCACTCATCCTCGTCTTTACGATTAGCCGAAAGTGGCAAAACTTTGTGGGACAAAAAAGTGCAAAATCCAAAAAACTACCTCATTAGCTTGTCAAAATCTTCACTCACAAAGTCAGATTCCAAGTGACAGACGGCTTTCAAATCGTGATTTATCGTAATTTGAGAGTAGTACAAACATTTATCTTTGTGGGACAAAAGAGTTCAAGACTCTGAATATCAAATTCAAAATCAAAGGCTGTGATTGAGCATTAACTTGGAACCCGACTTTGAATCGGTATTTACTCTAATTTAGGAGTGGTAACTTTTTGGAACAAGAAAGTGCAAAATTACACACTTGTCAAAAATACTGAAATTCATATTGGGGGTCCAAAATGAAGCTGGAACATGATCTTTACGTAATCTGAGAGATGTGCAAAACTTTGTCTTTGAAAAACAAAAGGGAGCAAGAAAAGTGCAAAACTGTGTTCATCAAAAGCCTCAAATTGAAAGTCGCGATTGGGCATTAATATGGAACGTGGCTTTTAATAATAATTCACTGTGAATTGGAAGGGGTCAGGCACGTATCTACAAATATGTTTGGGGGGGGGTCCGAGCCAAGTGTCTCAGGAATAATAATAATAATAATGTTTCAATTAAAATAAATATATTAAATAAAATTAATACTAATTACTATACATAAATTAATATTATATTTATTATTAGGCGAATAGGTAAAAAGACTGAATAACAATAGAGATATAACAGCGCATATCATTGCGTAGCTTACCTGTAGTTAAGATCGAAATAATTTACATAAAAACAAGTGCCCTGGCAATGAAATTAATGTCAAATAGATGAATAATTGAATATTTATCGAATAACAAAAATGATGTTACATGTAGTTGGAGAAAATTAAGTTTCTGATTAATATTTTATGCATATTGAGTAGTAGTACATAAATCTTCTTTGTAATGTCATTCAAAGCCGTATGATCCCAATATAATCCTTGCCTTCCAAAAATTTCAAAGGAAATTAACATCCATCGATTATGCAACAAAGGCTAATATTTTCATTACTTAATTTTAGTATTTCGTAAGTCTTTGGTGGGGAAGGGGTCCGCACCCCTTGACCCCTTTAAATACGTAATTCCTCTCCTTCTAAGCCGTATGATTGCAATATAATCCTTGTCTTCCAATGTTCAGAGGAAATTTTTCAACAAAGGCTATACAAGTATATTTTCATCATATTTATTTATTTATTTATTTGAGAAAATTTCAGATACAGCACAGGTGGCCATTTTACACTGAAATTGTCAACAATGAGAAAGCAATAATTATAATAAGCATAAAATAAAAAATAAAATAATTAAAAATAAATAAGAAATAATTAAGAGTAACAAAACAACATAAAAGTGAATAGCAAATGAACAAGAAAATAACTAAGAGATGGCACTATGTGATTTTAATTACAAGTATTTCTTCTGATAGAAGACCGAAAGGCAAACTCGGAGGAAAATATATCAATACTTGAGGGGAGATCATTGTATTGTGCTGCAAGTCTATAAAAGAGAGATCTTTTTTGAATTTCTAGTCTAGGTTTTTTTGTATAAAATAACCTTGTATTGCGAGTTGTGCGCATAGGTACTCTAAAGTGAAATTCCTCAAGGAGAGTGTTGCAGCGGATTTTGCCATTCACAATTTTGTATAAGTAACTGAAATCATTTTGCAAACGTCGCTGATAAGCAGTTTGTAAGTTTAGAAAAGACAAGAGATGCGGAGATGAAACATTGCGTAATGAGGGAACCCTGTGACGGACTATAGCTAGGAAGAAGTGAAAGACTGAATCGATTCTGGAGAGGTGAGTGGGACATGCCATGGACCAGACGGGAGAGCAGTATTCTATTATTGGGGAGATGAATGATTTGAAGTACAAGGTGAGGGCTGAGATGTCACTAATTTCAGTGAAACGGTAGAGTAAACCTAAGAGACGCATAGCCTTTTTTGTGGTGCATAAAATATTTAATTTTCGTACTAAATAAGTCATTCTGGTGGTGGAGAGTGTGGTTCGAACCCTCTAAATACGTCCGTCCTGTTCTTCAAAGCCGTATGATCCCAATATAATCCTTGTCTTCCAATAAATTCAGAGGAAATTATACAAGAAAGTCTAAAATAATATATTTTTCATTATTTAATTTTAGTACGTGTAAAATCTTTCGGGGTTCCGGACCCCCTGGACCCCCCCCCTCCACCCAAATGCTTCCTTGGAAGGGCTGTATACCTTTTCTGTGGAAGAAAGTAGTACAATACTACGGCTTTACTAGAATTTGAAATATAAACTTGGGTTCCAAGTTTACGGTAATTTATGAGAGTTGCAAAACTAGTATAAAAATCTCGGCTACTCAGAACCGTACAATACACAACATGGTGTCCATCATCAACGTAAAACCCAACCTTAGCCTGAGATTTTACGTAATTTCTTAGAGAGCAGTTTTTTTTTTCTTTTCGAGACAAGGAGGTGGACAACAAGTGGTAAAGACGGCTTCCACGGCGGAGGGTTTAACATGGCGCCCTACGATACCAGGGGTCCCGGGTTCGAGACCTGGCCTTGACATGGGTGTTCTTTGTGAGTATCTCTTCATCAATTGTATCATATCATCACCCATCCTAAGCTACGGGATTCGTCAAAAGCTTCAGAAAAGCGAATCGAGCTATCCAAAACTATAGACTAATCAAAACCTTCTAATTGAAATATCGGAATCCAGCTCCTACATAAAATCTCGACTATTGACACGTGATTTACCTAATTTGTAGTAGGAGGGAAACTTTTTCTTTGTGAAACAAAAGGGTGCAAAACTTGTAATGAAAAACATTCGGGTGACAAATTTGGGACTCAGACTGACAAAACTAGATACATTACTTACCATTATCATTTACACATTGTACAGAAGCCTGACCACGCCGACCTGCTGTAGATGTTGCGAAATTGCAGTTCGTCCCTTCTGGGCAGTTAACCCATCCACATGGCCGTTTACTGCTACCTGGAATGGAGAGAACGTGTAATTATACTAGAGAAGTCAGACTGGAAAATAGGCGCATCCTATTGGCCCGACAAGCACAAGGTCAGGCAAAACTGCCGAATGACCCCCTCCTCTCCGTTATCTGCAACAGCACTTTTTATAATTCAACTATTTCACCTACCCATTGTCAGAAAGTGTGACGATGCGACCTTATAATATAAAATCCCGCAACGTCACAGTCCACTAAAGGAACTTTCGTTTTAAAAACGAAGTTCTCATATCCGCCGCCAGAGTGTAGCTCCCTCTGTCAGCTGCATATAGACGTGCTGCCTCCTGGCGATGCTATGTGATACTCCTCCAAATACAATGAAATTGCTTGTTCTTCAGCAATTCCACTTCGTGCTTCGATGGGACCGTGAAAGGACGTTCAACCACCAGGCAGCTGGAGTCGCTTTATCAGGCCAACCTTCTCGTACCTTCGAGATAGAACTGCGAGTTGCATGACGAGTACCAAAAGCATGTATTCAAACACCTAAGGTTCCGGACGGTGGATTTAACTCGCCATGTTACTGAAGGCAGTTTGTGTAAAACACGCCTAGTTTTTAAGGTACGTAGAATTGGAAGGTCTGGTAAATTGCGACGCAAAAGACTTGTAGTGAAGTTAAGCTAAAATTTTGAACTATTTATGCAGCACACGGTACCCATCTCCTTTCGGACCTTTTTGCCACTTTCTAAATTAACGAAGCACGAATTCAATCATCCTTTTTTTTTTTTTTTTTTGAACAAACCATAACACGGGAAGTGAAACTTTTGAACCTTTGTATAATGGGAATGAACGTGCGTGTTTTTGACTACTAGAAGCATGCTCTGATTAAATCGCAAATGGCTGCCCTATAGTTAAGCCGTTGTCAACGTGTCTGGTTTTTCCACGTTTGACTAATTACTACATAATTGTGAACGTGCCACGAAATGGACTACCTAAAGTAACCTTCAATAGCAACAGTGTTAATTATTCGTGTTTTTTTTTTTTCAACTATAGAACAACGACTGTGGAAATATTTAACAATAAAAAGTATCTTACGTAAATTCCTACGTGCCAACCTTTCGCCCCTTGTACTTTGCTTTCGGTGAAAATTCCCTTCAAAGCGGTAGCATCAAAGCGTTCATTTCAATGTGTTCGTAACATTATATATATATATAAAAAGGGTATTACAATGAACAACCCCCAAGTACAATAATTGTTGGGTAGAGTAAAATACATAATTGAATGTTTGTACCTGAATGTTAGAATAGTATATCAACCTCGCTGGTCGAGTTGCTTGCAAGAGACGTACGCGTCAATGTATGTGCGATCCTAGACACACAAAAAGGGGAACACGGATTTTGATTAACTTAATGTTTGCCGTTTATGCTTAGGTAATATTGTTACGGAATATGTTGAATATATATGTACTTACAATTATTGAGTGACAAAGTTAAAAGTAATAAAGATCACATTGGTTAGTATTTACTTGTACTTTTCTTGGCATTTGCAAACGCAAGTCACTAAGATAAGATTGGTAATCTTCACAAGTCGTGTCGTTGTATAGCGACAGACTGCGTAACTAATTACGTATTCTTAAGGGTATTTTTCGGTAAACGTAGTATATGCATTTGGTCTAATTGAAATTTTTTGTTTGTAGGTGTCAACACAAAACGTACATTTGAACTTTTTGCATGTTGCTTCTGCGTGTAAAATCATTGGCATGGGAGAAATATTAAATGAATACCCCTTTTGTCGGTAAAATTAGCATTTAACGGACGCACTGCGCGCGTGATCCGTTCGACCCATTATAAGAGGGCTTTGCTCGCCGTTACGTGCGCGTGGTTCAAGCAACTGCTCGAGGCACACGCAGTAAAGCCGTTGCAAAAATCAATTTTTGTGCGTATTTGTCTAGGTTTGAATAAACGTGGTTATTGACAATTACCATCTCCGGCACTGCTTCCAACTTATCTATTCCTCCCGGGCGTCAATAAAACCAAAACCAAAAGGCAACGTCACAAAAGGAAGAGAACATTGGTTCACTATTAGCAACCAGTTCTAAATATCTGACGATGAAACAGCCACGAATTGCGACCGTCTGTTAGGAACCATGGCGTCTCATTCATATGTCTGACATTAGAATACGTAGTAGTGAATGCGGTAAAAATGGATTTTTGATGCCTGACTATACATTAGTAACGAATAGAATAAAGCTAGTTTTATACCAAAATCACAAAATAAACACTTCCTGTTTTGGAGGTACCGAGATGACTTTGATGTCGAAATATTCCATTATTGTAGAACTTGGATTTTTTTCTGTGTACGAAACTTTAGCTTTGTGTCGGTAGGGCGAACTTACATGGGAGAATTTATACGTCCTCTGGAGAAGACAATGGATGGGCACAAGCAGCACACACACACACACACACACAAAGGTGAAGTAAATAATTCGAAAATAGCCACGCACACATGGAATGAATCAAAGGATTCCGCCGACCTCCGTGGCGGAGTGGTAGCCACAATGCGATACGATGCCAGAGGTGCCGGGTTCGAATCACACCCTGCATTTGGTTCTTCTTTGTAAGTGTCCCTTCATTAATTTTATCATATTATCACTCATCCTCATCATCGCTATTGACCAACAGTAGCAGAAAAGCGACGATAAGTAACCAAAATGTAATATACATAGAATTCAGTGGAACAGTACAAAAGTACCAAACAAGGAAACCATTTGGAAACTAAGGATTATCAAAGAAAGCGGTAGGCTTCACATCCGAGTGTAGAATTCAAGCAAATACAATCACTTTTCCTTAAACATTACAAATGATAGCATAAATGGACCCCAGAACAGGCCTCAGATACTGGACGGGTCGCAGGTGGCGGCTAGCGAAAGATCATCAGATATGGTGGTTAGCTGCGAATAAGGCAATGCCAAATAAGCAGTCCTGGACAGAGGCGGCAGTGTTACCATGGTCTGGAGGGGTTGGCCGGTGGCAGGACCATCTTTATTAAAATCCCAGAAAAGCCCACTGACAACACTGCGACAAGGCGAGGAAGTGCCGCCATCAAATAAGCACTGTCCCTGCTGCCTTGCAGGGACGGGAGGGACCCCAAACGTTAAGGGAAGGATACCCTGACAGAAAACCAAGGGTAGGAAGGACTCTTAAGTCGTAGCGAAGCCAGCCTCCCTAGGGGAGTAAACCCCAATGGAAAATCCTGGTCCCCCAAGTTTGGGGGTTTCGCGAGGGACTGACCATTCCTCCCAGTATAAACACCAACAGTTGAGAAGCCTTCAAATCAGAGAGTCGGACTGGAACATGCAAGACGAACAGGCAAGAAAAAAGATATGAGATTAGGAACATGGAACATATTATCCCTATACAGAACTGGGGCCCTAAGAAACCTTATCGAAGAGTTCAGTAATTCAAGCTTGATACTCTTGCATTACAGGAAGTAAGGTGGACTGGGCAGGATGTGCTGGAGCAAAAAATACAGTAATATACTATACCTGTGGAGAAAGACATGAATTTGGGACAGACTTTTTAATAAAGAAGAAGTTGAAAAATCTTGTAATGGATTTTTAGGCAATAGATGACAGAACCTGTATTTTAAGAGTTAGAGGAAAATTTCATAACTACAGCTTGATAACAACCCATTCACCAACGGAGGATAAAACTGAGGATGAAAAGGATGTCTACTATGATAAATTGGAGAGAGCCTATGGTTCCTTCTCTCGATATTATATTAAAATAATCCTCGAAGATCTTAATGCAAAGGTAGGCGAGGAAACCTAGGCTAGACCAGTGATTGGAACTCAAAGCCTGTACCACGAGAGTAATGATAACGGAATAAAACTGATTGATTTCGCAAATAGAGATCAAATGATCATAGCAGGAACCTTTTATCCTAATAAAGATATACATAAAGCAACATGGACAACTCCGGATGTGCGATGAAGTTATCAGATAGACCATGTACTTTCACATACTAAACACAAATCTAACATTTTAGATGTAGTACGTAGTTTTAGAGGAGCTAATGTGGATACAAATCACTACCTGGTTATTGCTAAGGTTAAGAACTGAATATCTTGTATAAAAGAGACAACGAAGTGAAATTACAAGAAAAGGCACAAATAAATTAAAGAAGAAAGACGGAAGGATAAGGTATGAGCAAAAGATTGCTGACAGGCTGAGGAAATTGAAAGGTGTTATGCATAGTATTAGTAGTGATGGATGGACCAACATAAGGGACGTAATAATAAAGGCAGCTGATGAAGAAATATGGGAAATGAAGAAACATAACCGTAGTGAATGGTTTGATGGAGAGTGTAGGGTGATAACCAGGCACAAAAATGAAGGTTATCGAAATATGATACAAAGCTACTTCACAAGAACAAAGTTAGAACTATATAGTGAATTGAGGAAGAAAGAAAATAAAATTCATGAAAGGAAGAAGAGGGTGTATGAGGAAACTAAGATGACGCAAGTGGAAGGATTTAATGCAAAACGAGAAAGTAGGAAACAGGGGCATATATACGCGTAAGTAAGAATAAGGATGGACGACTTCTAAGCAATGACCAGGACATTTTTACCAGATGATAGGAACATTTTATTGAACTATTGAATGACTAGAACCAGAATGAGAATAAAAGGGAGCAAGGACAGAAACAGGATAGGGAAGAAAATCAGAATGCCACGAACCTCCAAATGAATGAAAGGGAAAAAAATATGGGCCTAGCCTTGAAGAAGTTAGCAGTGCATTGCAAAGCTGATCAACAACAAAGCGCCAGGATCTGACAAAATACCAGCTGAGATGATGAAACTTTATGGAAGGGATTTCATGGTAAGTATGCAAAAGCAAACTTAACACTGGATACATTTTTTTCTAAAATACTGTTTCGAAGGCATTCCCCATATCTAAATAGAATAATAGGTGACTACCAATGTGGCTTTAGAGAGGGAAAATCAACCTCAGATCACATACATACAATCAGACAAATATGTGCCAAGACAAGGGAATTTGGAATAAATACATATCACCTTTACATAGACTTTAAATCTGGATGTGATACCATAAAAAGGAGAGAGTTAATCGAAGCCGTGAGGGAATTTGACATCCAACAGAAGCTAATAAATGTACGTTGTAGAGTACAAATAAGAAACCAGCTAACAGAAGAATTTGAAACCAAACAAGGATTGCGTCAAGGGGGTGTCTTGTCATGCATGCTATTCAATGTTGCATTACAAAAGGCTGTCAGGGAAGCAGGCAAAGAAACTAGTGGAACCATATCAGTGCAAATTATGGAATACGCAGATGATATAGTAATAATAGCCAGAACAACAAGAGCATTACGTGAAGCTGTAGCTAACCTTTTCACTGCAGCACAAAAAATAGGGCTCACAGTAAATGCAGCTAAATCAAATGATATGGAAATAACTAAAGCGCCTACTAATACTGCAATTTTTTAACTTAACGGGCTCTCTTTTGAGAAAGTTCGGGAATTTAAATATCTTGGACCATATATAACGGAGATTTTCTGACAGAGATTAAACACAGGATAAGTATGGCAAATACAAGGTATGTTGGACTCGGAAAACATATCAAGAATCAGTACATAAGAAGAAAAACAAAAGTTAAACTATAAAAAAGGGAAATAAGCCCTATTTTAATGTATGTATGTGAATCATGGATAATAACCAACAAGACTGAGTCAATGATCGGAAGCTTTGAAAGGAAGATTCTGAGGAGGATCTAAGGGCCGATATATGAAAATGGATTATGGAGAAGAATATATAATATGGAACTATATCAGCTTTATCAGGATATAGAAATTGTGAAGGAAACTAAACTAACACGCCTAAGGTGGTTGGGCCATATATATACCGAATGCCAGACAGCATGGTGCGTAAGAAGATCACGTCTCCGAATATGGATCGAGGAGAGAACTGTTCGAGGAGAGAACAGATAGATTCCGACCTGTAACTTTTGGCAACGGACAAAGTCTTACCTTCAGCCTAGAAACTAAGTCCGATAAAGAAAAGTAACGATACCTGATACCGGCCGTGTCCAAAGGAGCCGGACACGGGTATGTGACACTCAATAATTATGCCCCTACGAAAGACTCAGATGTAATTGTAATGGAGATGCTTTACGTCATGGGACAAAACACCAAGAAATGATGCTGTGATAACTATTCTCTTGTACGATTTAAATGCAAGAACTTGGAAGGAGAGGGGAAATGAAGTAATAACTGGAACTCACGCAATTTCTAGAAAACAACTATTAATAATTAATGAAATAAGCCAAATTAAAGATTTGGATTTAGCAACTATATTTCAATATAAACAATGTATGGAAAGTTCCTGGAAAAAGTCAAGTCAATCAAATATATCACTATTATGTCGATTATGTGGTGAAATACAATAGCTACTTGGTTGGTCTTTTCGAATAGTAATCTCGGCCACCCTTTCAGTGAAAAACCTTACCTATGATAGGAAGTGTTACAATGATTTGATATGTAATATATATTTGTACTAAGAAGAGCATTATAAAATTAGAAGAGATCGTCAGCAATGAATAAACATAATACATGCCTACATACATAACATATATATATATATATATATATATATATATATATATATATATATATATAAAACACACACACATGATAACAGACAGAACCTAATTTGATACTGACTGACGAAAATATGGTTTAAGACACTTCATAGAATTCTATCTTTCCGATAACGCTCATTAAGAAATGGAAGTGGCTCTATCAAGTCATTTGTGTTAGAATTATGTCAGAAGGATATTCAGACCTTATATTCTGAATATCATGATTATAGAGCATTTTAGACCCCCTTATAGTAAATCATGCTACCAAATTTTAAACCAGCAAAAATTATATATCCTGTTAATCCTCAAATAAATGCTGTAACAGTAATATTTCACGAGCATCTTTGTAATATCTTTGATTTCTTTGTGATGCATATTATCCAGAATTGTTGTGGAAAGCAAGTCAGAAAACGTTCTAAATTTAAGTCACTTTCGCCCATTTATATCGTATATGAATGTGCTCTTTATGATAACTGAACATGCTTTTCAATCCTATGACATGTCGGCGCTGAAGTCCAATATCCTCTCTTAAATACGCTTCTGTTATGTTTACACCAAGAATAGATTTTCCATGATAGCACTAACAACTTGTGTACCAACGCAGAAACCTGTAAATATTCCACGTTTTACACGTAGGTTGACATAACCTCAAAGATGTCGAACTTACCAACAGGAGGACTCGGGCATTTCCAAGCTAGTGCACCAACGCCACACAGGAGAAGAACCAGAACTACTGCTGCCCATTTACTCATTGTCTAGAATATTAAATAATAACAAAATTAATGACGTGAGGTAAATAAAGATTCTCAACTTCCGTGTTATGTCCCTGTCCAAGCACCGCCATTCCTTTGTGAGTGTCACTTTATTTATCTAACCATCAGTTATTTCCCTATTAAATAGTAGCCCAAAAAGGCAGAAAGCCGACGAATTTTAATAAAAATTGAAAAGGCAAAACATATAAATTAAAATGTGCTTTAGACTTCTATATATCTATTTACAAAGAGAATTATTGACTATGAAATAAAGCTCCATGTATTATCGACCTTGGTCTAAGTGGAGGTGAATTATTGGCACCACATTCAGGCTGTTTTAGAACCCTTCCCCCTCCACGATTGCCATAGATACCTATTGATGAGAGTCTGAGTGACAGCAAGGCAGCAGTAATATTAACGGAAATACACGCCTCACAAAAAAATTGAAAAATTGTTACGTTAGACAATAGGTATTAGGAATGGCCTTGGAATGCAACAACACATGGTACCTGTCTGGTGCCGACATATGCCACCGTGACTATCACCTATTGTCTAACATAATAATATTCGAAACTTGTTGTACCTAATATAACAACATTAACTTTTTGTGAGGAGTGTTTTTCCACCTGATATCACTCAGCCCATGGATCGAACGCAGATTTCCTCGTGATAGTCACTCATCTTTCTGTAGAACAAATACGAACAAAAAATTCCTAGCTGTGAGAAAATATAATGGTAATTTGGTCACTGTAAAGTTTTTAATAATTGACTGATTGATTTTGTTTATATTACTTCTATTTCCTATCACATATAACTAATCGTGACGATCAGGATGAGTGTTGTTATGATGGGATGTGATGAAGGGACAATCAGAAAGAACACTCATGCCCATACCGGGACTAGAATCCGGAATCCCTTGCGTTGTATCGCTTTGTTCTAATCACTCCAGTCCGACGTCGGCTTATAATAATTGATGCATAACAATTATCTATTATGTCCAAATTTGGGGAATGGGTAAATTTTTGAATAGAAAATAATTTTACAGGATTACATAATGAGACGTAGCAGTTAAATTTAAATATCGAGCTAGTACGATTCATTGTGCAAAGAAAAAAGGTATTTTTTAATGAAAGAAAACGAATAAAAATGTGTTAGTTTTAGATCTAAGAGAAAGTTAAGACATGACCGTAATTGACATATAAAACACACACAAACACACACACACACACATATACAGGGTGATTGGTAATTCGACCTATTCCTGGAAAAGGGGTAATACTAGAGCACATTTGCAAAAAATTTGACCCTATGCACCGGGGGTCGGAAATCAATGGGTTTCGAGTTATTGCAGTTTGTAGATTTTCGTGACATATTCCAACTTGCGACCAAAAAACTAATAATTTTGAAAAAACTACTACACCCTGAGCACTTAATTAACACGTTGCTAACAGCTGACGAATGAGTGACTACTGGGAAAAAAATTCGTGCCCAAAATTACCACACCCACAGAAAGAAACAGTCATTGGAGCACACGTCATGAAGAAATTTGGAAGTTATCGTTTAAATCGAAGAGGATTACTCAAGAAAATGGTAAAACACTTAGCGTAAAAATTACGGAAAAAACTTCCTCGTTTCATAAGCTCTCCAAAAAGATAAAATGTTGTCAACTGACACACGGGTTGGGAGAAAAATCTGAATAAAAAGCGGAGAAGGCGCGTTGTAGACTTCTTTGTGAGAAATAAAGGATTAACTGTTACAAAAACTACAAATCCTGTTCAAATTGCTTCCCTCGGTTACGTATGCAAGCGCGCAGCCTGCGGCGTACTTCAAACACAGTCACTCGCGTTGACACTCTGTCTCTTATGTATTGGGTGGCTGCCACTATTCTCTCTTTCTCAACTCTTCTTGGGAGTTCACTAGTGTACTGTAGACTAACTCCATGTGACCCCAAATGTAAAAGTTGCATTACGTCCAATCCTGACTCCTCGCCGGGCAGGGGGTCTGGCCGCCTCGACCAATCCATCGCATGGGATATTTGTCGTCCAGTCACTGTCGCACACTCCAGAAATAGTGGGCTGGGCAGCCATCATGTTGGTAAATCATCCTCCATCAGCGTCGTCAATTCTCCCTTAGGAAGTTTTCGTAGGCCATGCCGTTTAGGTTATGTGGCAGAAAGAATGGCCCGATCACATGATTGTGGATGATTCTCATCCACACATTTAGTGAGAATTTTCTGTGGTGAGCGTTTTGTTTAGATTTTCTTGGGATGACCCTTAGGGGCCCAAAAATGTGCATTATGAAAATTCGTAATACCATCGCGGTCGAATTTGGATTCGTCCGTCCACAGAATTCTTGTCAGATGATGGGGGTCTTCAGTGTCGGTATTTAGTAAAAATTGACAAAAATCCATCATTCTGACAAGATCTCCCTCCTCAATAACATGCATGCACTGGCGTGTAATGGTATGGATACAGTCGTGCTGTATGCACAGTGAACCAGACTTTCCAGTGAGTCAAGCCAATGACGGTTTCTTTCTGTGGGTGTGGTAATTTTGGGCACGAATTTTTTTCCCAGTAGTCACTCCTTCGTCAGCTGTTAGCAACGTGTCAATTAAGTGCCCAGGGTGTAGCAGTTTTTTCAAGATTATTAGTTTTTTGGTCACGAAAATCTACAAAAGGCAATAACTCGAAACCCACTGATTTCCGACCGCCGATGCATAGCGTCAAATTTGTTGCAAATGTGCTCTAGTATTACCCCTTTCCAGAAATAGGTATATATATATATATATATATATATATATATATATATATATATATATATGTGTGTGTATATAGGGTGTTTCCGGGCTGATGGTACAAACTTTCAGGGATGATGTAGAAGGAATCATTTATCAATTTGAGATAAGGAACCCTGGTCCGGAAACGACTTAGTCGAAAGTTATAAGCGAAAATCGGTGGATGAAGATGTAATACTTTTATTACCTGCACAAGTTTCACAAGCTGCTACATTCACAATAGTTGTTCAAAGTGGCGTCCCCCAGCTCCGCTGCAGGCATGACAAGACAGTCCTGTGTACGAGACACCTGTAGTAGACTGAAGAGGATCTCTTGGCAAGAATTCTCGCTGCCTGTGACATTGTTCGAACGACCCCTGGGTTGTTCCAACGGATACGCCAGAACTTTGTGCGACGATGTGGGGGTCGCTACTTTGAACAACTGTTGTGAATGTAGCAGCTTGTGAAACTTGTGCAGGTAATAAAAGCATTACATCTTCATACACAGGTTTTCGCTTATAACGTTCGACTAAGTCGTTTGCAGACCAGGGTTCCTTATCTCAAATTGATACATGTGCCCTTCTCCAATATCCCTGATAGTTTGTATCATCAGCCCTGAAACACCCTATATAGTATCATAATTTTCGAATGTTTGATTTTATTGTAAATTATACTGTACAAAATTTTGAGATATTATTAGCGTTACCAGACGTCCGTTTTTTTTTCGGACATGTGCTATATTTTAGCCTTATGTCCGGCGTCCGGGAGGAATTTGAAAAATACCATAAATGTCCTACATTTTGAGTATCACATAATATTAATTAGGAAAATAGATAATAGAAAAGAATCATGCAAGTTACAAGTCTATGGACTACGCTTCCAAACTCAATAGTGAAATTTATTTTGATTCAGTTATTACCCCAAAAGAAAAACGTTTGTCCTGCTATTAAACAAACGAGAATACGGAAGCACTTAATGAACAAAGTTTTGGGACCACTTTCCAATAACATCACTGTTCAATGCCCGAGCAGAATTTCTTGCCTTAGGGTTTATATTGATGGAACAAGGTGTTGCACATTCTTATTCAATATTCGATATAATTTGATTGTAAACCAGAGTGTCTGTCAGTCATGAAAGTCATGATAGTCAAGAAAAAGTAAAGAAATCAACAAGTAGGTCAAGGGGTCAATAAAGAGGCAATAGATTATTCTTCTGGTCAAGAATTTTGCTATCATTATGATTGATTAGATGATTTAGTTTATTTTACTTCATTTTTTTCTGTCACTTTGGCTAATCGCGAAGATGAGAATGAATGGTGGTAAGATAGGATGGATGAAGGGACAGTCACAAACATACAGGGACAACCTACACAAGCCCAACATAAGGTTGTAGTAGCTGTGAGTCCAGACGCCAAACCCTCGCTCGTCTGCCAAACACAGCTCAGGATGCATTAATACGAGAAAGTAGATCTAATTCTCTTCTTAAATTCAGCTTCACTTTTCATATTAACTGGCCCTTTGTTTGGGGTTTTCATTAAATAAATATATTTTTTTTTAATTACTAATTTCCAACTTTACCTAAGTAGGGGTCGAATAAATAAACGTTAAGAAAGACGGAAAAAAGGTCTAAAAAATTCTAAAAAAAAGTCAAGAATTCTGGATGTGTTATTTTGGTAGTCACCCTGTTATTGAACTAAAAACTACCCAAGCTGAAACTTCTCGAACTATTTTAAATTACGGTAATTGCCGAATATTTGTTTGCCATTACAAGTCATAATTCAAATGTTGAGAGAGTACTTTCATTACCATCAACACAACAGACTCACGAGAAAAAATATTTTTTCATAAAGTCTGCAAAATGTTTGTTTGATACTGGTCCCTATAATTTCAGAGATTCTGACTGTCCACTCTAACATAAATATAGTTTGACTAAACCTGAAATTTAGATAAAAATTGTCTCCTCTGAGAAGTACCACTTAAATCATGTAGTAAGAGGCGCAAGTATGATTGCAAGTTTTGAAATTTTGCATTTAAAAATTCATTAAGAATTAATTTTTAAAAATCGAAAAGTGTAATTTTTCAATTACTTTCTAACGTGTTGTATAGAAGTATGTATTATTTATTGAGAATGTTTTTGTGTCCTACATTTTGAGACAGCATGTCCTATATTTCCCTTACAGCGATCTGGTAACCCTAGATATTATACTTAGTTATACTTATTCAAGTTATGAATCCTATATATTGATTGATTGAGTTGGTATTTTAAGTTCACTTTATGCACAGTAAGGCTAATCGGGACTGGAACTATAGTTTAAAGTGGAATCCGAACCACTATGTGCCTCCACCGGAAAATATCGAACCCAGGACCCTTTGATTTCAAGGCGATGACGCTACCGGGGAGGCATTAAATCCTATATATTGTGCAAGGGTATAAGGTATTTTTGTTTTATGAGAAAGTCTACTAAAATTAAAATTAGAACCACATTTCAGTGTTGTAGTGTTAGTCGTGCTATCCGGAGCAAGAGATAAGCTAGGTATACCGGTATGGGTCGGAGGACGTACTGTCCCAGGCACTGGCATAGTGCAGCTTTGTTTGCCTAGGTGGGAGCACCTTACACAACATCCCCCTTCTTTATTGAAGCTATCTTTGTTTACATATGCTACATAAATCTTACATCTTATTACAAAACATTTTAAACAAAGCTTCTGTCTCTTAACTCAAATTGAAGAACAGTAATGTTTTAACCAAAGCATAAAAATTACACATTTAACTATTTTATCCACAACCATTAACAAAGAACGAATAATATCAAATAATATCTTAACCTATGTAATCCTTCATCCATCCTGGAGGGTTTCTTTCCCTTCGAGGATGCATATACACCGAACTTTCAGCTTCTAACTTATTTTCTTTATTATTTACTCTGGGCTGAGGCCTTTCAGGAAATGTAATATCACCCCTGTTCATTACCTGAGGAGCAGGGATGAGGAGCCATCTGTTTCGACGATAAGTACCTGTATTCGATTGTATTAAGTATGATCTAGGATATTTCAATTTAGTTTTAAATCCTTGACCCAGATCCTCTCACCTACCTTTAGGTCTCTTAAATGTCTAACTCTGTACCTTTTGTTCTAATTGTCAGCTTGTTTGTTCTTTAAATTCTTATTCTTGTATAAAATTTGGCTACGATTCAACACTTTAGGTAGTAATTTTACAGGTAACATCGGTAAATCTGATCTTAATTTCCTGTTCAGAAATAATTCTGCAGGAGAATAACCATTCGCTAATGGAGTATTTCTATAGGCAAGCAAACCTCATTCTTCATTAACAAATGTTTAGCAATTTTAACAGTAGCTTCTACTTGTCCTTGAGACTGACTATGATATGGCGAACCTGTCTGATGAATAAAGTTATACTCCTTAGCAAAACAGCGAAATTTGTACTGAAACTGCGGTCCATTATCAGATCTAATTACATTACAAACAGCATATCTAGCAAACATTTGCTTCATTTTTGTGATTATCACATCTTCTGTCATTTGTTTCAACGGAAATATCTCAAACAACTTTGAGTAGTAATCTGTGGCAATAAGGTACCATACACCTTTACATTTAAACAAATCTACTCCCACCTGTTGCCATGGTCCATCAGGTAAACTTTCCATTAAAAATGGTTCTTTACAGTTACCTCTCATTTCAATACATTGAGAGCAGTTTTTCACTAAAGCATCAAGTTGTGAACTAAGTCCTATCCACCATACTGACATTTGTGCTCGACGTCTACATTTCGTTATACCCTGATGACCTTGGTGTATGAATTTTAAAACCTCCTCTTGTAGTAAACCTGGTATTACAATACGAGAACCTTTTAACAATATATCATGTATTATTGAGAAATCTAATCTATATTGATAGTAAGGTAACAGTTCAACTGCAATTTTACTTTTCTCAGGCCAACCATTCAAAGTATAGTACTTAACTTTCTTGCATATGTTATCATTTACTTGACACTGTTTAATTTTGTCTAGGTAATAATCTTTCACAGGACAGTGTTGAATAACAAAATTTACAAAAGCATGAACTTCTTCACCTAATTCCTCTCTCTCCCAGCCATCAATAGGATTTCTGGACAGAAAATCTGCTAATATAAGTTCACGGCCTAGTATATAATTAACTGTATAGTCATACCTCTTTAACCTTATTCTAAATCTTTGCAATCTTGGAGTTAACTCATCAATGTTCTTAGAACCCAAAATCTGAATTAATGGTTTATGATCAGTTTCCAAATTCACTTTTAGACCTGAAACATATTCTGAAAATTTTTCCTTAGCCCACGTTAAAGCTAAAGCTTCCTTTTCAATCTGTGCATACCTTTGTTCTGTAGGTGTTAATTTTCTAGAAACATAAGCAACGATTTCTCTTTTTGCACCTTTCATTTGAAATAACACAGCACCTATGCCATATGAAGATGAATCTGCACTAACAATGCACTGTTTACTAGGATCAAAATATGCTAAGGTTGGGGTTGTAGTTAGAGCTTGCTGTAGCATTTTGTAACTACATTCTTGTTCCGCACCACAATTAAATTCTACACCATCTTTAAGCAAACCAGTTAAAGGTGCTAAAATATCTGATTTATTTGGAATAAATTTTCCTGCATAGTTAACCATACCCAAATATGTTTGAAGCTCTGATTTGCACATGAAATCCCAAATGGCATACGCAAAAATTTAAATCTTCCAAATGGACAAATGAAGGTAGTTAACAGTTGACTGTTTTCATCTAATTTTACTTGATAAAACGAGGTATTTAAATCAATTTTACTGAAATACCTTGCTCCCTTTAATTGTGCAAGAGTTGATTCTACTTTTGGCATAGGGAAATGTGGCCTTAACACCCACTCATTTAACTTTGTATAATCACAACATAGCCTAACCTCATTACCTTTAGGCACACACACAATAGGACTAACCCAGTCTGTTATTTTTTTTATATAGGTTCAATTATTTTCAGATTTTTCAAACGGTTAATCTCTACTTCTAGTTTTTTCAACATTGGTACGGGTACTAATCTTGGTACAACCTGTACATATGGTTTTGCATTCTTAAATTCTCCAATGTTTTGAAACAATTTACAATATTCTGGTGAATTAATATCAACTTTTGTGAAAGATCGTAAGTATTTTTGCAGATTATTTACATTTAGTATTTCCAAAGCAGTGACTGCATTTCGACCAAGCAATGGTTTTTGCAACCCTTCTACTACATATACCCTTGTACAAAATTCCTTGCCATTAAAGCATAATGTAAAATTCGTAGTACCTAACACCTTTAATTGTGTACCATCGGGTCCTTTAAGGTCCGATTGTTTTGCATTTAAATTACATAACATGTTTGGAAATAACACTTTATCAGGTACACATACACGATCAGCACCTGTATCGATCAAAAAATTAACATTATCGCCAAGTTCCTTAATGAAAATTGAACGATACCAACTGAAGTCTGAATTAGAAGTAGATCCTTTAATATTTCCTACAAAATTCTCTTCCACACTCGATTTTTCGTTACTGTTTTGTTCATTCACATTACCAAATTCAAAATGATTGATTGTTTTCGTGTTTCTCTTCCTACAAACTAAAAAAAAATGTCCTACTTTTTTACAGTACCTGCACGCCACTGTTCTAACTGGGCAATCCTTTAATTTTGGGTGAAATGGTCCTCCACAGAAGGGACAATACTTCTGTTTCTCTAAGTTTGTGTTGTACTTACTCCGAGCTGGTGGTCGAAAATTTCTTCCCCTGTACGTTGCACTTCCGGTCCCGGTTCTACTAGCGTAGTCCTTCCCGGTCGTCTGGTTACTTGTTGTACCTGTCCTTGGTCGGCAAATTTCATGTGAATTCTTCTGTTGTTGTTCGTACTGCTTAACCAAATTAACTGCCTCCGCAAGCGTCAATTCTCGCTGCATCTGTAGTTTGTCGGACACACGTTTATCAGCTACGCCGACGACGAAACTGTCCCGAATCATGTCGTCCTTGAGATTACCAAACTCGCAATGTTCAGCCAGTCTATGCAGATCCGTGATAAACAAGTCAGCTGGTTCCCCCACATTTTGCACTCTGGTATTAAACTTATATCGTTCAAAACTTACGTTACGATGTGGCAGAAACACAGAATCGAACTTGTTCATCAAGTCGCTCACTGAACGTGGTTCCGGGAAACGCAACAAATATTCCTCACTTTGTGAACCCATTACGTATAGAAGTAGGTTGATTTTTTCGTCCTCAGTTTTGTTAACCAAGCCCGAAACACTTAGATAACGTTCGAACCTTTTTCTCCATAATGGCCACAGTTCTGGTCGAACAAAGTCAAAGATTCACATTCACGAGCGAATGCAAAACGTTGCCGGTTACCGACGAATCACTATTATTAGGCATGTTTAACACTCACGTACCTTCATTTCTGTTCTCAAAAAAGTCTAGTAGAGCCACGATATCTGGATCCCATGTTAGCTATTCCATTCTTCCGTTCGACCGAATGTGGATCCCACCGCTGCCACGCTGTTAGTCGTGCTAGCCGGAGCAAGAGATAAGCGAGGTATACCGGTGTGGGTCGGAGTACGTACTGTCCCAGGCACTGGCATAGTGCAGCTTTGTTTCCCTAGGTGGCAGCACCTTACACAACAAGTGTTGAAAGCTTTCCCACCCCTAGGGTACCAGAGGTGTCTTGGAGTTGAATGGCATTGCGAGTGTCCCTATTCATCTTAGAGACTCCGATAACTGTAGATTCCACACTAATATTGGTCGTTTTCAATAATTTTTAAATGTCACCCCCTTCACACCCCCACCCTACGGGTGCCAGGGGTGTCTTATCCCCACAGTATTTCTTTTCACTTTGTAAGTCATATGTGTACCAAGGTTGGTCATCATGAATGTCACCAATTAGCTTAGCGACTCCAAAAACTATAGATTCGACACTAATTTTGGTCATTTTTGTTATTTTAATTTTCACCCCTCTCCCGATAGGTGACGAGCTTGAAGTTGAACGGCATCAGAAGTGTCACTATTCATCTTAGGGACCCCGAAATCTATGGATTCCACACTAATATCGGTCGTTTTCGATTATTTTACATGTCACCCCTCCTCACCCCTATCCCCAAGGGTGCCAGCGGTGTCTTACCCCCACAGTATTTCTTTCGAGATTGCAAGTGATACGTGTTCTAAGTTTGGTTGTAATCCCTCCAGGCGTTCGAAAGTTATGCTGGAACAAACATACATACACATATACATCCATTATTATATATTAAGATAAAAACGCATCAAATGCAACTCTTGTGTCTAATTAATTTTTTAAGAAATAAACAATAGTAATAATAAATAGTTCCATTAATATTGCATGACTTAAATACAGCTTTTAACGTTAGAGAGGAAACTGTGACCTTTACACACAATGAAGTGTGTTGAAATTCGTCACGAAACATTAGAAATGGTAAGAAATCAAAAATCTTTCATGGTTTAATAAACCATGACTCATTAAAGGATCACTAATGGGGTTGTATCTTTTGTACAGCTGAGTTGGCACCTTATGCATTGAATCTGTTTTCTGTAAAAGTAAATTTATTGTTACAACGTGTTCATTACACAGACATCAAATTGTATTTTTAAAAAATGGCCATTCATTTGAAAGTCGATAAGGTGAAAGTTTGAAAGTTAGTTATTTATGTCGTAATTACTGAAAATATATTGATCGAAATCTTGATGTCCACTTTAGTGGACTTTCTGATAAAACAAGACCTTTTTCCTTTCCACAATATATAGAATTTATAACTTATGTCTCTCCTATTCCCCGGGTATCGAATCCGGATCCCCTTGGCGACGACGCTACCACTGCGCCATTCGGGGAGGCCCAATTGCGAGAAAACACTAAAATCAAAATTAGAGCAACGCTTCAGTATTGAAGTTCTTCCAATCCCTTTTTTGTTGAATTATGTGGGATTGTGTGCATTGATTTACGTCCAATGATGTCGCCACGAAGGAATATGGAGGCGCAGAGGGAGAGGGTATTTTCTAGGGTATCACATTTCATATTCTCCTAAATGCTAATGCACATTTGCGGAAAGAAGACGAGTCATTGTTATTGGAGATCTTTGAGAAGGTTGAAAGGTCGATTAGTGGAGTCAACCAGCCTGCACCCTTAGGACAAAGTAGAGGAGAGTTGGGGGTGGGTAGGCGTCCACCTCTCTGGTATCATCAATGATTATGTTTTAGTATTCTGTTTGATTTCAGTTTGCATAAAGATCTCCACATAACCTATCTTGGAGCAATACAAAACTATCCTCCACCATGACAGAGTTGTAATAAGTAACAAGATTTTGTTCATTATTCAAAAATGAAATAAATTTTCCCTTACTTACAGACCACTATCGTCAGCTTAATAAGCAATGTTCTAGAAGAAAAACTTTTGATTTGTATCGAATGAACGACCTGTTTTTATAGAAAATGAAAGCGCATCAAATACAACTCTTGTGCCTAATCAATTTCTCAAGGATTAGAAAATAGTAATACTAAATAGTTCCTTTAATATTGCATGACTTAACTAGAGCTTTTAATTTGATGAACCGTGGAATATTGAATTCAAAATTTAAAACAATATAACGTAAGATGTAATGCAATTGAAATAAGGAAACCACGCTCTTTACACAGAATGAAGTGAGCTCAAAATTGTCACGAAACAGTAGAAATGATAAGAAATCGAGAATCCGTAAGGGATTAATTAAGCCATGACTCATTAAAGGATCACTAATTGGGTTACACACACACACACAAGCACACTATATAAATGTGAGTATTAGATTTTATTGAATTCATGCTATATAATGATTAATAATTATCAGAAAGATTTCATACTTATATTAGTCTTGCACTTTATGTTTTATCTTTATTTTGTACATTCTTCTGTAAGGCACGTGAGGTCCCGGGTTCGATGCTCGGTGGAGGCACATAGTGATTCGGATCCCACTCTAAACTGTAGGTCCAGTCCCGATTAGCCTTACTGTGCATAAAATGGACTTAAAGCACCAAATCAATCAATCAATCATGTTAGGCACGTACTCAGGACTTTTTTTAAGGGGGAGGGGCTACATCCGAAACTGTGGAACAAAGAGAAGGTCAGTAACGTTGTGAGGTTGACTAAATTAGGTTTTTTGCGTTGCTTTTCTGCCAAGTTTATCTTATCGAGACTATACGAATGAGCAATGATGATGAAGTTAATGAACTCACTCCTAAAGAACACCTATGCCCAGGGTAGGATTCAAACCCGGAACCCCTGGAGTCTTAGCGCGCTGTGCTAACCACTCCTCCACTATGGACGGTGAAATTCTGTTGGAGTATTAGTATTTTATGTAACTGCCAATGCCATGGTAATATTACAGCTAGAGCTAAACGTACAATTGTAGAGGCGCAGTTGCAACATAATGGCTCAAAGTAACAGAAATAATAGGCCTGCTCAAAACAAACTATTGTAGGTGGCAGCAGCCCTGTTGTGTCCTCGCGCTTTTGATCGGCAATTGTTCTCCCATTTAAATACATGGGGAATTTGATGCCGAACGTGCTGCTATTACATTAGATTGCAAGTTTAATATCATCTTAACCTCAGAAATGATGTCTGATCATGATAATTTAATAATCAGTGCTGTAAAAGTAAGACTTTTGAAAAGACGATCGTCAACAACAGAAAATATATCGGAACTCCAAAAAGCCTTAAAATTTGCACAGCATTTCTTTACGTCACTTGCATTTTCACAATTTAAGTGATCTATTGTTGAGAATTCGGTAAAGAATAATGCATAATAATTCCGCAGCGACTGTACTTATATTTTTATAGTTGTTTTTAATAACTGACTTCTTTTTCACGTGATTTAATACTTTTCCACGTAGCCAGTAAATATGGTCCTTTGTTTTATATACATACATTTATCGTCAAGAATAGTTATTACAATTTTTTTTCTGTTTCATGTCTCACAACCTCTAGGGCTATCTTATTTACAGGAATTATAAATTTAAAATTGTTTGTTACAAAGAAAAAGAAGGACAAAAATACATGGTGAGAAAATCTGCTTAATAAAATGAAAACATACGTTAATCTTAAATTATCGGATAGAGCATAATGTTAGTCATAGTGTATAATAAAATATATATCATTCGTTTACGCACTTAATACATTTTTCTAGATAATTTTGGGAGTTTCTTCGATTCCCACCCGCCGTTGAATTACACATGCTCGCAACCAGATAAACGCAAAGCATAGTGTAAAAATCTAAATTTTTGTATTTTCGACCCATGGTAGCTAGAGACGACCCAAATGACGTCAAGTTTAGTGTTCTTTGTGCATAAACTTACTATATTCACCTCGTTTTCGCAACCATTCCGCTTCGCTTTAATATATTAATTCCTAGGTTCAGGAAAATTTAATTTTCGGAAACTTATGACTGGCTGCATAATCTTAAAGTTTTGCTAAACCCATTTTTATTATCGATTTACACGAGAAATTCTTACCTTCATTGAAAATAACGTTTGGATAGCGATCCGATCGCGTTCCAATGTAAAGCTTAGGGCAACGAAATGACGAAATAAATTATTTAGGGACACAAGACGGGTGCCACATGAAAAGTTTGGCAATGAACAGCCCCATTGAACTGACCGATAGACCGCCCCGTCGACACGACAATCAGCATCACAGTCGCTTACAGACACAGGCTGTCACGGCGTACAGCGTAGTGGTATTGTTAGCATTCTATTCTTGGGAGTTTTCGAATTGTACTGTTTTCTGCAGAACAACAAGTTTTTCAAATTCCATTCATTGATTGGTTTTTGGTTTTTGCTTTGAATTTATGCCACTTTTGACTAATTGCAAAGATGAGGATGAGTGATGAATTTGACGAAGAGACACACGTAGAACATCCATGTCCAGGCCGGGATTCGAAGCCTGGATCCCTGGTTTCGTAGCGCAGTGTGCTAACCACTTCGCCAATGAGATCGGTTTTCTTTCCTTATACCATGATCACTGAAAAACATGGTAATTCTAGGTTTAAAAATAATTATATACATATATTTATAAATTAAATGATGTGTGTTAGTGATGATTATTAAAATAAAGAACATGTCTAAAATGTAGTTTAGAAAAACGAGATATTTTTGCATCACAATTGTAGTTCGAAAAAAGTCGGGATAGGGATCAACTGTCGGGTCGTTCCGTATCCTTACATCAGTGGTTATAAAAATGATCAAATTGCACACTGCTGACTTCTGATGTCTGCCTCTCTAAACAATAAGCACATTCATTTATGTAAGGACAACGTTGAAACTTTTAGGGCCGAGAGCAAATGAAACACCCTGTATTTGATTCAATTATCACAAAAGAGGTAATAAATTAACAATTTTCATATTTCATCGTTAAAAGTAGAATTCACATTTCTCTCATTTTATGCAGAAATAAGTGTGGAGTGTGCTAAAAAAAATGATATCATTACAGATGTAAATATCTCAGTAACTACATAGTCAAGGTGAAGGAAACTACGCAGGTGTAATCCTCAACTCAATAAGATTTATGCATAAAAATTTGAATAAGAAATTCAAAGGTATGTGGATGTCACACATGATTGTTCACAAATGTTTGTAATGATGCGATCATTACTGGATCCTTTTTTATGTTATAAATTGTGTATGGCTATGTATTCCTGTACGTTTGGGTTCTTGGCCGTTGGGGGAGCGGTAAGTTTCCAGTAACGGTTTAGGTCATTAGCGGGGCCTATAAATAGGAAGGGCAGAGGAGCAGTCGGTCTCAGATATTTGGCGGAGTACAGCAATGTAAGAGGTATCTTTTTCTCTAAGGGGAGCGGCTGGGCGAGCTTTCTTTCCTTACTATGTGAACCGACGGCGGGGATGTTAACTTTCTTTCTTTTAATACACACACTTGCTCTTTTCATATTATTCCAATAGTTTATTTCATGTGTGAAACCGGGTACACAACACACATACCTTCAGCCACCTTTTTTGGTACTGAGGGTTATATTTTTTTTTTACTCGTGGAGCCAGTGGCTACGCGAGTCTACACACTCTCTTCAGGAAGGGGGGACAGGGTACACCGGAATGTAATTTTGTGAATAACGGCCAAGAATTAACTTCTGTAACTATAATATGAATAAACCTATATATATCTAAAAGGAAATGGGCGTTAAGTTGTAATTTGAAGAGGTACGTGTCTATTGCCTAAACTAGCATCCACAGAACTTCAGGTACTGCAAGTTTTGAACCTCGGGACAAGGATTCAAAAATGTATGGTTGTGTATATTGTGTATGTTGCTGAGAATCAGCATAAAAGCACAAAATATACCGATACATACTGGGGGCTCAGAGTCAGGGATATCTTTTTGTGAAAAGTACTGAAGGCATATGTTATTGCGAAGTGGAAAGAAAGTAACAGAAGACAAAATGGCAATTCAAATAGACAGGGAGCTCATTGGCAAGTTGCTAGGCAATGCGAACTTGGAGGGAAGGCCTGAGGAAGATATTGTTGGGGAACTTGAGAGACTTTCTCTAAACCTTACGCAAGGAACTTCGGCAAGGACGGGCGAGGAGAAAATGAACAAAATCTTGGAAAAAAGCAACATTAGCATTCCGATCTTTAAGGGAAACGTCGGCGATGTAAGTCCACACGATTATTTGTATGAATTACGCAATTATCAGGAAATCATGGAAATTGGGGATACTTTTCTCTTAGATAGAATCTTGCCGCTTTCGTTGAAGGAAATCGCTGCAGATTGGTTCAGATTTTCGAGACCATTCGGCACTTTTAGGGAATTTGAGAAGGCGTTCTTGGAAGAATTCTTTAGTGTCGATTACGACTCGGAAATAGCAAGGATCATTCAGAACAATTACCAGTCACCAGACCAGTCTCTTCTTGCATTTATTCGACACACCAGGAAGCTTTTTGCAATGAGGGAGAAACAGGGGACAGAAGATGAAGTCATCCAGCATGTTTTGAAATTTTCCCATCCTAAATTCAGAACACACTTGTACAGTAGAAGAGGTGAGACAAGAAACTCTCCCACCGATGTGCTGGATCGGAAACGCGGCAAGCGCATGCGCGAACTTCCCCTATCGTGCACACAGGCAGGGTTGCCGAACGTCTTAATGTTGTGTGAGCACCGAGAAACAATGCGATCGACTTGCCTGTCTTCATTTAAAGTGTGTGTTTGTTTTGTGTGCAGTGTACTTGCTAGCATGGAAGCTTGCAGTTCAGAGAAAGCAAGTAAACTCGGTGGACGGAAAGTAATCCACAACCAAGGGCGAGAAATTGTATATAATGTCAATGCATTTATGAAAGGCCAGGTGGGAGTTCGTATGTCCAAAAACCAATTGCAAAGGAGGGTGGCTCGCGCATGTGGTGTTTCCTTCAGCAGTGTGAGAAGAATTGTACTAATAGAAAGTAAAGCATGCACTACGTTGAAGAAACACTTTCATACGCCCCATAGAACACGATCTCGCCGAAAAATCAAAAGTCATATAGACGAGTTCGATAAGTGTGTTGTTAGGCGTGTTGTGCACGAATTTCACCTTACGGACGGGGAAGGTATCCGAAGGGTTTTGAAACAAAGAATAGAGTTCCAAGGCAGTGTCTGGTGTGTGCGGAAGATAATACGTGACCTAGAGTTTAAGTGGGAAAAGCAGAAAATAATAGACAATTGCTTATAGAAAAGGACGAAATAAGAAGTTTACGTTCATCGTACCTCAAAGCCATAAAAATCTTTCGTCGACAAGGACGACCCATTGTTTACGTTGACGGACTTATTTTCACAGCTCGACAACAAAGAAAGAAACTTGGGTGGATGGAACCGCGGATGCCGTCAAAGCACCGGTGTCTAAAGGGCAACGTGTAATTGTTGTACATGCTGGAGGTTAATGTTCAAATCTGGAAAATCTTTTGGCGATTAATACCACAAATTTGACACGAAACAGTGTTGTTGTTGTTGACAACGCCTCATGCCATAACGTACAAATAAATCCTGCGACTTCTTCCTCCTCCCGAAAAGACATTACGATTCATTCAGTGGCTCGTTCAAAACAACACCCCCTTTGACGCACAACAGAATTGTATTCCTTGGTGAAAATTAACAAACCCCGTTTGAAGATGTTCAAAATTGATTCCATCTTAGCAGAACGCGGTCATTCAGTTGTATGTTTACTACCATACCACTCAGATCGTCTTGCTTAGTTTTCTTGTGTTCTCGTTCTGCGTAGACATTTGACCCGTATGCACTGCCAACCCTGCTTCTGTGCGTCCTTCCCCTACGTATGGCTTGGGCGTGAGGCCGCGAGGAGTTTCTTGTCTTACCTATTCTACTGTACAACAGAACATTCGCAACAATCAAAGATTTGGAAACCCATTCTATGGACATTCAAAAGAGATTGTATTCAGAAGCTCTGTACTATTGTCCAGAGCTAAGAGAAAGCAGTTTACCACTAGCGTCAACTTCAGGGAGTGTCGCAAGGCAATTAGTAGCCGCGGGGGCAACAAACCCTTTCGGCCGCGTGGGAACAGAAGTATGAATGAGTGCCATAAACCCGGGTCTTTTCAACCGCTTGAGCCTTTCCGGGAATTTTGGAACCCCGTCGAGAGCAGAAGAACCGACGAGGAGAAGGGGCTATGATGGTCCGCAGAAAGAGGCCACCTGTGCAGTTTCTAAAGATACCGTTAGACCAGAACAGATAACTCCGGTTCTTGCACACGTAGAAGGAAAGCAAAAAGGGGGAGGAATAGGGAAATACGCAACTGCAGAAATTTCACTTCTGGCGACAAACAACCGTTAGTCACCTGTAAGATTCAGGGAAAGGACTTCTCCCTATATTTGGATTCTGGTGCGTCTGTGAGCACCGTGTCTGTTGAGATCGCAAGAGACCTGGAAAAACAAGGAAATAAGATTAACAATAAACGTATTAATATTTCTTTGGCAGTAGGCTCTGTACAATCATGTGGGGAAATGTATCTTACTGTACATTTGAATGGGATGAAATTTATTTATTTATTTATTTATTTATTTGAGAAAATTTCAGATACAGCACAGGTGGCCATTTTACACTGAAATTGTCAACAATGAGAAAGCAATAATTATAATAAGCATAAAAATAAAAAATAAAATAAAATAAAATAAATAATTAAAAATAAATAAGAAATAATTAAGAGTAACAAATCAACATAAAAGTGAATAGCAAATGAACAAAAAAATAAGTAAGAGATGGCACTATGTGATATTAATTACAAGTATTTCTTCTGATAGAAGACCGAAAGGCAAACTCGGAGGAAAATATATCAATACCTAAGGGGAGATCATTGTATTGTGCTGCAAGTCTATAAAAGAGAGATCTTTTTTGAATTTCTAGTCTAGGTTTTTTAGTATAAAATAACCTTGTATTGCGAGTTGTGCGCATAGGTACTCTAAAGTGGAATTCCTCAAGGAGTGTGTTGCAGCGGATTTTGCCATTCACAATTTTGTATAAATAACTGAAATCATTCTGCAAACGTCGCTGATAAGCAGTTTGTAAGTTTAGAAAAGACAAGAGATGCGGAGATGAAAAATTGCGTAATGAGGGAACCCTGTGACGGACTATAGCTAGGAAGAAGTGAAAGACTGAATCGAATCTGGAGAGGTGAGTGGGACATGCCATGGACCAGACGGGAGAGCAGTATTCTATTATTGGGGAGATGAATGATGTGAAGTACAAAGTGAGGGCTGAGATGTCACTAATTTCAGTGAAACGGTAGAGTAAACCTAAGAGACGCATGGCCTTTTTTGTGGTGCATAAAATATGTTCCTCAAATGTGAGCTTTTGGTCGAAAACAATGCCTAGGTCTTTGTGAGAGGATACTGCTTTGATATTGCCAGAGATGGAGTAAGATGACTTTAACAGATTCTTCTTGAGAGAGATAGTGAGAGTAGAACACTTGTCAGGATGTAATGTAAGGCCCCATGTCAGGCACCAGGAAGTAAATGTTGCTATGTCATTCTGAAGAAGATGAGTATCGTCGGAAGTGGAGATTTCCCTGAAAATTTTACAGTCATCTGCGAAAAGAAGGTAATTGCTAGAGGGAGCTGTGAGATGGTCGGCAAGGTCATCGACGAATAATATAAACAAGAGAGGTCCTAGAACACTACCCTGTGGAACTCCAGAGAGGACAGGAAGAAAGTTAGAAACAGTTCCAGGAAGAACAACACGTTGTTGGCGATCGCTAAGGTAGTCTGTGAGAAGGGTGAGAAATTTGCCATGAATGTTGAATCTATTGCATAATTTGTGAATCAGAAGACGATGACTAACAGTATCAAAGGCTTTGGCCAGATCAAAGTATATTACATCTAATTGTGAATTATTTGAAATGCATTCCATAGCATGTGAGAGTAAAACAGACAGGTTTGTAAGACAGGAGCTACCTGGAAGAAAACCATGTTGCTTAGAGCTTAAGTACGGAGAAACAAATTTGTACAGTCTGTCTTTGATTACTTTTTCACAGATGATGGACAGAGGAGAGAGTAAGGAGATTGGTCTGTAAGATGAAACAAAATTTTTCTTACCACTTTTGTGAATCGGTGTGATGTTAGCTTGTTTCCAAGCGTGAGGAAAGATGCCTTCCGAAAAACATCTGTTCAAGAGAATGGAGAGGGGATAGCACAGGGATTGCACAGTTTTCCTGAGGAACATGGTGTTGATATCGTCCGGTCCTAGGGCACGGTGAACTGAAAGAGACGACAATAGATCCTTCACCTCATCGGGTGTAGTGACAAGCGTTGTTAGGGAGGAGGAACAGACTGATCTTACGTTTGGCAACGCTGCAAGGGAAGACGGGGGGCAGAAGTTACCATGAAAATAAGCGTTGAAGAGTTCTGCCCTTCGGTCGCCTATTGCACTTTCACTATCATGCGTAATTTCAGCTGGAATCCTACTGTTATTTTTCCTCGAGTTTATTAGATTAAAAAAGTTTTTTGGGTTTTCCGGGATTGTTACAGTGATATTGTCTATATGTTCCTTATATTTTTTTCGAAGCAGATACTTTGAGTGTCGTCGCAGAGCCGCAAAGGTATTGTGCGTGTGTTCACTCGGGAAGCCCTTCCAAAGTTGCCATGCTCGTGTCTTGTTGGCCAGTACATCCCGCACTTCGGAGTCGAACCAACACGGAAATCTCCGAGAAGATATTTTCCCTGTAGGCACGTGGTCCGTCACTGCTGCTTGAATGACACCCGTAAATAGGTCAGCTGCCTCGTCGACCGTCCCGTCTTCCAAGATGCACCAGGGGAAGGAGTCGAGGGAAAGTCTTATCTCCTCCCACGGCGCTCGGTTCCACAGGTAGCGTTTGTTCTGGATGGAGGGGCGATGACCTCTTCTAGGGGGTGGGGGGATGAGAATAGAAACATCCAAACTGTTGGTCGGAGGTCAGGAGGTTCTTACGTGGCGTGATACTAATATCGTTTAGGGTGGATAGAACATAATCCAGGTTGCTGTCCTTCCTGGTGTTGAACAAATTATGTTGCTTCAGGTTTAAACCACAGATGAAAGTTTCAATAAACCATGCGTCGTTCGTACACTTCGCTGTTCCATTCACAGGGTCTTGCCAGTCAATTGAGAGGTTGAAGTCGCCGAAAAGCGCAACGTCTCCCAGGGCAACTGCCGCAAGCAAAGAATCTCGACATTCTTCGAGGAGGAACAAAGGACTGTTTTTATGTGGCCTATAGTAAGAGCCAAGGAGAAGCTTCTTGGCACCGGTCACCGAAACTTCCACCCACAGTATTTCACAGTTCCGTTTTAAGTCGTGGCGTACTTTGCTTGGCCATTTTGAGTTAACACAGATCATAACGCCCCCACCACGAGTCGCACGATCGTTCCGATATATGGTGAAATGGCTTGCGAATGGCAGCTCACTGTCACAAACGTTTTTTGTCAACCACGTTTCAGTAAAAATTAGGCAGTCATATGCCATGAGTTCACACGCAAAAATTGCACAGTCGCCAAGCTTATTCTTAATGCTCTGTGTATTTTGGTAATACACAGAGAAATTTGCCACCGTTTTCACAGGCCCCGGATTCACATGTATGTCCCCGCAGATCAAGGCCATGCACAGGAGGTGAAAGTACCGGACCGGGGTCCCCTTACCTGCCGAGCGTTGTTCCCTGCTGCTGGGCGAAGCCATGGCGGAGACACGCACACGTGTCGCCGCGAGTGCCGGAAAAGAAAATCTCCTCTGAGCACATCTCCACCGCAATAGTTCATCAGAATCCTTTGACACAGCGGAAGGAATGCTACACTGAAGCCACGAGTACACTATGATTAAACACAGGCCGAGAAAAACCACTGAAAACTCTCGAAACACAGGACGACGATCAGCACCACTATTACAACTTGCCGCATAAATTCGTCGTTGTGCGCAATTGTTTCACGGGATTTATCGCAGGTCGTGGGTTCATAAGGAAGGCCGGCATATCGCTCCATTTGAAGCAGGGAGGCTACAGTTTTGAGAACAGTAACGTCATTCATTTATTTTCTGCGGAGAAGAGGGAAGTGGGAAAGAGGCTTCCGTTCTCGCAGCAGGGGAGGACGTCGACTGTGGAAGCTGGAGCTGGGCTAACCGCGACGATGACTGCGACGATGGAAAGAAATGAAACTGTTGCTGAAGCAACCGCGACGATGGGAAATTGCAAACCACACCCCGAAACTGAGGACATGATTGACCGTGTTGAATGTTCGACTGACACTGTGCAGAATTCAGTTGCAGATTTCAGCGCTTTGTGTACTGCAGAAAGTGCGAAGCAAATGAGGAAGAAACAGAGAGAAAATTTGCTTCGGAGCACAAAACTGCCCATGCTTCGTCTCTCTGAAAGTAAAGATATGGAAGATTCTTCATTGTTGCCATTCTCTGCCACTGAGGGAAATGAAGAATACAATTCTGAGGAGCCACGTAGGCTTCTGGACACAGCCTTCCTCATTTCCGAGCAAATGAAAGACAAGTTTCTTGCTGACGTAGCGAGGGCTACAAGGAATGAGGAGGTGGAAGGAACGAAGAAGTACAAGGAAAAGGTGAAGACCCAGGCCAAATCTTCGTACTTCGACAACGAGGGAATTCTTAGGAGAAGTTTGCCTACGGAAAAGTACAAAGAGAAGGGAAAAGGGAAAATATGGGCACCTACTTCTCTACGTTCGCAAATTCTCGTGTCGTTGCATGATAATGCATTCGTTTGTCATCCTGGGAGATTGAAAACGTTAGCGAAGATTAGGGAACAATACACTTGGATAGGCCTAACTAAAGACGTTATCCAGTATTGTAAGTCGTGCCAGCCATGCTGCGTATTAAAAGATGACAGGAATAAGCAAGATTTCATGTCAAGTAAGGAGGAAACGAAAATCAGGATGGAAGACGCCAAGAAGAAAGCTTGTGATAGGAAACGCCGCAAATGCACGTTTCAGGTGGGGGATAAAGCTTGGCTTAAGGAACATCCTATCTCTGGTAAGGCCCGCAGAGTAACCAGTAAATTCTCGGGGAAGTCCTCTGGATCTCACGCAATTGTGGAGCAAACTTCGGCAAATACTTTCAAAATGAAACACAGCGGGGACGGAAGAATATTGAGAGCCAACGGTGACCAGTTGAAGCCTTATTCTTCGCCACCTGACTTTGCAAGGAAAGTAGCCGAACCCAATTCAGCAAAGAGAACGCACGTAACTTCGGCAGGAGGAGCAAGACGAAGATATATCCCGGATGCGTTACAAGCTGAGAAACATATTCTAGTCTAATTTCAAAAGGGGATTTTTTGTAAATATTGTACATAGGGATTTATCTATCTTTTCTTTATTCTATCTTTCACTTATTTTCTCTATCCCATACCTCATACAGTACTCATACAAAAGTTTCGTTCCGCAGTCAATTTCATCGCGAAAGTAACGCAAAGTTAGTGCGTATTCTTTTACCGTGTAATTTCGTCAAGAAGTCGCAGTTCGGTGGCGAGTGAACGCAGTTCTAGCGCCGGACATAGCAGTGACATCTTCGGATGTAGAGCCAGTTCGATCCATTCATGTGGAAACCGGTCGAAGCGGTGACTTCCGATCTCGGCAGGAGCGCAGACCAGTGGCGTTGCCGGGAGTCGAACCAGCAGCCTTGGTGACTTGCATGGATTTCCAGGAGACTGTCTCTCATTGGTCCAGGAGGAAGGATGGAAGAGATGCTGAGTGGGTAAGAATCGACGTGGGTTAACCAGCTCCAGTGCTGAGGGAAGATCGCGGATCTCGAAGTACACTTGTGGACAAAATTAGAGTGACCATTGACAGTCAGTGTCGTGTGATCTAATGAAAGTGTGTTTGTAGTGAACAGAAACTGCGGACAAGTGCTTTGTGTATATTATTATTATTTTTCTAGGTTACAGAACTTTGATATCTCTCTCTTCAGGAAGGGGGGACTATGTAATGATGCGATCATTACTGGATCCTTTTTTATGTTATAAATTGTGTATGGCTATGTATTCCTGTACGTTTGGGTTCTTGGCCGTTGGGGGAGCGGTAAGTTTCCAGTAACGGTTTAGGTCATTAGCGGGGCCTATAAATAGGAAGGGCAGAGGAGCAGTCGGTCTCAGATATTTGGCGGAGTACAGCAATGTAAGAGGTATCTTTTTCTCTAAGGGGAGCGGCTGGGCGAGCTTTCTTTCCTTACTATGTGAACCGACGGCGGGGATGTTAACTTTCTTTCTTTTAATACACACACTTGCTCTTTTCATATTATTCCAATAGTTTATTTCATGTGTGAAACCGGGTACACAACACACATACCTTCAGCCACCTTTTTTGGTACTGAGGGTTATATTTTTTTTTTACTCGTGGAGCCAGTGGCTACGCGAGTCTACACACTCTCTTCAGGAAGGGGGGACAGGGTACACCGGAATGTAATTTTGTGAATAACGGCCAAGAATTAACTTCTGTAACTATAATATGAATAAACCTATATATATCTAAAAGGAAATGGGCGTTAAGTTGTAATTTGAAGAGGTACGTGTCTATTGCCTAAACTAGCATCCACAGAACTTCAGGTACTGCAAGTTTTGAACCTCGGGACAAGGATTCAAAAATGTATGGTTGTGTATATTGTGTATGTTGCTGAGAATCAGCATAAAAGCACAAAATATACCGATACATGTTCAATATGCGCACCGCATGCGACAGTCCAGTTCCTGCCAGACAGGCAGCGGCGGCGCCAGGATTAATCATCTGGAGTTGCTGAAAAGGTGCGGAATGAAATTTAGGGGGTGCGACGTTGAAAATAAATAAAACATGAAATATACGTGCATGTTTTAGTCCCTAATCAAATATTTATCAACTTTTAGTATAGTCATCTATGATAATATGCTAATGAAACTGGAGAATTCTAACGACTTTCTTCATTTTTGCCTGATTTTAGCACAACGGCGACGCTTGGTAATTTGAAAAGAACAGCTTGTTAAGGGAGGTCAATGACCCATATGGACGACACGAGGATTATTTCCATGCAGAGGCAAGAAAGGCAAAGTATTTTTCCACGGAGAGGTGTAGAAGTATATTTTCCCCCTAATAGTGTTGCTCACTCTATCTGAAAGAAATCCTTCAGTTTGAACTTACCATGTTACTGCAACGCTCTTATAATAAATAACATAAATGACGGTGACCGAAATGTACACTTTTAGATTGACATCCATGAGTAGAGGTCATCCCAGCCAACGTCTGTTGCTGATTAATATTCATAATTTATTTGCATGTACTTAGAATTTATTTGCATATAATTATTAGAATAATTTACATTTATGTATTTGTATGTTTCAAAATTTTATGAATATATAATTATTTATGTTATGAAAAATAAGTATATAGACGGTAATTAGTGTTACTAAACGCTATGCATATGATGTTCATTACTGCAAAGTTTGTAATGTATGAACCGATAATATTAATGTTTATAATATTGAAAATAAGTTTTATGGTTTATGAAACGCTATGAATGGTGGTAATGGTAAGAAAGAAGGCAGTCCCGGTACGTGCGAGTGGAAGGAACTATTAGTGAAAAATGGCGTCTACAAGCTCTACCAACGAGGCTAACCACACTGTGGTGAGTACTTCAGACTCGCACGTACACAGAAAATAGAAGCACCTGTAAAAATAGGAAAATGGTTGTAGTACCTGTTCACATTACGCCTATTTGTTTCTTGCTTCGGTTCATTTTTTGTATTTAGATATTATTTAAAAGCACACTACATAATAAAATAGTCACTTACCTTAATTACAGCTTCTCTTGAGTTCTTTGTCTTCAACTCTCGGACAATAATCACAACTTGATATCTTTTTCTGACACAATGCTTCAGAAATTCTTCTCAAACTAACATCTTCTCTCTTTTACTCACTTTTTATACTTCATAAGCAAAACCGATGCTTTCTCTGATTGGTTGAAATAAAACCGACGCGTTATCTAATTGGTTGGAATAAAACCGAAGCTTTCTTTGTCCTTGCAGTCTAGTTCACCTTGAACTCCTTCGCATCATCCTTTGTTCTAGTGTTCTAGAAAACCTTGGCCTACTTTGACAAACATGTTCTAGCATACAAGCGACGCACAGTTTCAAAAATTTGACCTTCACTGCGCATTCCCAGACATCCTTTGTTGTCTGGTTGTCTCTTCCTTGTGCTACGGTGTTGCATACCTTTCCCCTGTTCTTGCGTTCTAGTTAATCTTGGAAAAAACGCGTTCTCTGATTAGTCAAGCGGGTTCTTTCTTTGTTCTGGCGTTCTGACGACATTTGACCTTGACCGCACTTCCTCCAAATTACTTTCTAGGTCTAACTGCGGGGAATGTTAATCCAATCTCTCTGTCTACCCTCAGCGCGGAGTTCAGGTTCGGAGACAGTATTCTGTCTAGCGTCTCGGATCACCATCTTTCATACCATACTAACATTATTACATAGTACACTATAATTATTAGCAGTAGCTACATATCGCAGGTTCGAGTACCGGGACTGCCTTCTTTCGTACCATTACCACCATTCATAGCGTTTCATAAACCATAAAAATTATTTTCAATATTATAAACATTAATATTATCGGTTCATATATTACATACTTTGCAGTAATGAATATAACATTATATGCATAGCGTTTAGTAACACTAATTACCGTCTATATACTTATTTTTCATAACATAAATAATTATATATTCATAAAAGTTATAGACATGTAAATACATAAATGTAAATTATTCCAATGATATGCAAATTTATTCTAAATTACGCAAATTAGTTCTTAATTATATGCAGATAAATTCTAAGTACATGCAAATAAATTATGAATAATAAACAGCAACAGACGTTGGCAGGGATGACCTCTACTCGCGACGTTTGAAACACTAAATATTAGGTTTCTCACTTGAGTGTAAAAAGAACGCTTCGTAACGACCTTCTCACAACGCCGTAGAGTTAGGCAACACACATAACGCCATGCGGGTTAGCGAGCATTTCAGTATCTAAGTGTCCCATTTTTTTTTTTTTTTTTTTTTTTTTTTGCCGGTGGCGTACACTGTATACTATTAATTGTCTAATTGATTACTTTAACTTCCAAGTAGCCATAGTTCATGTTTGTTGACGACTTTGCATTGATCGCTACTCTGTGGAAGAAACTATTGAAATGATTCATGGAAGAACACCGAACAAACTTCGATACCTGACTCAGGATTCGAACCTAAGATCTACGGAAACTCGTTTCTGGCTAAGGTAAAAATAACTGATTACCATAGCAATGGTATGATAAAAACATATTTGGCTTATTAGAAATGAGAGTTTAACGCGCGTAAATAATAAGTAATACCAGAAAAAAAAATTAGCTTTAGTCAAAACTTAATCTTGGAGTTCTTAATGTGCCCCTTCCTTGGAAATTTTCCGTATACCGTAAATACACTGGATGTCACCTTGTGCACGATGTTCACGTTGAGATCTACGAAGGATGGAATGCCAGTGCAAGGAATCTGTGAGCGGTGGTGACTGCAGCCGTCATACTGAGGAGAGTAAAGTTTAAAGCCCGCTGACACGCGAGGGAACGCGGCAACAGAACTCAAATGGTGTAACGCCCACTACGAGAAAAGGCGCTGAATTTCCGTGCCAGAAGTCTGCACGTTATCTTAAAGGTTATCGCCTACCGAGACGCCGCGAACGCGTCTACTGCGCTCTGTTGCTTTCACGCCATTTCTATGGTCGTTGCCTTGGCGAATTGTAGTGAGACTGCTTACTTTAGAAATCATAAATTGTACTCAACTGTATATACATACTCTATTCTGGAAATCTCTGGAGCAAGGCCGCGCATAACGGCAGAGAAGTGGGCGGAACGAAACAATTCACGCTCCTGGAAACAGCTGGTAGCTGAAATAGGCTTCCCCCATCCAAGCAATCCCATTCCCTCTCTAGTTTTGGTCGAGCCCTCTTGAGTCACTACTTGCGCAGAGACTTGTTTTCGATCTCTCGCTACAGAGATTCCCGGGACAGAGTATAGTATTAACATGTTCTACCTTTGCCTACCTATATCCACATCCGGATTCCACGTACCAACAGCAAATGCAAGAACTTCTTTTACACAAAAGCCTCAAGGCTATCCCTAGAACAAGGGTCATTTCTCTATAGGCTACAAACAAGGTACAATACACTAAGTGATCCTCCAGGCTTCCATCTATCTAAGCAGGCTTTCAGAAAGGCGTGCATGAAGCAGCTGAAGAGTAATTAATATTTGTTATACTCTAGTTATTGTTTTATTCTTGTTACATATAATATATGTGTGTTTGTGTATGTATGTTGTGCTTCTCATTTGTTAATTTCTATTTTTCTCTCTGTTGTCGATATCCTGATATAAAATGGATTCCCTCTGTATTCAGGATATCTCAAATAAATAAAAAATAAATATATATAATCTCCTCACAAACTGTAGAGAAAAGGGACACCTCGTATCTCGAACAACTTTTATGAGGAATAAAGTGTGGCATTGGTAATTATGTTTTAATAATTATCGACAATCCTAGATCAGATTTAATTGAAAACTGAATTTCCTAAGATATTAAGATAATGTATAAAGTATGTTATTTTTTTAATTTTATAATCAAATTGGTTGTCCGTCTATGCTTTTATTATTGCATGAACGGTATAGGAAACATTCGTAATTTGCACGGAAATACGAAGCTGTTCCATGTGAGAAAATGGATCCTGCAAAAGATGTCGAAATTAATGGAATCCTAGTAAACATTTGTCTATTCCTTTTCCTATTGAGAATTTCACGGTGCTATGATAAGAATCAAATTGAACAGCACAGCTTTGTACAGCGGTTATAGCATTGTCGACTTTTTTTTCAACCCAATTGCATTTCCGTAGAAAGATACGGATACCCCTACACCCCCTAGACAAATCACAGCCGAGTCTTGAGAGGGGAGGTAAAGTGTGCGTGAACAGCTGTTGTCCGAGCTGCTTGTTCCTGACCTCCAAGACTTCAACTAGTCGGTTGGGGGTGTAACTGATTGCACAGTTCCGGAGCTCCTTTCTTGGTCAAGCCATACCCTTTGTGATCTCACATATATGTCGAATGCATTCGTTGTTAGGTTCGGCATGTTAGATTTAGGATCTCAGCATTTACACACTGCAATTTATGCAGGGTTGGCAAAATTTGTGTATTTTTTAAAAGAAAAAACAGGTTTTTTTTTGTTTAAAACATGTTTTAAATGTTTTAAACAGTGTTTTAAACAAGAACCGAAAAAACATGTTTTAAACAAATAAAACGTTTAAAACATAATACCAAGAAGACTTATTTCTAAGAATAATGATTAATAAGGAATCAGTTAATCATTCAATGATGGATTGTGTGCATATTATTATAAAGTAGACGCTTGACTAACTTCTTAAAATACACATTTATGCTAGTCTTAACTCTTAAATCTCGAATGTAGGTTGTTCCAGAAGCTTCAACTTATCCACAGTTGCCAGATCCCACTCAGTCCACGTGGTAGCTACTTACTATGTTTTTCTAATACATTTTATCGTGAATGCAACTTAATATTGACATTAAAAACAATGTGCACATTTTTCAGTGTGTTAAGTGAGGAACAAGACAGTTTCATCTATGTAGGATTCAATTTTTAAAATATTTTAAACACCTGTAAAAAATACATAGCCAGGTGTTTTAAACGTGACCCATGGTCATTCATCACTGTAACGTTATGTCTCTTTGTTAATTCAATATATATTTTCAGCCACTGAACAGATTTCTATGCAAAATAAACAGAATGGCACGCATTGAATGAAAAGGCATAGTTACAAAACACGCAAATAACCATAAACTATCAAACATCAAGTATCAAAATATGTTTTAAACAAGTCTGAAAAAAACATGTTTAAAACACTTTGTTTTAAATGTTTTAAACATTCGTGAAAAAACAAACCCAACTGTTTTAAATGTTTAAAACAAGTTGTTTAAAACACTTTTGTTTTAAACATGCCAACCCTGAATTTATGTGACGTCCCAAGTCGAAGGGCGGGGGGAGCTCGGGAACTGTGCGAAAAGTGAGACGGTCAGTTGAAAGCACAGCATAGGGAGCTAACTGGTTGTGTGTTGTTCTTGTGCAGCTGTGCACCGAGGTGCTCGACTCACCATGAAGCCTATTAAACCAATTCTCCCGATCTTCGGCTGTGGTGTACGACTATTCTTTTAGAATCAATTTGTTTTTGTTTTGTGACCGACGTTATCAGTCGGTGAAAGTGACGGGAACTCTCGTGATTAGTGCTTATTCACTTGTGAAATGAAATTGTGAGATGCTGACGTGGATGGACCAATTTTTCGTCAGCTACAGTGGTTAAATACAGGTACGTCTATTACATAGCTTCGAAAATTTTCGGAGAGAGTTTTTGATTGTTTGAGTTGATTTACTTCGCTTTGCTGCCACTTTCGGCTAATAGCGAAGATGAGGATGAGTGGCGATAAGATGAAAGGACAATTACAAACACAACACAGCCTCACGGAGGATTATACTGGCCGTGAGTCCAGACGCCAGAACCTCGCTAGTCTGCAAAATACAGTCCAGGGTGTACTACGTGGAAGGGGGGTTGATATTTGTGTGTCTTCGGAAAGGGTCGCCCCGGAGAGTTTCTTTTTTACAAATTAAGAATTAGTGTCACAAACTTTACAGGCGGACAGAAAAGCAGGCATCGAGTACATTATTCATTACTTAAAACGATATATACATACACCAACAGTTTAAAGGTTTTAGAAATTAGTGAAATATCTCGATATTTTGTATTTTATATTAAACTTCCATTCGATGATGACTGTAAGTAGCTATTATCATAGTCAGGATTGGAAATCATATGTGTATCCGGGTAAAACAATTTATGCGCGTGCGTGTGTGTGTGTGTGTGTCTGTGTGTGTGTGTAAGTGAATGAATTGTCGTATTTTTGTTGTTTTTACTTCATATTTCTATCACTGCCACAATGATAGATGAGCGATGATTAAATGGAGTTGATGAAGGAACATTCGCAAAGAACATCCATGCTCAGGTCGAGAGTCAAGCTCGAACCCTGCCGCCAACCTCCGGGGTTCGAATCCCGGCCTAGTCATGGGTGTTCTTTGCGAGTGTTCCTTCATCAATTTCATCACATCACTCATAGTCATCGTCCCGATTAGCCAAAAGTGGTGGAAAAGAGACATAATATACGCTCGTTCACACATTGACACTCGAACTCGAATTTGATATGGAAAGTGAATAAAGAAACATACACGTATAACAAAATTTTGCATGCTATAAGATATTACTTCAGGGAGTTACGAAGCGCCACTCCCACCCCCTTCTCGGCATGTCATTGTGCGTAGGCGTTTGTATTTTTTTTCTTCCGGGAGAGAGACCGCATGTCCTGTAAGCATGCATAGATATAGTACACGAAGGCCGTGTATACAATATGTTGCCAGTGGCCTCGCGTCCCATGGGGTTTTATCTGGCTTCACATTCTAGTTAAACGTTATAATTTGAATGAATACGTCAAATCAGGGGCGTGACATACAGGCGGGCCAGCCCTAAGCCTAAGGGGATCCGAAAAAAGTAAAAATTATCATCATATTTCTCATGTGAAACATTTACTTAAAAATTCACGATAACTTCCTTGTACTTTTTTACACATTTCTTTTTCCTTTCTTCTTTCTCTTGACCTTCCATTGCCACGAAGCAAGTGCGAGGCAAAAAGGATATGGATAATATTGGCAGTTTACCCTTCCTAGGTACAGTTTCAGATGCAGCGATAGCCCTTTGAAACGAGTATGATTTATCCTCCGAATCTCCTGATCAAATAAAAAAGTTTTCTGTTATTTTGCAACTTCAAATGAACGATGCCAATGTCCGTGTGTGTGCCTGTGGGACGGAGCCGTTCGACCCCCTCCCCCGACGCCCATGCTCGCAACCGCGGTATATTTAATTTCTTGATTTATTTTTTGGGGGTAGAACCCTAGAGAAACAAAGATTCTTGAATTTATGAGTTTCTACGTGCACTTTTTTAAAAACTATTATAGGCATATTTTGTACATAATTTTCCAATCATGGATTTTGTCGAGTTCACTTATGCACAGAGGCTAACCAGAACTGGACATTGTCGGGAGTCAAACCGAGTACTAGCAGTGATAATTTTTAATTGCTGGCTATCATGATATGATTGAATACCGGTATGTCAGTTAATGGAATGTGTAGGAAATTTATCGGATAAAAGCTATACGTATTATGCTATGGTTACATACTTTCGTACTTGAATGATAAAGAGAGGGTGCTTCCACTAATCCAATTTTAACTTCAACAGTAATCATAATAATAATAATAACAACATTAAATAAATCATTGGGAAATGATTATTGTGCTACTTTACTAATAAAGTTACATGTGATGGATTTTCGGTGAGGATATAATATTCATTCATCTTTTCTCTCTCTCTCTCTCTCTCATTTTCTGTATTTCTCTCATCTGGGTCTTATCTTTTTATCTCTTGGCGCTTTTCTATCTATTTTCTATTCACACACTGTTTTCTGTTTCGGATTCCCTGTGTCGATTTCCAGTGGGAGAACTTCAGTCCAATTTATGCTCAGATAGGCTAATCGGGACTGGACCTACAGTTTAAACTAGGATGGAAACCTCTGGGCAGTGGCGGCGATTGTGTTCCAAAACAGGGGGGACAAGGTGGCAAAACTGGGGGGCAAAGACAGTATATTTCCATTTGTAGATAAGATTTAGCATAGTGCGGGGGCAAGAGTGGCAAAAAGTGGGGGGGCATGCCCCCCTAATAGCCTCCCCTGCCTCTAGGCTATTATCTTAACCCCCACCGGAGATGAAACCCGGGACTTTTTGACCACAAGATGACAGTGTTACCACTATGTTATCAGGAGACCCCAACAAGCTGTAGAGGCAGTGCCGCTTAGCCTACGTACACTGGCACTTCTATAACAAGCGTTGCTAAAACTATTCTACAACACTACATTCATAATTTGATGTGCTATGTAAAGTTCATAACTATGGAATAAAATAACCTGTATTCAACATTCTTCATGAGCTCTGTCCTTTTTATTTTCAGCCGCAGATAGAGACCAATGAAAGTGTTTGGGCGCTGGATGAGTATCATCTGCGTTATTGCCTTGTGGAGCGACCTGTTGTGCATGTTCGAAGCGTTACTTGGCGTTTTCATTACAACGGCGTATTCCTTAATGGTTTAATGTTTACTCACTTCACCGCAATGTGCTGGCAATAATAAATATGACAATTTTTAGCAAGTGTGTGTACGCCAGTATTGATCAGAGGTGCAGGAACGTTTTAAATTTTGAAAGGTACAAAGTTCAATTTACACACACACTCACACACAAAACGCAGGCCATTCTGTTTTAGAGCAGGCCACATAGTTCTTAATTTTTTTTAATAAAATTTGCATAGCTTTGTACTCTCAAAAACAAATTTGTATTCACAAAACATTTTCAATTTTTTTTACAAATTCTATGGCTATTTTGAAGCTAGTTTTTAGCAAGTTTTAAAAATACATAGAATTCAGGAACAGATAAACTTTAGATTTGATTCCATCACTTTGCACTCAGTTTTAACAGTTTTTACTACCTGACAAAGTTTTTCAAGACCACAGATGAAGTAAGATAATAAGTGCCACAATGTAGGTACTTACTGAATAGAAGATAATATAAATAAACTATTTACATTTAGCCACAAAAACGAGATTCATTCTTGCATCTATCAGGTTAATTGGGGGGGATGCAATTCAGATCAAAGGATTTATGGGGTCACTGTACACCTCTCCCGAAAATTTGTTCAGTACAACTCTAACAACGTGCAGACTGTGTTCAACGACTTTGAAAGGAAGGAATTATGTCAACTACACGAAAAGGCAGTCATGCGCACAAGAAGATTAAGTAAGTATAATCTCTTCTTTTATTATTTTTATATATCTGGCCGCTTCAGAAGAGGTAATTGCGCTGTGAATGTTATATTTTCGCTTGCTTTTATTCCATAAAAATATGTGCCTCAATTGCGATCGAGTTTGGACTGTTTAATTCCAAATTTATCATGGTGAACAGACACATTTTACATGGTTCGATTTCTAATTAGGTCCGTTACTACATACTTCAGTGTCTTGATAATTACCTACTGCGCGTGTTCTGGAGAAGCGTTTTTCCTTCCTACGATTCTTTGTTTGTGAGTAGCCATTCGTTTATTGTCGTCTTAGATAAAACTTGCCCAGTCAAATCTTTTGACAGTATACTATTCAGATAGTATTCTTGAGTACCCAAAGGGGCAAATTGATTGTTGCCAAGGGCCAAAGAGACTTCCGATTTTACATGTCGAAGCAGGGGCGATGCTAAAAATATTTTCCCGGGTGGGTAAGATCTATATTCTGATAAATTAGTTTGTGCCAGTGACGGCGTCAGCCTGATATAAGATATTCGTCTCAAATTCTGAGGGGACTAACTAATATGGGCGTAAATTGAGACCTAACTTTGTGGAGTATGGGGGGGTTAGAATCGAAAAATTTTCCATCCCATAAAAATAATGTCCAGGACTATTTTGCTAAATAATTGTTACATTTGAGAAATCATAAAAATCACTAATCACTATGTTTTTTGTTCCTCAGGCCCCAGGAGGTTAACAAAAATACCCTTGTAAATGTTAATATCTGAAAATGTTGGGATGCAAGTGCTCTCCCTTGTCCCCGCATGCTAACTAATAGCCTGCCGGCTAAAAGGTATTTACTTAACATTTTTCTACGGTGTCATTTTACCAATGACATATATTTTACCCGAAGATAAATCGCTATTTAAGATACATTCTGTTCCATCATAAAATTACAAAATAACTTTTACGCACAAATCTTTCATGCCAAATTAAATATAATTATATTGTTTTCTTTTCCCAAGGCATTATTTAGTTGATAATATCAAAGACTTACTATTCGTATTAACAGTTCAAAATACAACATATAAACATCACACACTCTCTGGATATATTACATGTAACACTGTGTCCATTTAAACTGTGTGGCCACTTTTTTTTTCTGAAATCACAAAATGAACCACAGCAAGAAACTACAATAAGATACGTCCTTTGCTAGTGGAAAGAATAGTTAGATAATGCACTCAACCTCTTGCACCAATCCGATTACGAAGGTAACACTTGATTGTCTCAAATTAGAAAGTATTCTTTCACATCGAACTGTTGAGGTGGTATGCACATTACAATAACACAAAGCTTATAAAGTTCGTGAAAGAAAATTTTGAATATTTCAACCATTCCAAGCAGCTGCTGATGGGTCCACTCCTTTCTTTAATTTGCATATTGGATGATAAAAAATTGAAAAATATGTAGATCCTATCTTTAATACCCTCTTTGCTTTCACATGCTGGAATCGAAATGGGCTAGTATGATGGTACTGTAGAAATTATTTTCAACCTAAGCATACGAGCAATAGCATTGCTCAAATGGGATCGTTCTTGCACCGTATTGCAATGTTTAATTGGTTGGATTTGTATTACATGCACATAGGCTAATCTGGACGATATCTACAGCTTATAGAAGCCATACCTCCACGGAGAATCGAACACGGGACCTCTTGATAACAAGACAGCACTCTAACAGCAAGACTACTGGAGTGGGGGAAATTTTAATCTTTCTAATTCTGAACATTTAAGAAATAGGTAGTTCGTCTACTCTTTGATTCCTAACGTGGTCAATTCCTTAACGTCGTGTTTACCATCTCGGATATTTGCAATGAAACTTGACTGTTCAGTAGATGTTGAACGTCCTCCTACTTCAATAATATTTTTCAGATATCCCTAAAAATAGTGATTCGATTTATAACGGAGCTGTACATGCATGTGTTCTTTGTCACCGTTAAAGCCTCCAACGACCAAAGAATAATCTCACAACCGCTGAATACATCCACCTACAATGAAGGCAGTAGAGTATCATGTCAATTTAGTAGCTAGTTTGGCGACTTATGGTTGGCCAGTTACTTAGAGTAGTTATGTACCCCCGTTGAAGTCGATAAATCAATTGATTGGAAAAGATCGATCAAAGATCAATTGATGACCAAGCCGTGTGGGCAAGCAAGGGTGGGTGTTTTGAGCGTTTTGATTGGTTGATGAGGGAAAAGGGGCGGGGCTTAATGATATGGACTTCCTGTTGTTAATGAGGAGATTGATAAGTGGGGTTTTCGGGGCTTTGATAAGATTGCGGGTTTCCTGTTGTTATTGAGGACTTGATAAGGGTTTCCGGTGTTGATGAGATAGGTGGCTATTTTTGGGGGGCGTTTCCCGTTTGAGACCGTTGATAAGTCTGAGATTCCTGGAAATAGGTGTAACGGTTTTTCTGTCTGAATAGAACATGTCCGAACATGTTTTGGGCGTAGGTTTGAATGAATTTGCAATTTCTGAGAGTCACGTGACTGTGACGTCACAAAATGGAAGTCACGTGACCAGATTTTAATAAATTATTATTAATTTAAATATTAGTATTATTATTATGAATTGTTTTAATTTCTGTGACGCCATTTTGTTTTTTTATGTTATTTTGGCGTGTGACGTCATATATAAATTGGAGTACGTGTTTCCGGTGTTCGAAAACCGATGGCGTTGATGAGTCTGAAATTCTCGGATTATTATTATTATTATTATTATGAATTGTTTTAATTTCTGTGACGCCATTTTGTTTTTGTTATGTTATTTTGGTGTGTGATGTTATATATAAATTGGAGTACGTGTTTCCGGTGTTTGAAAACAGATGGCGTTGATGAGTCTGAAATTCTCGGATTATTATTATTATTATGAAATGTTTTAATTTCTGTGACGCCATTTTGTTTTTGTTACGTTATTTTGGCGTGTGACGTCATATATAAATTGGAGTACGTGTTTCCGGTGTTTGAAAACAGATGGCGTTGTTGAGTCTGAAATTCTGGGAAATGGGTACGTGTATCCGGTGTTTGAGGAGAGATGGCATTGATGAGTCATTCTGGGAAAGTCGACAGTTTTCGTCCTGTAGTCAAAATGTAAGAATTAAAACGTTTTTCAGGCTCTGAAAAGCATAATAATTCAACATTTTCCTGAAGATCATTTTTTGGTTTGGGGAGAAAATGAGTTTCAAAAGAATATTAGCATTGAACGTGATTTGTTGCAACACCGATATTATATAATTACTTCCCTGTAGAGGTTCATTACGTGTAAGAATTTCTGTGTATATATGTTGTAAACTGATGATCGACACCAATAAATGTTGCGATGTGTAAATATGAACTTATTATTTGACAAAATGAAATGAATATAAGGTACTTACATCGTCCCCGTTCTTCATTCTGATCCTCTGTTAACAATTTCAAAATGTGAAATGATCGTAGAGAAACATATGCAGCTGCCGCAAACACAGATTCCAGTATCATATCGCCTTTCAAGATAGTAAGTTGATTGCTGAATCTGGCTAATTGGTATATCCGGTAAACTCTGATTGCAGTATCATATCAAATTGGTGTCAACACTTGCGAGATGAACTCACTGCTGTCTAATTGGCATATCCGGGAAATTTGGATCGCAGTATCATATCAAGTTGGTGTCAACAGTTGCGAGATATCTAATTGCTGCATGTGGTTGATTGCTTGGCAGACTCTGATAGAAAAATAATAAGGGCCTAATAAAATATACAGCTCTCTGACAGCCCTGTCGAGAAGTGTTGAGATAAACTGTTCTAATATAAAGTTCCTTTTTTCTGTTTCCCCATGTAATGTTATGAACCGATCGGCAGGAAAAGTCTACAAATATGGATGTTATTAGCTGAGGCAGCTGTCTCACATAATAAAGATGTATTTTATAATAGGGGTTATATATGTTTTATAATGGATTATTGATTTAGTGTTATAAGTCCACTTTATGCACAGTAAGGCTAAACAGGATCGAACCTACAGTTTTAAAGTGGGATCCGAACTTCTATAAGCTTTCACAGGGAAATGCATAGTAAGGTTAATTGGGATCGGACCTACAGTTTTAATTTTTTTTTTTTTTGTTTTTGTTTTTTTGTTTTTTTTTTTTAGCGAAAACTTAAAATCGCTATATCTCGACTACTGATTGAGGTAGAAGGATGATTGATAGCTTGTTGGACTCGGAGTGAAGTCCTCTTTCCGGTGAACCAGGTTTCATTGTTCTAGGACCAGCGGTTTCCTACTTTGTTTATTTTCAATCGTAGACCCCCCTTCCGACCACTCTACTGAAAGGTCTCGACGTGCAGATTACGAATATATAATCAGATTCGCTCTACGACGATTAGGGGAGGAGCTAGAGCCTTTTGAATTTTTTTTTTTTTTTTTTTTTTTTTTTTTTTTTTTTTTTTTTTTTTTTAGCGAAAACTTAAAATCGCTATATCTCGACTACTAATTGAGCTAGAAGGATGATTGATAGCTTGTTGGACTCGGAGTGAAGTCCTCTTTCCGGTGAACCAGGTTTCATTGTTCTAGGAAGCGTATTCATCATGTACACCTATACGTGAGTAAAATGTAAATAGAACCTATGCTCGGAAATCCAAAATGGCGACCGGAAGTGGGGTTATCTTGGAAACGGTAAGACTTAGCAAAAATCTGTTTGCGGATTCATCATGTACACCTATACGTGAGTAAAATGTAAATAGAACCTATGCTCGGAAATCCAAAATGGCGACCGGAAGTGGGGTTATTTTGGAAACGGTAAGACTTAGGAAAAATCTGTTTGCGGATTCATCATGTACACCTATACGTGAGTAAAATGTAAATAGAACCTATGCTCGGAAATCCAAAATGGCGACCGGAAGTGGGGTTATTTTGGAAACGGTAAGACTTATGAAAAATCTGTTTGCGGATTCATCATGTACACCTATACGTGAGTAAAATGTAAATAGAACCTATGCTCGGAAATCCAAAATGGCGACCGGAAGTGGGGTTATCTTGGAAACGGTAAGACTTAGGAAAAATCTGTTTGCGGATTCATCACGTATGCCTATATGTGAGTAAAATGTAAATAGAACCTATGCTCGGAAATCCAAAATGGCGACCGGATGTGGGGTTATCTTGGAAACGGTAAGACTTAGGAAAAATCTGTTTGCGGATTCATCACGTATGCCTATATGTGAGTAAAATGTAAATAGAACCTATGCTCGGAAATCCAAAATGGCGACCGGAAGTGGGGTTATTTTGGAAACGGTAAGACTTAGGAAAAATCTGTTTGCGGATTCATCATGTACACCTATACGTGAGTAAAATGTAAATAGAACCTATGCTCGGAAATCCAAAATGGCGACCGGAAGTGGGGTTATCTTGGAAACGGTAAGACTTAGGAAAAATCTGTTTGCGGATTCATCACGTATGCCTATATGTGAGTAAAATGTAAATAGAACCTATGCTCGGAAATCCAAAATGGCGACCGGAAGTGGGGTTATCTTGGAAACGGTAAGACTTAGGAATAATCTGTTTGCGGATTCATCACGTATGCCTATATGTGAGTAAAATGTAAATAGAACCTATGTTGGGAAATCCAAAATGGCGACCGGAAGTGGGGTTATTTTGGAAACGGTAAGACTTAGGAAAAATCTGTTTGCGGATTCATCATGTACGCCTATATGTGAGTAAAATATAAATAGAACCTATGTTCGGAAATCCAAAATGGCAACCGGAAGTGGGGTTATCTTGGAAACGGTAAGACTTATGAAAAATCTGTTTGCGGATTCATCATGTACACCTATACGTGAGTAAAATGTAAATAGAACCTATGCTCGGAAATCCAAAATGGCGACCGGAAGTGGGGTTATTTTGGAAACGGTAAGACTTAGGAAAAATCTGTTTGCGGATTCATCATGTACGCCTATAGGTGAGTAAAATGTAAATAGAACCTATGCTCGGAAATCCAAAATGGCGACCGGAAGTGGGGTTATCTTGGAAACGGTTAGACGTAGGAAAAATCTGTTTGCGGATTCATCACGTATGCCTATATGTGAGTAAAATGTAAATAGAACCTATGCTCGGAAATCCAAAATGGCGACCGGAAGTGGGGTTATCTTGGAAACGGTAAGACTTAGGAAAAATCTGTTTGCGGATTCATCACGTACGCCTATATGTGAGTAAAATGTAAATAGAACCTATGCTCGGAAATCCAAAATGGTGACCGGAAGTGGGGTTTTCTTGGAAACGGTAAAACTTAGAAAAAATCTGTTTGCGGATTCATCACGTACGCCTATATGTGAGTAAAATGTGAATAGAACCTATGCTTATAATACTGACGTGTGCATAAATAACAGTTTTTCTTTTATTTTCAGATGGCATTGTTACCTTTTGATTTCGACCTTTTGTATGCTGACCTTAAGAACGAGAATCAGAAGGGAGAAAGAACGCCTGGACAGCTCTTTAAAGTGTTCCGGACAGGTTTTTCAACTTTTCAAATTTATCTACAACAACGAACTGAGCCCCCTGTACAATGTGTTTTTAAAAATGAAAATAACTGTTGGTAGTATGAATTGTAAATAAAGTAAAATGTGTAAAATGTTCTGAATTTTGAATCTCTTATTTCACCGAATAAAATACATCATAATACTTATGGAGCCCACTGTACAAGATGTTTTTAAAATGGAAAAAAATATTGGTAGTATGTATTGTAAATTGAGTAAAATGTGTAAGTTTTTCTGAATTTTGAAGCTCTTATTCCGTCGAATAAAATACATCAAAATACTTATGGAGTCCACTGTACATGATGTTCTTAAAATGAAAACAAATATTGGTAGTAGGTATTGTCAATAGAGTAAAATGTGTTAGCCGTGGCCAAGTAATAAATAGAGTGGTGTTTACATACAAAAGTAATGTTATTATTGCGTTGCACTCGGGTGTGGTTCTTTTAGCGTACAGTGAGAACCATGAGTATTACTCTTCAAATTGTCTATGAATATTGTAAGAAATAATGCTGATTTAGAAGCCGTTTTTAATTTTGGAGTTATTATTCGGTCGAATAAAATGCAGCATAATACTGATGGGCCCACTGTACATGGTGTTTTTAAAAATGAAAATAACTGTTGGTAGTATGAATTGTAAATAAAATAAAGTGTGTAAAATGTTCTGAATTTTGAATCTCTTATTTCACCGAATAAAATACATCATAATACTTATGGAGCCCACTGTACAAGATGTTCTTAAAATGGAAACAAATATTGGTAGTATGAATTGTTAATTGAGTAAAATGTGTAAGTTTTTCTGAATTTTGAAGAAGCTCTTATTCCGTCGAATAAAATACATCAAAATACTTATGGAGCCCCCTGTACATGGTTTTCTTAAAATGAAAACAAATATTGGTAGTATATTTGTGTGAGCCGTGGCCAAGTAATGTTATTATTGCGTTGCACTTGGGTGTGGTTCTTTTAGCGTACAGTGAGAACCGTGAGTATTACTCTTCAAATTGTCTATGAATATTGTAAAAAATAATGTTGATTTAGAAGCCGCTTTTAATTTTGGAGTTTTATTTGGTCGAATAAAATGTAGCATAATACTGATGGACCCCACTGTACATGATGTTTTTAAAATGAAAATAACTATTGGTAGTATGAATTGTAAATAAAGTAAAATGTGTAAAATGTTTTGAATTTTGAATCTCTTATTTCACCGAATAAAATACAGCATAATATTTATGGAGCCCACTGTACAAGATGTTCTTAAAATTGAAACAAATGTTGGTAGTATGTATTGTAAATTGAGTAAAATGTGTAAGTTTTCTGAATTTTGAAACTCTTATCGACTTATGCACAGATAGGTTATTCAGGACAGAATCACTTTAAACACTGAGGTTATTCGCGAGCAGAATGTATCGAAGTAGATTCCGCTTTATGCACTGATAGATTAATCGGGACAGAATTCACTTTATGCAATTAGACTGATTGTGATACAAATATACGAGGCCATGGTAGAAATCAGGTTGTATAATAATAGCAATGGGTTAGGGCCTACATTCTTCAATTAGGATATCGATCAAACTTGGTGAATAAAACGGGTTACAAACATCAGTTCAATCAATCGATCAGCCATATTTTCTACCATGCCGTCGTATATTTCTGTACCGATTACCCTCGGTGCATAATCACGTATATTTCTGTATCGATCAGCTTCATTGCATAAAACTGCCGCGACGGTTGGTCGGGAGTTTCCGGTTTCTTAAAAAACAGATGACGTCGATGAGTCAGAAATTGAATGAGTGATTCTGGTGAGGAGCTGTTTTTTGCGGGTGGTTGTTGATGAGTTTGAAATTCCAGGAATTGGGTGCGGTCCTTTCAGCGTACAGTGAGAACCATGAGTATTACTCTTCAAATTGTCTATGAATATTGTAAGAAATAATGCTGATTTAGAAGCCGCTTTTAATTTTGGAGTTCTTATTTGGTCGAATAAAATGCAACATAATACTGATGGGCCCCCTGTACATGGTGTTTTTAAAAATGAAAATAACTGTTGGTAGTATGAATTGTAAATAAAATAAAGTGTGTAAAATGTTCTGAATTTTGAATCTCTTATTTCACCGAATAAAATACATCATAATACTTATGGAGCCCACTGTACAAGATGTTTTTAAAATTGAATAATAAATAGAGTGGTGTTTACATACAAAAGTAATGTTATTATTATTGCATTGCCCTATACTTAGGAAATTTTCCCTCCATCTTTTCACTGTACTAATAAAGACATTACAGAAGAATAAAAACTCTGCAGTGATAGTCGGAACATATGCACATATTAGATACGTGTAGGGTTGAGTCATTAACGATACGGATGTAACTTCCTTGTAGGGTCTGCATGCCTGAGATAACAAAACTTCCTCTCAGAGTTTCCTGCTACAGCAGGCATCAGAAAATTGAACAGTTGCAGCCGAAAGAATGGAGAAGGTGCCAGTGGAAATCTGGGTGCGGATTTTATCCATGGTTCCCCTGCAGGATATTATTCCTTTAGCAGCAGTGAATAAAATTTTGAAAGCTGCTGTGCAGATAGTGGTAGGCGATTACACTCATACCACGTATGGGTGTAGAGTAATGAAGATAACAGATATTGCTAATTTTAGGCCCATGCTTAACGACGAGTTGGATTTTCTGGAAGAAAATCGCTTCCCTGGTATGTACCGGTGGAGTGATTCATGGCGCGAACATAATAGAAAAGTAGATGATGTGATAGACAAAATAATTCGCTCCACCGAACTGGAAACGGCATGCCGTAAATATGGAGTGTTCGATGTGTGAATGTGTGTATTTTGTATAGTAAGTAAAAAGAGTGAATTAACTTTATGCACTGAGGCTATTAGGAAGTAGGATATAGGTAGTAATAGGTAGGTAGGTAATAGGTTAATCGGGAGCAGAATGTATCTATGCGGATTGAACCGATGTTTAAAGTCCGCTTTATGCACAGATAGGTTAATCAGGACAGAATCAACTATATACACTCAGGTTATTCGCGAGCAGAATGTATCGAAGCGGATTCCGCTTTATGCACGGATAGATTAATCGGGACAGAATTTACTTTATGCAATTAGGCTGATCGAGACAGAAATATACGAGGCCATGGTAGAAATCAGGTTGTATAATAATAGCTATGGGATAGACCCTACATTCGTCAATTAAGATATCGATCAAACTTGGTGCATAAAACGGATTACAAACATCAGTTCAATCAATCGATCAGCCCCTAAGAGGATTCTACATTTAAATACCATGCCGTCGTATATTTCTGTACCGATTATCCTCGGTGCATAACCACGTATATTTCTGTATCGAGCAGCTTCGCTGCATAAAACGGTTCACCCTTGGTGCATAAAACAGGTTTCAAACATCAGTTCAATCCATCACTCAATCACTACATAGGACAAAGTATACCAAGCCCTCATATATTTCTGTATCGATCACCCTTGGTGCATAAAACGGATTACAAACATCAGTTCAATCAATCGATCAGCCCTTAAGAGGATTCCCACATTTTCTACCATGCCGTCGTATATTTCTGTACCGATTACCCTCGGTGCATAACCACGTATATTTCTGTATCGATCAGCTTCGGTGCATAAAACGGTTCACTCTTGGTGCATAAAACAGGTTTCAAACATCATTTCAATCCATCACTCAATCACTACATAGGACAAATTATACCAAGCCCTCATATATTTCTGTATCGATCACCCTTGGTGCATAAAACGGATTACAAACATCAGTTCAATCAATCGATCAGCCCTTAAGAGGATTCCCACATTTTCTACCATGCCGTCGTATATTTCTGTACCGATTACCCTCGGTGCATAACCACGTATATTTCTGTAACGACCAGCTTCGGTGCATAAAACGGTTCACTCTTGGTGCATAAAACAGGTTTCAAACATCATTTCAATCCGTCACTCAATCACTACATTTGATAACTTATACCTAACTCTTGTATATTTCTGTATTGATCACCCTTGGTGCATAAAATGGATTACAAACATCAGTTCAATCAATCGATCAGTATTAAGAGGATTCCCATATTTTCTACCATGCCGTCGTATATTTCTGTACCGATTACCCTCGGTGCATAACCACGTATATTTCTGTATCGACCAGCTTCGGTGCATAAAACGGTTCATCCTTGGTGCATAAAACAGGTTTCAAATATTATTTCAAACCTTCACTCAAAATAATAGTTTACTAAATTGGGGACTTATTTTTTCTGAAACCATATTTTTTTTGATACAATATACAAAAGCCTCCATTTCGAGTTGCAATTTATGGTAACGTTCGTTCTTTAATTTCTGCAGAGGCCGAAAAAGGTTACACAAAAATAAGTGTAGTTCAGAGGCTGTGAAAATAAAAGCATCGGTCTAATTTTAGCCCCATGCTTATCGAGGAGTTGGATTTTCTGGAAGAAAATCGCTTCCCTGGTATGTACCGGTGCACAGTGGGAAAAAATGCGAAAAAGGTGGTCATCATCAAATAACTCGAGACAGAATTGAAAAATCGTGACAATAATCGTTACTCGGTGGTTTTTGGGGTCGTTAATTACGAATCTGACAATATGTTTACCAAAAACAAAATGGCGGATCCAATATGGCGTCCAAAAATTCACAAATGTTGATAAATATTAATGAAAATCTGTACCCGGGGGTTTTCGGGACCGCTGATTACGAATCTGACAATATGTTTCCCAAAAACAAAATGGCGGATCCAATATGGCGCCCGAAAATTCACAAATGTTGATAAATGCAAGCTTTACGCACTTCGGCGATGACCCAAGTCGCCGAAAGTGCACGTTGTTCATCGGAATGCTGGCACGTACCTTCACATTTTAGTCTGATAGCACATTCCTTGCGCAATATAAACATTTAAAAATTGGAAACAACCGCCTACGCGCCTTAAAAATTCGACCTCGAGACAGAATTGAAAAATCGTGACAATAATCGTTACTCGGTGGTTTTTGGGGTCGTTAATTACGAATCTGACAATATGTTTACCAAAAACAAAATGGCGGATCCAATATGGCGTCCAAAAATTCACAAATGTTGATAAATATTAATGAAAATCTGTACCCGGGGGTTTTCGGGACCGCTGATTACGAATCTGACAATATGTTTCCCAAAAACAAAATGGCGGATCCAATATGGCGCCCGAAAATTCACAAATGTTGATAAATGCAAGCTTTACGCACTTCGGCGATGACCCAAGTCGCCGAAAGTGCACGTTGTTCATCGGAATGCTGGCACGTACCTTCACATTTTAGTCTGATAGCACATTCCTTGCGCAATATAAACATTTAAAAATTGGAAACAACCGCCTACGCGCCTTAAAAATTCGACCTCGAGACAGAATTGAAAAATCGTGACAATAATCGTTACTCGGTGGTTTTTGGGGTCGTTAATTACGAATCTGACAATATGTTTACCAAAAACAAAATGGCGGATCCAATATGGCGTCCAAAAATTCACAAATGTTGATAAATATTAATGAAAATCTGTACCCTGGGGTTTTCGGGACCGCTGATTACGAATCTGACAATATTTTCCCCAAAAACAAAATGGCGGATCCAATATGGCGGCCGAAAATTCACAAATGTTGATAAATGCAAGCTTTACGCACTTCGGCGATGACCCAAGTCGCCGAAAGTGCACGTTGTTCATTGGAATGCTGGCACGTACCTTCACATTTTAGTCTGATAGCACATTCCTTGCGCAATATAAACATTTAAAAGTTGGAAACAACCGCCTACGCGCCTTAAAAATTCGTCTCTTATGCCTCGAACGCGTTCGAGGCAATAAGAGAAAGCGAATTTTTAAGGCGCGTAGGCGGTTGTTTCCAACTTTTAAATGTTTATATTGCGCAAGGAATGTGCTATCAGACTAAAATGTGAAGGTACGTGCCAGCATTCCAATGAACAACGTGCACTTTCGGCGACTTGGGTCATCGCCGAAGTGCGTAAAGCTTGCATTTATCAACATTTGTGAATTTTCGGCCGCCATATTGGATCCGCCATTTTGTTTTTGGGAAACATATTGTCAGATTCGTAATCAGCGGTCCCGAAAACCCCCGGGTACAGATTTTCATTAATATTTATCAACATTTGTGAATTTTTGGACGCCATATTGGATCCGCCATTTTGTTTTTGGTAAACATATTGTCAGATTCGTAATTAACGACCCCAAAAACCACCGAGTAACGATTATTGTCACGATTTTTCAATTCTGTCTCGAGGTCGAATTTTTAAGGCGCGTAGGCGGTTGTTTCCAATTTTTAAATGTTTATATTGCGCAAGGAATGTGCTATCAGACTAAAATGTGAAGGTACGTGCCAGCATTCCGATGAACAACGTGCACTTTCGGCGACTTGGGTCATCGCCGAAGTGCGTAAAGCTTGCATTTATCAACATTTGTGAATTTTCGGGCGCCATATTGGATCCGCCATTTTGTTTTTGGGAAACATATTGTCAGATTCGTAATCAGCGGTCCCGAAAACCCCCGGGTACAGATTTTCATTAATATTTATCAACATTTGTGAATTTTTGGACGCCATATTGGATCCGCCATTTTGTTTTTGGTAAACATATTGTCAGATTCGTAATTAACGACCCCAAAAACCACCGAGTAACGATTATTGTCACGATTTTTCAATTCTGTCTCGAGTTATTTGATGATGACCACCTTTTTCGCATTTTTTCCCACTGTGCACCGGTACATACCAGGGAAGCGATTTTCTTCCAGAAAATCCAACTCCTCGATAAGCATGGGGCTAAAATTAGACCGATGCTTTTATTTTCACAGCCTCTGAACTACACTTATTTTTGTGTAACCTTTTTCGGCCTCTGCAGAAATTAAAGAACGAACGTTACCATAAATTGCAACTCGAAATGGAGGCTTTTGTATATTGTATCAAAAAAAATATGGTTTCAGAAAAAATAAGTCCCCAATTTAGTAAACTATTATTTTGAGTGAAGGTTTGAAATAATATTTGAAACCTGTTTTATGCACCAAGGATGAACCGTTTTATGCACCGAAGCTGGTCGATACAGAAATATACGTGGTTATGCACCGAGGGTAATCGGTACAGAAATATACGACGGCATGGTAGAAAATATGGGAATCCTCTTAATACTGATCGATTGATTGAACTGATGTTTGTAATCCATTTTATGCACCAAGGGTGATCAATACAGAAATATACAAGAGTTAGGTATAAGTTATCAAATGTAGTGATTGAGTGACGGATTGAAATGATGTTTGAAACCTGTTTTATGCACCAAGAGTGAACCGTTTTATGCACCGAAGCTGGTCGTTACAGAAATATACGTGGTTATGCACCGAGGGTAATCGGTACAGAAATATACGACGGCATGGTAGAAAATGTGGGAATCCTCTTAAGGGCTGATCGATTGATTGAACTGATGTTTGTAATCCGTTTTATGCACCAAGGGTGATCGATACAGAAATATATGAGGGCTTGGTATAATTTGTCCTATGTAGTGATTGAGTGATGGATTGAAATGATGTTTGAAACCTGTTTTATGCACCAAGAGTGAACCGTTTTATGCACCGAAGCTGATCGATACAGAAATATACGTGGTTATGCACCGAGGGTAATCGGTACAGAAATATACGACGGCATGGTAGAAAATGTGGGAATCCTCTTAAGGGCTGATCGATTGATTGAACTGATGTTTGTAATCCGTTTTATGCACCAAGGGTGATCGATACAGAAATATATGAGGGCTTGGTATACTTTGTCCTATGTAGTGATTGAGTGATGGATTGAACTGATGTTTGAAACCTGTTTTATGCACCAAGAGTGAACCGTTTTATGCAGCGAAGCTGCTCGATACAGAAATATACGTGGTTATGCACCGAGGATAATCGGTACAGAAATATACGACGGCATGGTATTTAAATGTAGAATCCTCTTAGGGGCTGATCGATTGATTGAACTGATGTTTGTAATCCGTTTTATGCACCAAGTTTGATCGATATCTTAATTGACGAATGTAGGGTCTATCCCATAGCTATTATTATACAACCTGATTTCTACCATGGCCTCGTATATTTCTGTCTCGATCAGCCTAATTGCATAAAGTAAATTCTGTCCCGATTAATCTATCCGTGCATAAAGCGGAATCCGCTTCGATACATTCTGCTCGCGAATAACCTGAGTGTATATAGTTGATTCTGTCCTGATTAACCTATCTGTGCATAAAGCGGACTTTAAACATCGGTTCAATCCGCATAGATACATTCTGCTCCCGATTAACCTATTACCTACCTACCTATTACTACCTATATCCTACTTCCTAATAGCCTCAGTGCATAAAGTTAATTCACTCTTTTTACTTACTATACAAAATACACACATTCACACATCGAACACTCCATATTTACGGCATGCCGTTTCCAGTTCGGTGGAGCGAATTATTTTGTCTATCACATCATCTACTTTTCTATTATGTTCGCGCCATGAATCACTCCACCGGTACATACCAGGGAAGCGATTTTCTTCCAGAAAATCCAACTCGTCGTTAAGCATGGGCCTAAAATTAGCAATATCTGTTATCTTCATTACTCTACACCCATACGTGGTATGAGTGTAATCGCCTACCACTATCTGCACAGCAGCTTTCAAAATTTTATTCACTGCTGCTAAAGGAATAATATCCTGCAGGGGAACCATGGATAAAATCCGCACCCAGATTTCCACTGGCACCTTCTCCATTCTTTCGGCTGCAACTGTTCAATTTTCTGATGCCTGCTGTAGCAGGAAACTCTGAGAGGAAGTTTTGTTATCTCAGGCATGCAGACCCTACAAGGAAGTTACATCCGTATCGTTAATGACTCAACCCTACACGTATCTAATATGTGCATATGTTCCGACTATCACTGCAGAGTTTTTATTCTTCTGTAATGTCTTTATTAGTACAGTGAAAAGATGGAGGGAAAATTTCCTAAGTATAGGGCAATGCAATAATAATAACATTACTTTTGTATGTAAACACCACTCTATTTATTATTCAATTTTAAAAACATCTTGTACAGTGGGCTCCATAAGTATTATGATGTATTTTATTCGGTGAAATAAGAGATTCAAAATTCAGAACATTTTACACACTTTATTTTATTTACAATTCATACTACCAACAGTTATTTTCATTTTTAAAAACACCATGTACAGGGGGCCCATCAGTATTATGTTGCATTTTATTCGACCAAATAAGAACTCCAAAATTAAAAGCGGCTTCTAAATCAGCATTATTTCTTACAATATTCATAGACAATTTGAAGAGTAATACTCATGGTTCTCACTGTACGCTGAAAGGACCGCACCCAATTCCTGGAATTTCAAACTCATCAACAACCACCCGCAAAAAACAGCTCCTCACCAGAATCACTCATTCAATTTCTGACTCATCGACGTCATCTGTTTTTTAAGAAACCGGAAACTCCCGACCAACCGTCGCGGCAGTTTTATGCAATGAAGCTGATCGATACAGAAATATACGTGATTATGCACCGAGGGTAATCGGTACAGAAATATACGACGGCATGGTAGAAAATATGGCTGATCGATTGATTGAACTGATGTTTGTAACCCGTTTTATTCACCAAGTTTGATCGATATCCTAATTGAAGAATGTAGGCCCTAACCCATTGCTATTATTATACAACCTGATTTCTACCATGGCCTCGTATATTTGTATCACAATCAGTCTAATTGCATAAAGTGAATTCTGTCCCGATTAATCTATCAGTGCATAAAGCGGAATCTACTTCGATACATTCTGCTCGCGAATAACCTCAGTGTTTAAAGTTGATTCTGTCCTGAATAACCTATCTGTGCATAAGTCGATAAGAGTTTCAAAATTCAGAAAAACTTACACATTTTACTCAATTTACAATACATACTACCAACATTTGTTTCAATTTTAAGAACATCTTGTACAGTGGGCTCCATAAATATTATGCTGTATTTTATTCGGTGAAATAAGAGATTCAAAATTCAAAACATTTTACACATTTTACTTTATTTACAATTCATACTACCAATAGTTATTTTCATTTTAAAAACATCATGTACAGTGGGGTCCATCAGTATTATGCTACATTTTATTCGACCAAATAAAAACTCCAAAATTAAAAGCGGCTTCTAAATCAACATTATTTTTTACAATATTCATAGACAATTTGAAGAGTAATACTCACGGTTCTCACTGTACGCTAAAAGAACCACACCCAAGTGCAACGCAATAATAACATTACTTGGCCACGGCTCACACAAATATACTACCAATATTTGTTTTCATTTTAAGAAAACCATGTACAGGGGGCTCCATAAGTATTTTGATGTATTTTATTCGACGGAATAAGAGCTTCAAAATTCAGAAAAACTTACACATTTTACTCAATTAACAATTCATACTACCAATATTTGTTTCCATTTTAAGAACATCTTGTACAGTGGGCTCCATAAGTATTATGATGTATTTTATTCGGTGAAATAAGAGATTCAAAATTCAGAACATTTTACACACTTTATTTTATTTACAATTCATACTACCAACAGTTATTTTCATTTTTAAAAACACCATGTACAGTGGGCCCATCAGTATTATGCTGCATTTTATTCGACCGAATAATAACTCCAAAATTAAAAACGGCTTCTAAATCAGCATTATTTCTTACAATATTCATAGACAATTTGAAGAGTAATACTCATGGTTCTCACTGTACGCTAAAAGAACCACACCCGAGTGCAACGCAATAATAACATTACTTTTGTATGTAAACACCACTCTATTTATTACTTGGCCACGGCTAACACATTTTACTCTATTGACAATACCTACTACCAATATTTGTTTTCATTTTAAGAACATCATGTACAGTGGACTCCATAAGTATTTTGATGTATTTTATTCGACGGAATAAGAGCTTCAAAATTCAGAAAAACTTACACATTTTACTCAATTTACAATACATACTACCAATATTTTTTTCCATTTTAAAAACATCTTGTACAGTGGGCTCCATAAGTATTATGATGTATTTTATTCGGTGAAATAAGAGATTCAAAATTCAGAACATTTTACACATTTTACTTTATTTACAATTCATACTACCAACAGTTATTTTCATTTTTAAAAACACATTGTACAGGGGGCTCAGTTCGTTGTTGTAGATAAATTTGAAAAGTTGAAAAACCTGTCCGGAACACTTTAAAGAGCTGTCCAGGCGTTCTTTCTCCCTTCTGATTCTCGTTCTTAAGGTCAGCATACAAAAGGTCGAAATCAAAAGGTAACAATGCCATCTGAAAATAAAAGAAAAACTGTTATTTATGCACACGTCAGTATTATAAGCATAGGTTCTATTCACATTTTACTCACATATAGGCGTACGTGATGAATCCGCAAACAGATTTTTTCTAAGTTTTACCGTTTCCAAGAAAACCCCACTTCCGGTCACCATTTTGGATTTCCGAGCATAGGTTCTATTTACATTTTACTCACATATAGGCGTACGTGATGAATCCGCAAACAGATTTTTCCTAAGTCTTACCGTTTCCAAGATAACCCCACTTCCGGTCGCCATTTTGGATTTCCGAGCATAGGTTCTATTTACATTTTACTCACATATAGGCATACGTGATGAATCCGCAAACAGATTTTTCCTACGTCTAACCGTTTCCAAGATAACCCCACTTCCGGTCGCCATTTTGGATTTCCGAGCATAGGTTCTATTTACATTTTACTCACCTATAGGCGTACATGATGAATCCGCAAACAGATTTTTCCTAAGTCTTACCGTTTCCAAAATAACCCCACTTCCGGTCGCCATTTTGGATTTCCGAGCATAGGTTCTATTTACATTTTACTCACGTATAGGTGTACATGATGAATCCGCAAACAGATTTTTCATAAGTCTTACCGTTTCCAAGATAACCCCACTTCCGGTTGCCATTTTGGATTTCCGAACATAGGTTCTATTTATATTTTACTCACATATAGGCGTACATGATGAATCCGCAAACAGATTTTTCCTAAGTCTTACCGTTTCCAAAATAACCCCACTTCCGGTCGCCATTTTGGATTTCCCAACATAGGTTCTATTTACATTTTACTCACATATAGGCATACGTGATGAATCCGCAAACAGATTATTCCTAAGTCTTACCGTTTCCAAGATAACCCCACTTCCGGTCGCCATTTTGGATTTCCGAGCATAGGTTCTATTTACATTTTACTCACATATAGGCATACGTGATGAATCCGCAAACAGATTTTTCCTAAGTCTTACCGTTTCCAAGATAACCCCACTTCCGGTCGCCATTTTGGATTTCCGAGCATAGGTTCTATTTACATTTTACTCACGTATAGGTGTACATGATGAATCCGCAAACAGATTTTTCCTAAGTCTTACCGTTTCCAAAATAACCCCACTTCCGGTCGCCATTTTGGATTTCCGAGCATAGGTTCTATTTACATTTTACTCACATATAGGCATACGTGATGAATCCGCAAACAGATTTTTCCTAAGTCTTACCGTTTCCAAGATAACCCCACATCCGGTCGCCATTTTGGATTTCCGAGCATAGGTTCTATTTACATTTTACTCACATATAGGCATACGTGATGAATCCGCAAACAGATTTTTCCTAAGTCTTACCGTTTCCAAGATAACCCCACTTCCGGTCGCCATTTTGGATTTCCGAGCATAGGTTCTATTTACATTTTACTCACGTATAGGTGTACATGATGAATCCGCAAACAGATTTTTCATAAGTCTTACCGTTTCCAAAATAACCCCACTTCCGGTCGCCATTTTGGATTTCCGAGCATAGGTTCTATTTACATTTTACTCACGTATAGGTGTACATGATGAATCCGCAAACAGATTTTTCCTAAGTCTTACCGTTTCCAAAATAACCCCACTTCCGGTCGCCATTTTGGATTTCCGAGCATAGGTTCTATTTACATTTTACTCACGTATAGGTGTACATGATGAATCCGCAAACAGATTTTTGCTAAGTCTTACCGTTTCCAAGATAACCCCACTTCCGGTCGCCATTTTGGATTTCCGAGCATAGGTTCTATTTACATTTTACTCACGTATAGGTGTACATGATGAATACGCTTCCTAGAACAATGAAACCTGGTTCACCGGAAAGAGGACTTCACTCCGAGTCCAACAAGCTATCAATCATCCTTCTAGCTCAATTAGTAGTCGAGATATAGCGATTTTAAGTTTTCGCTAAAAAAAAAAAAAAAAAAAAAAAAAAAAAAAAAAAATTAAAACTGTAGGTCCGATCCCAATTAACCTTACTATGCATTTCCCTGTGAAAGCTTATAGAAGTTCGGATCCCACTTTAAAACTGTAGGTTCGATCCTGTTTAGCCTTACTGTGCATAAAGTGGACTTATAACACTAAATCAATAATCCATTATAAAACATATATAACCCCTATTATAAAATACATCTTTATTATGTGAGACAGCTGCCTCAGCTAATAACATCCATATTTGTAGACTTTTCCTGCCGATCGGTTCATAACATTACATGGGGAAACAGAAAAAAGGAACTTTATATTAGAACAGTTTATCTCAACACTTCTCGACAGGGCTGTCAGAGAGCTGTATATTTTATTAGGCCCTTATTATTTTTCTATCAGAGTCTGCCAAGCAATCAACCACATGCAGCAATTAGATATCTCGCAACTGTTGACACCAACTTGATATGATACTGCGATCCAAATTTCCCGGATATGCCAATTAGACAGCAGTGAGTTCATCTCGCAAGTGTTGACACCAATTTGATATGATACTGCAATCAGAGTTTACCGGATATACCAATTAGCCAGATTCAGCAATCAACTTACTATCTTGAAAGGCGATATGATACTGGAATCTGTGTTTGCGGCAGCTGCATATGTTTCTCTACGATCATTTCACATTTTGAAATTGTTAACAAAGGATCAGAATGAAGAACGGGGACGATGTAAGTACCTTATATTCATTTCATTTTGTCAAATAATAAGTTCATATTTACACATCGCAACATTTATTGGTGTCGATCATCAGTTTACAACATATATACACAGAAATTCTTACACGTAATGAACCTCTACAGGGAAGTAATTATATAATATCGGTGTTGCAACAAATCACGTTCAATGCTAATATTCTTTTGAAACTCATTTTCTCCCCAAACCAAAAAATGATCTTCAGGAAAATGTTGAATTATTATGCTTTTCAGAGCCTGAAAAACGTTTTAATTCTTACATTTTGACTACAGGACGAAAACTGTCGACTTTCCCAGAATGACTCATCAATGCCATCTCTCCTCAAACACCGGATACACGTACCCATTTCCCAGAATTTCAGACTCAACAACGCCATCTGTTTTCAAACACCGGAAACACGTACTCCAATTTATATATGACGTCACACGCCAAAATAACGTAACAAAAACAAAATGGCGTCACAGAAATTAAAACATTTCATAATAATAATAATAATCCGAGAATTTCAGACTCATCAACGCCATCTGTTTTCAAACACCGGAAACACGTACTCCAATTTATATATAACATCACACACCAAAATAACATAACAAAAACAAAATGGCGTCACAGAAATTAAAACAATTCATAATAATAATAATAATAATAATCCGAGAATTTCAGACTCATCAACGCCATCGGTTTTCGAACACCGGAAACACGTACTCCAATTTATATATGACGTCACACGCCAAAATAACATAAAAAAACAAAATGGCGTCACAGAAATTAAAACAATTCATAATAATAATACTAATATTTAAATTAATAATAATTTATTAAAATCTGGTCACGTGACTTCCATTTTGTGACGTCACAGTCACGTGACTCTCAGAAATTGCAAATTCATTCAAACCTACGCCCAAAACATGTTCGGACATGTTCTATTCAGACAGAAAAACCGTTACACCCATTTCCAGGAATCTCAGACTTATCAACGGTCTCAAACGGGAAACGCCCCCCAAAAATAGCCACCTATCTCATCAACACCGGAAACCCTTATCAAGTCCTCAATAACAACAGGAAACCCGCAATCTTATCAAAGCCCCGAAAACCCCACTTATCAATCTTCTCATTAACAACAGGAAGTCCATATCATTAAGCCCCGCCCCTTTTCCCTCATCAACCAATCAAAACGCTCAAAACACCCACCCTTGCTTGCCCACACGGCTTGGTCATCAATTGATCTTTGATCGATCTTTTCCAATCAATTGATTTATCGACTTCAACGGGGGTACATAACTACTCTTAGTAACAAATAATCAGTGGCCATTGTTGATTCACTCATATCTGCAGGTGCCCCCTCTCCCCTTACGATTTTAGAACACACCGTAATAAAGTAATCTTGCGATCTTACTAAAGCAGGAAATGTACTTGGTCATGCCCTGATGCAAGTTCTATAATTGAAAATATTATGTAAGAAAACTGCTAGTTCTTCTGTAAAAATCTGGGCGCTACAAAGGGGCTGAGATCCATTTTTCGGGGGCTTCAGTCCGCCCAGCCATGGTGACCTTGAATGGTCGTATGTCTATAACTAGTTATGACATCACGAATTGTTTGTAAAACAGTAAAGATCGATCTATTATTACCATAACAGTATTGATGGACACCTATCATTCGTTCCATACAAGGTAAAAGACGACGAAGTAAACATCGTGCAAAAATTTTATAATCCGTGCTCAACAAAGATATAGGTCTATAGTGTTTTACTACCGTAGGGTTAGGAACTTTGGGAACCAGGACGATTACACCTGTATTGCTCGTCCTTCCCAAGCAGTGTTGATTATATACTGCATTTATCCAGTTTGTCACAACATTACCTACAAATGACCAAAATCTTTTATAGAATTCTATGGGAATACCATCTATTCCTGGCCATGAGTAATTCTTCATTCCTAGAATCGCTTCGTACACCTCAGCAGCTGTAAATGTCTTTTCAATACGCAAGTTATCATTAACAGAAAAAAAAATCCGGAACTTGTTGTAAAAATATTTGTTCCTGAGCTGGATCATAACTTGTTCCTTGAAATCTAGAGTAATAAGAGCTGTAAAAGATTTCCTTTATTTCAGTCGCATTACTATGTTAAGAATTATCTGCGTCAATTATCTTAAGAATCGTTTGGCGTTTTCCACGATTACGTTCATGTAGAACATGACTAATGTTTGCCATTTCAAGAGGATCTTTTATGTAACGACGTCTACCTTATTTAATGTGTCTGACGACGTTCTGGCTTTACATTACATGGGTAATGCCAAACCAACAAAAAACAATTAAACAAATAAACAAATGGCAATCATTAATAACATATTTACCTTTTGTGCCAGGGTAAGTGCCATCAGTTGGAGCCCAAGAGATTACATAGGGTAGAACAAATTACACACCACAGGGTTAGTTCTATATATGATGTAATTGCTATATAAGAGCACATGCATAAACCCTTACATTAATGCCCCTTTCATTCTTACATTCACTCACGCATTCGTATCTCGGCATTCCAAAAGACATGATTAATTAATACAAAAATAGTTCGGCGTGATGTTTTAAAGATAGTAACATTTACTTTTCCCTTTCCGGAAAACCTAAGTTCCGGTAGGAGCTTAAACCTGTACGAAAAGACACTACTCCTTTTATGTTGTTGTAATTGAATGTTAATCTTTATATTGTTACTTTTGAGGTTAACTTGGATCACTGTTATATAATTATATTGACAATTTATAGCGTCGTACAATCTGAATGTTAAGTACTTTGGATAAATGAATAACTGGAAGTTGTACGGTTTTACATGATAAAATTATCGTTGGTACAATTTAATCACCGTAATAAGCAATGTCACTTGGTAATTTTGACGTAATTAAGCGAGTTCATTGGATGTTACGACGGGGCGAACGAAGCTTATCCATTTTCACGTTCCATTCACGGCTTACCTTTGTCGACTCTGATTGAAGTCATTGTGCTGGAGATGTGGATGCTTGGCGGCGTGATGAAATGAATAGATGGCTTCCGGGCGATAAGATTGGATCTCAGCATCTTCAAGGGTGGCAACTAGGTCGGACGCCCCCCCCCCCCCCAACGGGGCCTTTCGCTGTCTCTACTCCATCGTGTTAGTAAACAATCCCGTGCTAAATAAACACAACACGGATTGGTCAAACACACTATGCGGTTACTTTACGCGGGTTGTTCCCGAGAGGTTGTCAACGTTAAAAGTCAAAGAAAAACTGTGTCTTATGCCTCTCCGCTCTCCGCTGGTATTCAAAATGTTCGTTAAGGTACTCCCTCTGTCTAAGCCTTGTTAACTCGTCCTCAAATCGTAGCCTCTTATCCTGCTATCTTCGCCCGTGTAATTTGAGTTCTTTGACCCTTCTTTAGTGGCACCTCGAAGGGAGGTTACCCTTAGACCGGACCCATTGTAACCTGCACGGTCGCTCCGAAGAGAGAGCCAGGGAGTCTGTAGTTATTGTTATCCACTCTCGTTGTTTAACCTTTAATATCTGGCTTAATTCCCCTCCTATCAAATTGTGCTTTTGGGATTTTGTCGATTAGAATCTGATGCTGGGCAGTCTTATATTTCAATCGAATCCGATCATTGCTTCCAAAGTTGTATTTTTATGTTTTTTTTTACCCGAGGATTGGCCTCTTCGCTCGTGAAACAGGCTTGTCCTCCGCACTCAGCAGTCCAAATCTCGGTGAACAGCCACCATCCAATGCTTGTTATTGCTTATTACGGCGATTAACCTATTTACCTGATAGTTAGCAAGATTTGATCGTTATATGTTTGCCATTTCAAGAGGATCTAAAGGTAAAAGTTTACTAAGTATTTTTCAACCACTTCTTTTTTGCGCGTGTAATTGCAACAATATCGCCTGTACTTGTTTAATGTTCTGTTGCACTTTTCCTCCCTCTTACCCCTTCATCAGTTAACTCTCGCAACACTTTATAGTAAAAATTGTATTTATTATTCCAATTCTGGTTCCGTTCCCGACTATATTGTCTGCAAAATCGTGTGATAGCTGGCTTTAGATATTCATCCTACCACTTAATTATGTTTATTTGTTTCGCCCTTAATCGTCCCCAATACTTCCATTTCTCTTGTAATTTGTCAGCAAAAAGTGGATCATCAAATAAAGAAATATTCATTTTCCAGTATCCATACCCATATTGTATATTTGCATTTGCATTTGCATTTTTACCGCCATTATAATTGCACTATGATCTGAGAAGCAAGTTGGTACCATATTAACATTAGTGATATTAGAGATAATTGATTGTGAAACATAAAATCGATCTAACCGTGAAGCACCCCCATCCTTCACGTATGTGAAGCCTGCACTTGTTGGATGCAAAGTGTCCCATGCATCTATCCATTGAAACCCTTTTACCAACTATTGCAGCGCATTGGATGTATTAAATCCAGGGCGCTGGTCTTTTCGCAATAAAACACAATTAAAATCGTCTCCACAAATAATATGTTGCTTATTACCTTGAAATTCCGTTGCTACTTCAGTTGCGAAAAATTCATTGCGTTGCTGCCTTTGATTACTACCAGAAGGCGTATACAGATTACAGAACCACAGGTTTTCCACTTGTACAGTTGTAATTCTACCACTCGGATGGTATTCTACATTTGATATAGGTATATTGTCTCGAACTAATACAGTTGTTCCTTGCGCTGAATATGTGGATTTATTATAGACAATATAACTAGAGGGTAACTCATAATTAGTTATTGCTACTTCTTGAATGAGAGCAATATCTATAGCTGACTGAATTAGAAAGTCCCTCAATGCACTTAGTTTTGTTTTGTTTTGTAGTTTGTTTATGTTTATACTAGCAAGTCTAATGGTGGTAAGCATCACTATGGATATGTAAACACTTGCTTTTACAATACTGTTAAATATATACATTTGTTTACTGTTTTTGGTCTACCTTACAAACAAGGACTCTTAAAAGGAAAAAAAATAGCTATATGTTATACTCTGGCTATGTATGCAATATTTCACACCAATTATCAAGGCCAAACTATTTGTTACATTAATTGTTTTCATTTACTTAACTCACCTACCCTGCGCCGAGATCATCTTGTCGGTAAGTTCATGTTGCTCACTGTCCCCTGATTTTTAGCTCTTTTTTTGTTCCAGTTACATTTTTCCACTACAAGTTTCATATTTACACTACTACTCTCACTATCTTCATCGGTAATCAACTCACTATCCATGTCTTCCCCCGTTGCGTCCTGGTGTTATTCCTGTCTTTCCGCTGTCTTTTGATCCTTAATGGCATTGGTGCGTACCACGCCATCCTCTGTGACTACTTCTCTCACTGATTCCGGGTTGGAGTTTTCTTCCTCAATTACCAATGATTGTATACCATCTTCCTCTGGGATCTTCGAAGCCGCCACTGCAACTTCCGCTTCCTTCGTCGTGTCTTCTACGGGGTTGGTAAGAGTTCCGTCCTTCTGGGGGTTAGGGTGACTTCCTGAAGGTATTTCAGTTGATTCCAGCTTGTTCTCAAAGCTAGTCGAAGGTGTTTCACTGGATGGAACTTCGTGATATGGTCCCGAGGTTCCTACGACACCTTCTCGTTGTTGCGCCACTTGACTATAGTCTCGTCCTTACCTGAGCGGAACTCTCATTACAGTGGGCTGACGAAGCTCGCACATTCTACGTTCATGACCAAGCTGGTGACAAATTTGGCAAGTCCGTTGCTGTCCATCATAGATAACGTGACACTGAGACGAGCGGAATACTAGAAATGGCGGTATTGTTTTTTTTTACTTCCATTTTAGCCACTCGCACTCCATTATACACTGGGTATCGAAAGTTCCCCGACCATTGTTCTTTGTCTACACTATCGACAGTTCCAAATTCTCGCAGTTTCTCTTTCACGCTATCGTCGTCCATTTCCAATGGGAGATTAAAGACACGCACAAATTTCACTTACCTTCCCGCATCTTCTAATGACACTTTCACACTATTGCCATGACACGTTCTAAGCTGACTTATGTATGTACGCGTCGTATTATTATACTATCAATATTAACTTAATAATACTCAGCGGTGAACGATGAGACTCGGTGAAGTACACAGACTCCTCTCAGGTACAGGGATAGTGTTAGGCAAAGACAATATTCACAGCACAGAGAAATAAAATCACATTATTGCAGTATATATAAACTGAAAGGTTTTATTCTTTATTCATTGCAATTATAATGCAAATATACTTGAGATGAAAGCGAGGATTTCGCTTTGTCGATGAATTGACTCAACTAAAACGCATAAACTCGATGCGTGGCTATCGGCAAGCCTATGATCACATAGACCTAGCTTGCGCCCCGAACTACCACACCAAGAGATATGCAATGATAACTGAGCCAATATTTGCTCTTTACCCTTTTATTTCCAAATTAATCTTTAGGCTAGCTTTATTATTTAACGTAGAATGGTTGCAGTATTGTGCATATCATCAACGCATGGTTATCGGCGTACCTATGTTCACATAGGCCTAGCTCGCGCCCCGAACTACCATACCAGGATGTATGCACAACACCAAGGAGTTCTTTTTAAGTTTAAAAGCTTCGACGATCCGTGGCGAAAGTGTGATATTTCTTACGCGATATCCTCGCTTTTATACTATTTTCGAGAACACAGATTAAAGTACAGATGAATCATTCACTATCTACAAAGGGATACTATCGACAAAACTGACATCTATACATGTTTAGAAATACAAATTCACGTAGTGCACTCTCGCAAACATGAAGATACATTAAACTACTCATAATAGAGCATAAAATACAATAAACAATAAACAAAAGTTATACATTACTAATAAGGCGCAATATTACATAGAATAACAAGGAAGTTACGCTTTTTTTCACAAAATAAATATATTAGTGACACATTTTCTACTGATGACGTCACATAAAAATATGGATCATATCATCTGCCCCTTCCTTTCGAAAACTAAGTTTCAGGAAGGAAGTTATCTACCTGGAGGAAACTTAGTTTTAAAGTATAAACTCTTTCTTTTTATCCTCCGAAAAACGCACTAGTTTTAGGTTATCCAAGTTAACCTTATCATATAATTCTTTAGTCCTTGGAATTATCAATGCCACAACATTATTTTCCACTTTGTCCACTATATAAGGTCCAATCCACAACATAAATAACTTTTGAATGGTCCTATCTAGTGAGGAGCTTAAGGAATGGTTTTTAACCATCACGAAGTCTCCAACTGTCACTGTCTTGGCGTTTCCCTTCTGTTTTAAATCCTTTGACAGCTTTTTCTTCTCCCTGACTTGGGCTAAGAACAATTTGGACTTCCAATCCGGTTGGGCTTCTTCCCGTTCGGGCCAATTGAAATGTGTTAGGATCTCTCTGGGTATAGGATGATTGAAGAATAGTCCAGCAGGCGAATATCCAGGCCTCAGAAATAGAATAATTAATCAGAAAAACGACTGAGGCGTACGTTACTATCAGGCTTACCAATTATTAAGGTGCTCACACAAGATGAATATCAAGCCAGAGTAACATCTCTTTGTTTCCACTTTCTCCGTTCTTCTTTCAGGAGCTTTCTTTAGGCTATTAGTATGGGATTTGGAGATTGATACACAGGTTCTGTTGTGGTGAGTTCAATCTCACACTGGAAGTTTTTAATAGTACCTGGTCTCTCGGAAAATACATTTCTATGCTTCAATAAGACTTCTTTCAATTGGCTTCTACCCCTTTCGCATAAAATCTCATTTGCATTGACCTTCTGAAGAATGTCGTCAGGACTAGCCGTCCACTGATCGACATGGGAATCTTCACGGACTTTTCTTACATACGTCCCTGTCGAAGATCCATTATTCACGAGGTCCTGCTCTACCGGAACTCCATCTACGGTGAGGGATAACTTCTCGCGCTGTAGGTCAATTCCTGCTTCATATTTCCTGAGGAATGGGTAGCCCAAAATAAAGTCAGCTTCGAGACCTTTCAAGACAAACATATCCTCCAATAAATTTCTTCCAGCAATCTCTATATATACTTGTCTACATCCCACAACTCTAGTTTTGTTTCTCCCAGTGAAATCAGTCAGCCTAACATCTGGACATGGTTGTAACTGCAATGACGGCAGCTTCTCTTTAATCTTCTTCCAAATGGCGTAGCTCATGAGATTACATTCGCTTCCAGTGTCCAGAACACAAATAAAATCGACGCCTGTTACAGTTGCTTTAATTAAGCCCTGGGCAAATTTTCCTTTCTAACTGCCTGTTGTAGTGCTCTATCTAAACTTTGTTCTCCTTCATTGAGAGTTAGCACAACAAAAAGATGATTGTCTTCACTATTTATAACGCTGTCATCTGTTCCCAGAGAAGTCCAAGATTTTAGCCCAACCGTGATCGGGAACGAAGAATTCACGTTGGGCGACTGGCTAAATCCGACTGCATACCAATCGGATTAGCACTAGTCGAGGGTGCCCAACAAAAGTCTCTTGTTATGTCGACGCTTTGACGTTGCTCGTTCGTCAAACGTGAAGCAGAAGGTTCAAACGGAGGCGCCGTCGCTCTGAAGTTACTGGGTTCAGAGGCGTTACGTGAGGAGTCACGGGAATGGTCTTCTGGATCAGATCTGGAACGACGCGGCCCACGTGCGTAGTTGTTCCTGCCATCCCTTCTAGGAGGATTACGTCGTCTGTTGTAATTGGAATATCCATTCCTCTGGTTCTGCATAACTTGTCTGACTCTGGGTTGTTGGTTTCAAATTCTATTTTGTCTGGGAGCATTTCCCTGGCCTGCACCTTCCCTATTCCACACAGGCTTCCAACTATCCTGCTCTTCAAGCACCTCAAATCTTTTCAGAAAGTCGGCTAGCTGGCGTACAGTTTGAGGAGAATTAGCTAGACTCAGACTGCGAGCTCTATATGGAAGTTGGGAGATGATTAAATTCACAATCTCAGGTTCTATGTAACGGGTAGACAGATTGCGGTAGGCTGAGTAAATAGACCAGGCATATTCCTCCATGCTCATACCGGACTGCTTTAAGTATCGGCGAGATATCACTGCTGTCAGCTGCCTCTCTTTGGCCTCTTCTGAAGCATATTGTTTGCGAAAACGACGGCAGAAATCAGAATAGGACTTGAACTCTAACTGGTTTGCTCGAAACCAATGCTCAGCCTGGCCCTTGAAAAGCCGAGGAATAATTTCCAATCGGTATTCGTATGGAATCTGCATTAAATCAAAATTGATATTAAGTTATTTTAAGTATTGCTCAGCATTCTGGGCTTCCAGGTCTCCCTTGAACTTCGACAAGGAATTAAGGTCTGCCATCCATGGAGTTCCAGTCATTGCTGATGGCGGCGACTCATCTGGCCCGCTCCTTGAATTTCCATGCCTTCGTGTTCGCTTCCTGATTTTTGCTTGATACTGAGAGTCAGAGGTGGTGCTGGAAGAGGAGGAACTGCGATCTTTCTTCCTTTCTAGACGTTTCCTCTTTGCCCCTTCTTCATAATGACGATACTGTGCACTGCGAGATTCACGCTCTCTGTAACCTCGGTCATCGTCCGAAAGACTAATGGTAGGTGGAACAGCAGACGCCACTTCATTAGCTCTTGAACCAGCAGTAACTCGTGGGCGACAAACTTGTTTGTCTTCCCTAGTTCTCTCTCCACCGGCTCTGTCCATCGCTTCATTTAGTTCAAGGTTCATGGTTGGCAACGCTGCACTCTCAGCAACCGCAGACGGATGACCAGCTGTTCGAGATCCAGTTTCTGTTTCTGTTTGCCGGGTGACGTGCATGGTCTCTAACTGATTCGTAAGCTGTTCTACTTGAGTCTTTATTTCCTCAACATCCTTGCTTCTCTGAGATACAACAACGGAAATCTGACCAATATTTTCTTGAACCTCAGATCGGAATCGTATTTTGTCAGTCTCGGCCTCGGTCAATATCTGTTCCATTGTTAGCTGTTTTTCAATAATCTTATTGCACTCCGCAGTGAATCTCGAATTTATATCCTCTACATCGATGCGAACACTTTCCGTGGCTTTATTTACATCGGCCGCCAAGCTACGCCGGAAGTCATCAAAGTCTATTTCTCTAGCCTGCCGGATTACTTCAGAGAATCGCGCCCTAGTTTCCTCATTCTCAGACTTCAGTTGTTGAATCTCACAGGCCATCTCGCCTATTTCAGCTCTTAATACTTTTATAGATTCATCGTGCTGCTTACCGATATCATCCTTTAGCAACGCACATTGTCTGAGGATATCTTCCTTTAATATGTCAGATTGTCTACAGATATCAGCTTTCAAGCTGGTAATGGAATCAGCTTGTTGTTTAATATCAGCCTGTAAGGTTTCAGACTGTTTGCAGATATCAGCTTTCAGTGCTTCAGACTGTTTACACATATCAACTTTCAAGCTGGTAATGGAATCAGCTTGCTGTTTAATATCAGCCTGCAGTGTTTCAGACTGTTTGCTAATATCTTTGCTAATATCAGCCTTCAAGTTATTAATGGAATCAGCTTGCTGTTTAATATCAGTCTGTAATTTTTCCATACTTTCTACTTGCTGCTTGCTAATTCCTTCAATCATGGATTTTAAAGCTTCAAACATATTTAATGGATCAGATGTAATAGTTGTAGACAATGATTCACATTCTTTACAAACGAAATCGGTAGCTTCGTGGCTTTCAGATCGAACATCTAAGCCACAACATTCATAATGTAGAAGCTTTGTACATTTCTTGCACACAAATGTGGGTTTATCTTTATCAATGTCCCGACAACAATCGGGAACATTAAGTCCTGAACTCGAAGTAAGATTTTTATTTGCGCTACGCAAATGTTTCTTTTCCATTTCGAAACGAAATAACTCTGTGCTTTTCTATAAATATGAAAGTTCAGTGCTCTTGCACAATTAATCTCAACTTTAAACAATTGTCTTGCCCTTGTACACTACAAAATCGAGCCAACACGTTGAGCTGCCACTTGACACGTTCTAAGCTGACTTATGTATGTACGCGTCGTATTATTATACTATCAATATTAACTTAATAATACTCAGCGGTGAACGATGAGACTCGGTGAAGTACACAGACTCCTCTCAGGTACAGGGATAGTGTTAGGCAAAGACAATATTCACAGCACAGAGAAATAAAATCACATTATTGCAGTATATATAAACTGAAAGGTTTTATTCTTTATTCATTGCAATTATAATGCAAATATACTTGAGATGAAAGCGAGGATTTCGCTTTGTCGATGAATTGACTCAACTAAAACGCATAAACTCAATGCGTGGCTATCGGCAAGCCTATGATCACATAGACCTAGCTTGCGCCCCGAACTACCACACCAAGAGATATGCAATGATAACTGAGCCAATATTTGCTCTTTACCCTTTTATTTCCAAATTAATCTTTAGGCTAGCTTTATTATTTAACGTAGAATGGTTGCAGTATTGTGCATATCATCAACGCATGGTTATCGGCGTACCTATGTTCACATAGGCCTAGCTCGCGCCCCGAACTACCATACCAGGATGTATGCACAACACCAAGGAGTTCTTTTTAAGTTTAAAAGCTTCGACGATCCGTGGCGAAAGTGTGATATTTCTTACGCGATATCCTCGCTTTTATACTATTTTCGAGAACACAGATTAAAGTACAGATGAATCATTCACTATCTACAAAGGGATACTATTGACAAAACTGACATCTACACATGTTTAGAAATACAAATTCACATAGTGCACTCTCGCAAACATGAAGATACATTAAACTACTCATAATAGAGCATAAAATACAATAAACAATAAACAAAAGTTATACATTACTAATAAGGCGCAATATTACATAGAATAACAAGGAAGTTACGCTTTTATTTCACAAAATAAATATATTAGTGACACATTTTCTACTGATGACGTCACATAAAAATATGGATCATATCAGCCATCAGCGTAACGAAACTCCATGTCAGGCCAATGTTGTTCTAATAGTTTTCTCATTGTCGCTTCTCTCACAAATTTAATATACACACAACGCGTAATTGTCGTGAGTTGTATTCCCATCAATTCGTCAACATGCAGACTGAATTGCCCGTGAATGAACTCATGTATATCTGTTGCCTTCGGTTTTGGAGCATTCACCGGAAAGCTTATCTTTATCGTGTTTAGTCTATTCATTTCGTTATTCTTACTTGTCACTATAGTACTTACTGTTAACCGATTTTGTCGCTTCTTTTACAAGTCCAATTTTTTCAGACGTAGTTGACTCACTAGCTGCACTCGGGGAACGCACTACCAGAGAACGATATCAGCACGTCCAACACCACCGGCGTCCGCCGAGATACTATTGGATTTGTATTACATGCACATAGGCTAATCTGAACGAGAGGCGGCGGATAGATTTCCGAGGAGACTGTTCTAACCTTTGTCCTATCTCATCAAGTTTTTCCTTAGTAAGTATACGTTGGTTTTTCTTTCCACTTTCATTCAGAACTGACCCTGTTACTCTAAACTTTTTTACAAGGTTTAATATAGTGTTCCTATGTCGAACGGGAACACCATGAAATTTCGTTCCAAAACGTCGTTGCACTTCTCCACAATTCCTCTTTCCGAAGTAACACTCGACAAGATAAATCCTTTGTTGTAATGTAAACTTTTGTGGTGCCATATTAAGCCACAATCTTCAACACACGGACACGACACAACACAACTTCCGAGGGAGGATTATACTGGCGTCAGTCTGCAACGTCAACAGAAAGGGAAAGAGAGCGAAGACAGGGAGAGCGAAGAAAACTGACTGTAGCGTGCGACTGTCGCGGACCCCGTCCACCGGGAAAGACAATCGCTGACGCCGGGCAGCTTGCCGCCTAGTCTCGTAGCGAGTGTCAGGGAATGCTCTGTAGTAAGAAAACAAAGATAACACTTATTAAAAAGTAGATACTTGAAGCTTTCCAATGAGGTATATTTGACTTTTTTTCCTCCCACGGAGTGCAATTTTACAAGCGCGTAAACCGAGGGCTCAATATTTTTGTTTTTTTAGTAGATCAGATTTAATTCAATGCAGATTTTCCTAAGAAATTAAGATACGTATAAAGCATGTTAGTCTCTTATTTTGTAGTCAAATTGGTTGCCCTTTTATGCTTTTATATAATTGCATGAAGTGCACATGAAACATTCTTAGCTTGCACGGAAGTCTGGTTGTGTAAAATTGCAACGCGGAATGTCCCACTCAGTTACCTTAGTTTTCAATGCCGTCGCGACCTGAAACATACACGGTGGGCCAAATTTTCAGGTTTATTAACAATTACAAGTTAAGGGTATTTTTTGTTAAATTCCTGGGACCTGAGGTTATGATTTCTTAAATGTAGGAACTATATAGCAAACTAGTCCTGAATGCCATTTTTATCGGATGGAAAACATTCGATTATACCCCTCTCAAAGTTAAGTTCTATGTTTCTGCCCACCAGCTGGATGTATTTATCCTTTGTCAATGACGGATTTTTTAGATCCCTTGTCAGTATAGGATCAGACTGCAATCCCTTGTCAATGTAGAAATGTAGAATGCGTCGTTTCTCTTGTAGTTGAACCAGCATGTTACTATTTTCATTCTAATTTCTGAACGTACGCCATTCTCCTCAAAAAGCGCTTAAGATCTCTATGCATTTCATAGTCTGCAAACGCTCTTTGTATTCTCTCATCTAATGTAATAAACTGACGACGTGTACGTTTCCCTTTAAGATTCAAGGCCCTCCTCTCACATAAGTAGTCGTTGTACACAGCTTCTAATCTTCAAGTCTTCACTAATTGGTACACGTTAGGACTTGACTTTTCCGTCAATACATTAACTGTATGGTTCCATCCCTCGACTGCATTGTTAGTCCTGTGCCGCTGTTGGGAGAAGTTTCACATGGAAATGTCGAAAACAGAGTTGTTCATCCACTGTTCAACGGAATAATCCAAACATTTTCTCAATATGTCGTGAATTGGCGCATCTTCCATCATACACAGCCATCCATCATCGAAGTCAGCCACACGAAGGTAAGCCAGAGCTGAACACATTCTTATACACAGCCGCACGTCTGGATCTGTTTTGGAATCGTTGTCAGTCCCAACTCCTGCACCTTTCGCCACAAACATTAGTAAAAGTGATAATTACAACCACTGATCTGAGGCTCGGGAAATACTTTCTTCATAGACGCTATTGCTGCTGCACGTACGCAAATGTCGCTAATTCTGATAAACAAATTAGAAATCGTAGGGGAAAATCCAAGCAGTGTCGCTTATGAAGGGATAAAAAACAGATTTTGCCTCAGTGTCGCAAATGACGGTGTCGGAACTTCATTTTACTGAACCAAAGGGGGATGGACCCGTTGAACCCCCCCCCCCCTTAAATAAGCCCTTGGTTATACACATCATTTCCTTGTACTAATTATACATAAACTAAGTATTAATATGTACTGTGCAACTGATGTAATCTTCTTAGTGTATTTTCTCTTATTTGCCCAATAATATTTCATCATAACTTGCGCAACAGAAATAAAACACAAACTGAAATTGCTTTATGGAACATAAAGTAATATAGGCTTTATAAATAAAGTGAAGAATGTGAAAATTCTTATTTTGCACTACATAGGTTACGGTAAATTTCGATAAATATAAGTATAAAATATATATATTTTTGAAAGTTTGGTCAGCAATCAATTTTACAAGCAATATTTTTCGCATGACCTGAGAACACGCACGCAGCAGAACCCTTTCATTTATCTTGCACGTGAGCAGCAGGGATATTTCATGGAAGAATGATCATTACAAAGCATAGCTTTCCTTTCCACTATCGCTCCTTCTTCCATTATTTAAATCTGTACAGATTTGTAAAACTGCTGCACATGTTCGCTCACCGTGGTCTACCCACAGTAAACTGGACGCTCGAAGCAGACGACAAACAAACTCCCTCTAAGTCGTGACGTATTAACATGGAGGGGCGTGTTTTCAGCGCAACGCTAGCCTCGCAACTTTGGAAGTCTCCTTTTTGCCTTAAACTGGCCACAGAGAAACGCGAGAAGTTGCAGGGGTCATTTTTCCAGGGTGTAGTTTCTAAAATTGAGTGGAAATGTCCATTGTCGACCACCATTTTCATTCGATCTGAATTACACAATGTGATGACAATGAATTGAAATAAAGACTTCAATATGCAGAGAACAATGCCTCCTGTTTCGAACCAACATAGTTTCATTCCTTAAAACAACACAGGGTGTAGAATAAGAAAGTAGTGAAAATAGCGTTGCCGTTGACTGTACAAAAAAGAACCCAACAACTTTCATCTCAAAATTACGTTAGTGATAATTTAATTGTAGAAGGTAACCAACGGGAAAAGAGCTCTATATTTTTATAACAGTTCAGAATGTCTATATTTTTTTTTGGTAACAGTATTCTATTCTGAGATGGTAAGAGTTAAAATCTTCAAGAAATAAGCAGAACCCAAATCTCAAAACACTTAATCCAACACATGTATCCTCTTAAAGAGAGCCTTTTTCATGTCTTCAAAACTTCTTTTTATTTGGAGTCTCGTTACGCCCCTGCCCAGGATAGGGACAGATGGAAGGCCTGTGTTGCTGCGCAGCCATACACTTCGGGCGTAAGAAGGCTAGAAAGTCAGTTAATAGATAGAAAACACAATTCTTTCCACATGACGCCGATCATGATACAAACTTTGAGGCAGATACGTGATACGGAAAGTCTTAACGAAAGTCGTTCCAAAAGTCTTAACGAAACGAACGAATTCAACGAAGATAACTAGAATCGTGAATCTGGAGAAACCCGTTATTTTCCAGATTTATGGGACGCTCTAGACGAAAGCGCAGGCGTAGCGTTATGTTTAGAGCATGGCGTCCAGAAGAAGGCATAGAGTAGGTAGGGGGAAATCGGATCGGCTGAAAAGAACTCAGTTTTGCAGACACAAGAAATAAAGTTTTGCGTCATTGCGTCATTGCGGTGTGCATTGTGCTGCCACCTCTCAGAAGAAACGAGAACTGCCAGAACCCATTGTTTGTTTGGCGCCAGAAGAGTTCCAGACTACATTGTTTCAAGTTGTGCATTTTTGTGCGGACATAAAAGCAGTCGATGTAAGTTTTCATTGTCGTGGAATAAGCTTCTATTCATTGCTTGTTAAGTAAATTTTATTTTCAATTGTAATATTTCATTGAATTAAGCATGCCTCACCAGATATTGTGATAATTTTAAACAAAACACAGAAATCAGTGCCAAAAAAAATAGGTTTTTAATAAGGTGTAGTTCAGGGTAAATCGGATCATTCGAATTCTCATTTCTGTTTGATTGTTTTGAAATAACTGGAGGTGATTGTTTTGAAATAACTAGAGGGATCCGGTAGGCTATATTTATATTTTAATAAATCAGCCTGTCTATCTATGATCATCAGCAGCCTAATTTGTAGCACAAATGTGTACGCATGCTTTAATGTAGGCTATAGCAACGTTTTGTTATGTTTCAGATGCATCGTAACTACATTCGGAAATCTGCTCATGGTCATTATACTTCCTGGTCGGTTGTAGCTATGGAAGAAGCTGTCACTGCTGTTAGACAAGGGCAATATTCAATAGGGAAAGCCTCAAACATGTTTGGTGTCCCATTTACAACCCTTCAAAGAAGAACTTCAGCGCCTGAAAATGTTCCAGTGCATAATGTTGGACGTTAACCAGTGATACCTCCAGACATTGAAGCAGCTCTAGTTGTGCGTCTAGTCTACCTCAAAAGGAGATTTGGTTTGACACCGAGGAGCGTACGTGAGTATGCCTATAAGTATGTGACTGAGCGAGAGATTCCAAACAATTTCAACGAGGAATCCGAAATGGGCGGCATTGATTGGTTTCAGGGATTTATGAAAAGACACCCGGAACTTTCTATTCGGAAAGCCGAAGGTCTTTGTCGTGCAAGAATGAATGGTATGACACGAGAAAATGTTTCGAACTTTCAGAAGAAAAATTCACGAAAATCTATTTCTTCACTTCGTCTGACATCAGGTGAAAATTATCCTTACGTCAACCATGGGGATAAGAGGAAGAATGAGAAGGATAAGAGACAGGTTAAACAAGCTGGAAAACTCGCATCGAGAAGTGAGAAGAACGAAGCGTGGAGGTGTGGATTCTACAGTCTTTCGACAAAAAAAAAATCACCAGGCTGGTGATTGGATACAGTGCCAGACTTGCAAAGGGTGGTTCCATGAACGCTGTGTAAACGCCTTTGGTAAAAAGCAGTTTATTTGTGGTATTTGTCTGTGTGATTCGATTTACCCCACCGCCGATCCGATTCACCCCGCAGAGGTGAGGTAGATCGGATCAGTGCACTACGTGCACTAAAGTTACAATATCTCAGCAAATAATAAGAATTGAAAGTAATTTATACATTTGTCTAGTAGCTGAAGGTTTGCTTGTTTTTATGCATATAATTTCAATTGTAATAAAGGCACTGATATTCAATAAATAGAGTTTTTTTTAAAAAAGTGATCCGATTTCCCCCTACCTCCCCTATCCTTCTGGCAGAAATAATCTCTACTGCGGGCATTGTTAATCATTTTAATCACGTTGTAAGAACAGTTAAGGCACACTCATCTTCTGCATGTTGCTTCATATCGCTCTCTGTTAAAATTACAATCCATTTTCCGAACTAGTGCAGTTTGAAGCCATTGTAACGAGCAGTTTTTGCGAGTTACATAATAGGGCGTTGTTGCCTCTACAAGGAGATAGAAAGCAGACCAGAAAGTGGGGACATGCGTCACACACACACTTGTATCATCCTCAACACGTGTGATTCAGCCAAGGCCTATCCCTCCTCCTATACTATTCCACGGCCAAGGTTCTGGCCTTGTTGACGCTAAGCCACCCAACTTCCTGTACCTTGTCAGAAACCTTGCCCTTGGTAGTATGGGGGAAGGGGGGGAGGGAAGAGCCTTGGCTGAATCACAAGTGTTGAGAATGAGACAAGTGGTCTGTTTTCTTATCTCCTTGTAGAAGCAACTCCCTATTACGTAACTCGCAAAAACTGCTCGTTACATATCGCCCTCCTTATCCTAGATAGTCTCCATCTAAGCTCACTATTGGCATGCCCTTGTACATATGGCAAGTTGGGCTTTAAATATCTGACTATGCATACTGGTTTGATCTAGAGTCAATCAAGTCACCTAATAAAATTGAAGATAAGATACATGAATAAGTTTTCTCTACAAGGCATAATAATCTTCTTGGATAAGTCTGTGGTCGAAACTAGGGGTGTGCGGGACAAGAATTTTTTGGTCGGGACGGGAAATTTTTTAAAACCAGACATTCGGGACGGGAAAAATTCGCAATATCCCGACAAAGTCGGGAAATTTTCGGGACGGGTAATGTTCGAAATTTCCCGAAGCTCTGGAAATCTCGAATTCTACACGTCATTTTCACTTTAAGTGATTGTTTTTGCATTTCTGGAATAAAACTAACTATTTCCACTAAGTTCCAGAAATTTACAATGCAGAAACCGTCGAGAATTAACGACTTTTTAAAATGACCGTTCGACATTTCCCGACTGCTCGGAATCCCCAAAAGTTGGGAAGTCATTTCCCGAAGTCGGGAATTTTTTTCCCGATCCCTGCCTCGAATTTTCGGGATCCCGCAGACCCCAATCAGACTCCTGGCCGACGGCCAGTTACCATAACTTAACGCGTTTAAACTCGTGCGACTTTCGGATCACACTTTTTGGTTTCTTCGTCATGTCATGTTTATGTAATATAGAATTGCTCATTAATGTCAAATTTTGCTGATTATTTCGCACCATTGATATAGAAAATTCTAATCCATCGTTTTTCATACACCTGTATCATTTCAGTAGAAAGTTGTGAAAATCTTCCAAATTGTAAATACATAAATATTAATGGACGCTATGCATATATAGCACACATCATTTATATTTATTTGTGCAAAATTTAGTTGTGTACTTACGATTTACAACAAAAATTTTATTCATCCTTCTGCTCGTTAACATGAAACTAATTTCACGTCATCTGTACAGCAAATGTTGATCGTGATGGTGGAGCTGGAGAGTTTTTAAATTTTTGATTCATAATCTTGATATTACATTATTTGCTTGGATGCAAGGCAAAATGGATATTAGTCATAAAAACTGTAGCAAGATGGAAATATATCGTCTGTAACTACAGAAAGTAATAAATTTTAAAGAGTAAGGATGAGAGAGATCATTCCGTAGGTGTAGGTTTTTATATAAATTGTTAGTGCAGTCTTATTATGATGTACAATCATTATTTTGCATGTTTCATTCAAGGTACAACTATAACGATTATGTGCCGAATGTAGACTTTCATATTTTGCTAAGACTTATAACAATGACCAGAGTATCTAAAAAAAAATGCAATTTGCTACAAAACAATGTTGCATAAAGCTACTTAACATACGAATAAAATACAGGACCATGGAGCCTGTTTCTCATGGAATCAATCACAAGAAGAATAGACCAATCGGCCCTATCCGATAGTGCAGTAGCTATTGCTTTCAGCTTGTAATCGAAGGGTCGAAAATTCGATTCCCGGTGGAGGTAGATTAAAATTATTATTTTTTAAAAAAGTGAGGTAAAACTATCAAAGCCGGGAAATGTCTGTAACTCGTTTATTCTGTAATTGTTGACATTCGTACTTACCTATTCTGCATTGCGAAAGATTGCTTAACAAGGGATTTCGCTTTTTTTTAATGAAATTTCGGTACTATTATAGAATAAGGGAAACACCTATAAATCATATATTTCGCACTTTTTGCTAACGTACTATTCTGCATTGCGGAACATTTCCTAAGGTGAAATAATGAATTTCTAACGAAAATAATGTATATTTCTTACATTAACGAGTACTTACTGTTGTTCCTTATTTCCCAACTGTTGTTCCTTATTTCCCACAAACCATCCACGGGTAGCCCCCAAAACCAAATATGCGGACACTTTTAACTTATTTATTTCCTTAATTTTACCACTGGTACTTACCTTTTCTGCATTGCGGAACATTCTTTAAGGTGAAATTGTGCCTTTTTCCATAAAATAGTGTCAACTTTTCATATTACGAATGATTATTAGTCTTCCTTGTTCCGCTTGGGTAACAGACAATATGGGATGCACTTGTCATGGATCATGTGTTTTGTCGGTTTGGAGTGGGATATGCAGTGTTTCAACCTTCTTAACCAAAAAATACCTACTTTTGTGTTCATTATGTCATCACAAACCACTGACGGATAGCCCCAAAAACCATTCACGATAGCCCCACAAACCATTGCCGGATAGCCCCAAAAACCATTTCTGGCAAGGTTGGGTTAGGTTAGGTAAGCATAGTTAAAAAGAAAACAAAATTCTCGTAAAAAAAATGCACGTTTGGAAACACTGATGAGACCGTGTGACTTTCGACGCTCTCGCCATCTGCACGCACACAATGGAAACAACAGCATAATATGGCAGGCAATGCAAGTTTCTTACGTAAAAAGTGATTAATTCTTGTTCGGCAGCATTCAAATACGAAGTTTTTAGTTTCCCGTGAAAGAAAATACCTCCAAGAACGTCCAGAATGCTAAAGAAACTCAGACTCTACTTTATGTCCTTATTGCCTTTTGGTGGTAACTGATGGGAGTTAACAACACTACAGGCTCGTCTTTGTGTCCGTGTTGTGAATGCGTGTGCTTTGCTCATTTGTGTTCTGCGTTCTGTTAGCTCCACGAATCATTCATGGGGACGAGGTATGCCTACAAGGTTAGATTAGGCCTGTTAGGTTAGGTTCCATTAGCACTCATTTCACCCCTAAATATGTGCTTCATCATCGAAAAATTTCCTCAGTACGTTCAATTACGCATATCCGGACAACATTGGTTTTTATCGATTTCCTCCTCCAGGTAATTTTTTCTCGCTTTGGGATTAACGTTGTTGAATTCCTTGTACAATAAGCTTTCCAACGATATATGACAGGTATTCCTTAGGAAAAGGACATAAAGTAGAGTCTTACCAGGTTACCAATGACGGGCAAATCTTGACTAGCATTGTGTTTCAAATGGCAAAGCAGTGTTTCAACCTTCTTAACAGAAAAATTCCCGCATAGCCCCGAAAACCATTCACAATAGCCCCACGCACCATCACAGTAAGGTTAGGTTAGGTTGCTTTAGGTTGGGCAATATAGTAAAAAAAAAACTGTTTGGAAACACTTACCAGGTATTACATTACCAGGTAATACATTGAAAAATGCGAGAAAACACTTCTATGACCTTCCAAAATTACACAGAAACCAATTCCGTAAGTACTTTCCCCTGTAAATTTGAAGAAATCCATTTTCCGGCTATCACATTTTTACCAAAAGTGAAAATGATATTTATAAAAATGTTCCAAAGTACAAAATTGTGTACTATATTTTTTAAGGCCGTAACATATCTTTGTCACTTTTCGTTTTTTAAGGCTGTAACATTCTTTGTCACTTTTCGTATGTGTATTAAGACAGGCATAGAAGATATGCTGAAAAGTATATACAAATATATGCATACTGTGAACGCATCCGCTGATTGATAAGCACCATTTCATTTTGTTTTAAATTTTCTTTTGTGAACATTATTAGAGATCGTACAGCAACCACAAGCGTTGAAAAACATGCAGGTGTAAAGAGTAGCATAAAAATCATATAACACTAGCCATAAACACAGTGCTTGCCTTTGAAATACGATTCATATTTCACCCTGGATTGGAAAAATCACACCATCTTAACCACTTACGAAACTGTATAAAGGTATGATGTTCTCTCACAATTAATACATAAACAGTGGCATACACACAAGACATTAATAGAGTTCATTAAGTATTTCTTGCCACAGTCTCAAAAAGAAGACTAAAACAAAAAATAAATACCCATGTTGGTTTAATAATGATATCATTAAATTGATAAAGTTAAAAGAGTATTACAGAAAAAATATAAAGGTACTAATTTCCTATTCCCCGACCAGATTTCTTCATTTTTACATAAGAAACTACTTACGGTAACAAGTTCCTGTAGCATTGTCTAACATCTGGAAGGTATTTTCTGTCATGTGGGAATGTATCATAGCGAAAATTCATGTTTTTTGTTGAAAATTAATTCTCCGATGGACAATAGCCTTTGGCGCATATACCTTCGTAGATCATCACGCGTCGTGCTTGTGTTTTGTTGATGTTAATTGGGATGCAGTGTTTCCAACCTTCTGTGTTTCCAACCAAAAATACAAACATGATGTGTTGTGGATGCGTGGTGAAATTCATACCTGGAACCCCACAAACCATTGACTGATAACCCCACGAACCATTTCTGGCAAGGTTAGGTTAGGTTAGGCAAGCATAGTTAAAATTTTGTTCGTAAAACAATGCGAAGAAGTAAAAAAAAAAAAAAAAAGTTACATCAGCTTTCTTCATGAGTACTTTTTGGGCTACGAAGGTTGGAAACACTGGATACCGAATGAAAATCCACAAAACACCAGCACGACGCGCGATTATGTAAAAACGTGTACGCGACATACTGTGTCATACGCAAGCGAGACAACGCACGTAAAGAAGTACTCGGTAATGTGAAAAATTGACATTACTTCCATCAAAAAAAACGTGAATACAGCTTAAAGAATGTTCCACGAAGCAGATAGGTAAGTATGAATGTTAAAAGTGACGAAATGAAGAAGTTACAGGTGTTCAGGGAATAGTAAATTTTTACCAATATAAATTTTAGAATAGAATATAAGACATTGTTCCGGCAAACTAGAAAGCAGGTAAAAATAATGATAAGTATGCCCATTACAACTACATAAAGGAATTGGAAAGCACTTTGAAATGAAATACTAAAGAGTTTTGGAGTTTTATTAGAAATAAGAAAAATAATAATGGTTCTTGTAACAGCACAATGAATTTTGAACAAAATTCTCTCAAATCTGCAAAATAAATTTCTGATGGTTTTACTAAGTATTTTAGGTCTGTATATCCTGAAACATCTGAATCATTTATAATAGACAAACGCACTTTGGCAAAATTGCGAATGTGTATGATATAATGGAGTAAGTGCGAAAGAAAGAATATGAAAGTGCTACAAAACAGTTAAAAGGAAAACGATCTAACGGCCCAGATGAAACACCCCCTTACATTTTGAAAGGATGTTCTGAGGTATTGATGTATCCTCTACTTAGAATTTATAACTTAATAATGAAAACACAAACGTTCTCTGATATCTGGAATGAAACGCATGCCCCATCTTAAAATCTGGTGAAAGTTCAAAAATAGACTCGCTGCTAATATCCTTTTGACTATATTCTCAAGAACATGTACAGAACACAGTAAAAAACATGGCAATCTTCATACTTTTTCTGCGCGGAATGACAGTAATATATCACAGCATAGAACAAGCAAAATACTGCACAGGCTATTGCCCGGAAAACAGAGTAAACAATATTGCCAGGTGCCAACTCACATAATATCTAACATCCTCCCACCTGAGTTGGCATATCAAACAATAATAGTTTCTTAGGTAATTTTATCTCTCTCCCACTACGTGTGGTACAAGGTTTGGTTTCAGTGGGAGGGAGAATGTCTTTCTGATGTTTCTTTTTGGTTTGTGGTTTAGGTAATGAACTCTTCATTGCTTCACCCTCCACTGCAGTCACCTCCAATGGATACAGTCTCTGTACAGGACGAAGTAATTCACCATGGCAAGTTTTCAGACGTACCAATCTTGTCACTTGATCCTTACCTGGAAGAATCTCAGTTACACAACCCAATGGCCAATTATATCTTTTCATATTGTCAAAACCAATCAACACAATATCTCCTACCCTGACAGACCCACATGCTCTGTTTATGGCCTTTTGCGTTAACTGTCCAAGATACTCATTCCTGAAACGATGCCTGATATCTTGTCTCAACTTCTGACAGTAACGGAGACGATTGTTGAGCATTGAAGAATCCACATGGTCACAATCAGGTACACCCGTCTCCCTGATTTCTTGTAAAAACATAGCAGGTGTTAGAGGAACTAATTCTGTCTCACTTTCATACATGTAGGTAAGTGGACGTGAATTAATTATGGCTTCACAGTCACAGAGGATTGTTGTCATTTCTTCGTAGTACAAAACTGATTTTCCGAGTGTTCTTTTCAACAGACCCTTCAGGACACGAACCAATCTCTCCCAAAAACCACCCCACCAGGCTGCACTGGGTGGAATGAACTTCCACTGGATTCGCTGAGCTGTGGAATATTCTTCAACTTTCTTCCAATCGAGTGTCATAAATGCATTCTCAGTTCCTCTGAAATTGGTACCATTATCACTGTAGATTACAGAGGGTCTGCCTCTCCTTGACACGAATCGTCTAAAAGCCTGGATAAAAATCCCAGTTGATAGAGAAGTAACTAACTCTAAGTGAATGGCTCTATATACTGCACATGTAAAAAGGCATATCCATGCCTTTTTGCCATCTTTAAGATAAACAGGTCCTGCAAAGTCCACACCTGTTACTTCAAATACATTAGCATCTCTAACTCGATCAGCTGGCAATGGTGCTGGAAGAGCTTGGATTGGTTTGGCTGCATGTCTCCTGCAAGTAACACATTTCGAGAGCACTGAACGTACGGTTCTTCTACCACGAAGGATCCAGAAGTTCTCTCTTAAAATACTTAGTAATATGTTTACACCTGCATGACATGCTTTCTTGTGCCAATACATTATCAGCAATTTAATGACTGGATGTTGTGCTGGAAGAACTATGGGAAGCCTGAAATTTTCAGTATCTTCTCTGGCAATAATTTTGGTTTTCAAACGAATAATCTTGTCCTTGCCCTCATATGTGCACAAAGAGGAAAGGGATTTGTCATCCTTTGCTCAGAATGTTTCTTGTTGTATTAGTCTTAATACTGCATTTTCTGCTTCCTGAAGTTCGCGAACACCAAGATCTCCAGATCTATGATTCTTCGAATTTCTACTATTATACAAAAATCTTTTGATCCATCCAATGAGTCTAATCACTTGGTTATAGTTAGAAAAATATCTGTAATACCATCTAGACTCAGCTTCTTGAGCTTTCATACTAAGCATCGTTGATGAAGGTAGCACGTTCCTTCTTTCTCTGTCAATTTCCTCCTTGTTGATAAGAAACTCCATCGGTGGCCACTCACACGGATCTCCTTTCAACCAATGAGGTCCCTCCCACCATAAGGATCTCAACAACTGCCTTGCATCACAACCTCTTGAAGGAAAATCAGCTGGATTCATTTCACTGGGTACATATTTCCATGCACTGGGATCAGACAGTTTTCTAATTTCTTTAACTCTGTTCCCAACAAATACTCCCCAAACTCCTTCTCGTCGAATCCAAGTCAGCACCGTAGAAGAATCAGTCCAAAAGATAATGGAGTTATCTTTTAAATTCAAATGTTCGCGAATCCTGGTTGCTAGCCTTGCTCCCACCATCGCGGCAAGCAATTCTAGCCGAGGAATTGTACTATTCTTTGGAGCCACTCGTGCCTTTGCCTCAATCAATTGTACGCTAACACCTCTCCTTGTGTCAACCCTCATGAAAACTGCTGATGCATATGCCACTTTGCTAGCATCACAGAACACGTGAATGCTCATAGAGTTAAGTTCATTGTATTCATAATCCCAGCCCATGAAACTTCTGGGTATCCTTACCTCTTTCAACATCGGCAATTCTCGTACCCAGTTTAAAAACTGTGTTCTTATTTCTTCACTAACTTGCTCATCCCATCCGAGCCCCTCTGCCCAAGTCTGCTGAAGTAACAATTTTGGTAGAAGAGTCACGGGACAAGTAAAACCTATAGGATCAAATATACGGTGTGCTACAGATAATATCACACGTTTCGAAACTGTCTTGGGCTCAACATCTTCAATGTCCAAATTAACTGTAAATGTATCAGCTTGAGGATTCCAACTGAGTCCTAACACTGAAGTTGGGCTAATGTCCTCATCAACCCTTTGAGGGACTGAATACTCCCACCCTCTAAGGTCAAAACCTGCTTCAGCCATAACTGCACGTGATTCTCTTATAAATTTATGGAGATTTTTGTGATTGTCTACACTGGTGGCACAATTGTCCACATAAAAGGAACCTCGTAATTTTAAAATAGTATCTTCTGTATAAGCTAAGTCTTCCTTCCCGAAATGACAACTCTGCAATGCTTGATCCAAATGATGTTCAATAACAGCACCCAACAGAAATGGACTGCTCGTAACACCAAACACTACACGAGTATGTCTGAATTCTTGAACCGTTCCAGTATTAATATCGTGCCACCAGAGAAATCTCAGGTAGTCTCTATCTTCAGGGTGTACAGCAATTTGTAAAAAAGCTCGTTTAATATCTGCTATAACTCCAATTTTTCCTTTCCGAAAATGTAGTAAAATATCAGCAATAAGAGCAATCAAGTTGGGTCCAGGTTCTAAACATTGGTTCAAAGACGGTTGTCCTTTTACTTTAGCAGAAGCATCAAACACTGGTCTAATTTTTGTCATGTTACTGCTCTCTTTCACTACATGTCGATGGGGTAAGTAATGGCCAAAATTCTCTGTTTCACCCTCTGGAACTACCTCAATGACTCCCTCGGACAACCATTCTTGTAGCACTTCATCGTAACTCTGCAACAGATGTTCTTGTTTCAACTTCTGTGTAGTTGACCAAAGTCGTTTCTCTGCTAGTTCTTTATTGGTGGGGAGAGGCGAACAATCTTCCTTCCATGGTAACTGTACTTCATATCTTCCTTCAGCATTGAATGTCAGTGTCTGCAAAAATTGTTCTTTGACAGCCTGTGTGTGTTCTTCCGCAGACTTCTTGGCAATGGGATCCTTGATTCCTATGGTATCCAGTTCCCACAGATCAGCTACGGCTTCACCAACATATAAATTCGATACCAACAAAGCTGTATCTGATTTTCTGTTTTCACCTGGAACTTTACCCATAAGTGTCCATCCCAGCTGAGTTTCCACAGCCACTAAACCACACTTTAATTTCACAACATGGCCAGTCAGTAATTTACCACAAACATCCGCACCAATAAGAATTTCAACTGGACCTTTCATCTTACCAGTATCTGTTAACCTTATTTGACTTTTGTTTAGCTCATTTAACCAAACACCTGGTGTTACATAAGGAATCTCACCACATATTGTATCTTGATCAAGAACATCAAATGTGCACGAATATTCTCTCTCAATGCTACATACCTTAACGTTATAAACATTATGATTACAAGGACTAGACATGGTACCACCAAATAGCGAATGTATCAAACTTTGTTTGCCAATGGAGTTATAACCCATACCTGTTACAAGAGATTTGCATATATACGATTTTTGTGAACCTGTGTCAATAAGAACTCTCACATTCCTGCTCCTATTGTAGTTACCTTTCAAATCTACTACCAATGTCTGCATGAATACATGCGGATTTTCAAGTTGGTTTATCAGTGTATTGTTTACCTCAACATTTGATTCTTTGCCTTCAGAATAATGGTCAGAATCATTATCTTTGTCTGAAATACTAGGACACATCAATACAACATGCTTTTTCTTGCAAACAATACATTTCAAATTGGCCTTGCACTTCTTCGAAAAATGACCAAATTTTAAACATGCAAAACAATGCTTTTTATCTTTTAGAACCTTCTGTCTTTCAGAGAGAGACATTTTCTGGGCTTTAAAGCAATCATATGAACTGTGCTTACCACCACAGAACACACAACTTTTCTCCCTACCACCACTGACACTCAACAAATCTGTCGCACTGGGGATAATAGGCTGACGCGGTGGAGAACACCTTTTCTTCCGAACTTTCACTGCTGCACCATCCAATTCAAACCCAGCTGCTGCAAGGTTGATTCGTTCTTCTCCTTCCACTTCAGATCGCAGGAATGACATCAAGGACTGCATTCTTCCGGTCGGTGTTGTCTCATTATTTTCCTCAGCAGCAGACAATGTTCTTCTCTGCCACACACGCATCAAATCCTCTGGGAGACTGGACTCCACCAATGGAAACAGCATTGCTGCATATTTGTCGCTGGTAACACCCATCGATTCTAATGCTCTAAGTTGGGACTCCAGTGTGTCATACAAAGTGCTCAAACAAATTTTTTCTTGACGGTTCAACACCTTTTGTAACACCAATTTTAGCAGTTCACGCACGTACACTTCCACGAGCATATCATCGCGACCAAAACGTGATTTCATGGACTGCACAACTTTCGGGTAATTTTCTTTTGTTGGTGGAAAACTGTTCACAAGCTGGCGTGCACGAGAACCTTCAATTGTTGCTTGTATCAAATACTGAAACTTGTCCTCTGCAGGAATTGTATCATCTTCATCGATCTTCTTGAATTGTCCCCAAAAATGTAACCACTCTTTCAAGTCCCCTCCAAACTTCTTCAGTTCGATTTTAGGTAACTTGAATCTTCGATTCTTTACTTCCGAAAACGACTCACCTTGACAGCAGTTTCCTTCCGACAACTTCAAAAAGTTCGACACTTCAATACGTCGCTTGTTGAACAAACACTGATAATCATCCGACACTGACTGTTCTTTCCCTAACTCATTTTCACTAGCACCCGATTCCAACATCAAATCAAAAACAGTTATGTCAGCCGCATGCAGATCACTTGCCTTATTTTCAAGCAACTGGATATTTGCATGAATAACATTCCTGTCCGGAGTTTGCATCGCTAACTCATTTGCAATCTTCTCCGAAACACGTGTAAAAGCTGACCTAGCCACTGCACGGCTTTTCTTGAGACGATCAATGTCCGTTGACATTTTTCCGATATTTGCACTTACTTCTTCTCCGGTCCAACACAGAAAGAAAGACAGGTCCTGTCACGGTCGCCAATAAATGTTGGATCGAGAAATAAAAGACTCGCTGCTAATATCCTTTTGACTATATTCTCAAGAACATGTACAGAACACAGTAAAAAACATGGCAATCTTCATACTTTTTCTGCGCGGGATGACAGTAATATATCACAGCATAGAACAAGCAAAATACTGCACAGGCTATTGCCCGGAAAACAGAGTAAACAATATTGCCAGGTGCCAACTCACATAATATCTAACAAATGGTTCTTGTAACAGCACAATGAATTTTGAACAAAATTCTCTCAAATCTGCAAAATAAATTTCTGATGGTTTTACTAAGTATTTTAGGTCTGTATATCCTGAAACATCTGAATCATTTATAATAGACAAACGCACTTTGGCAAAATTGCGAATGTGTATGATATAATGGAGTAAGTGCGAAAGAAAGAATATGAAAGTGCTACAAAACAGTTAAAAGGAAAACGATCTAACGCCCCAGATGAAACACCCCCTTACATTTTGAAAGGATGTTCTGAGGTATTGATGTATCCTCTACTTAGAATTTATAACTTAATAATGAAAACACAAACGTTCTCTGATATCTGGAATGAAACGCATGCCCCATCTTAAAATCTGGTGAAAGTTCAAAAATAGAAAATTACAGACCCGTTTGAATTGTCTGTGCACCGGCCAAAGTATTCGAGTCCATCCTATAGAATTGCATATTTAATCATGTAAAATGTTTCTTAAGTAACAATCAACATGGTTTCTTTCCATGTAGATCAACACAAACAAATCTGTTAAATTTTGTCCAGGATATACATGATGCGTTCCATAAGAGACTTAGTGTACATGCAATATATATAGATTTCGCAAAAGCTTTTGACAGAATTAATCATAATATTCTTCTAAGAAAACTTGCAAGTTTTGGGTTTTCAACACAATATGTAAATCTTTTCAAATCTTACATTATTAATCGAAAACAATATGTAACTTATAAACAAGCGAAGTCTTTTGTTTATCATGTTAAATCTGGGGTTCCACAAGGTTCAAATCTGGGTCCTCTATCTTTTGCAATTTATATTAATGATTTACCAGGTACAATCAAACTTTCAAAGTGTTTAATGTACACAGATGATATTAAAATATATAGAGAAATTAGGGATATTACCGATACTAGGAAATTACAGACTGATATAAACATGGTTCATAGGGGAAGTGTAGAGAATGATCTCAGGTTTAATATTTAGAAATGTTCATACATGATATTTACCAGAGCAAGAAATAATGTGCGAAATGATAAGTATGTTATTAACGGTGAATTTGTAAAATGAGTGAATTCCATTAAAGACCTAGGAGTAATTATTACGCATAATATGACTTTTACTGAGCATATTTCTTGCATTACCCAGAATGCCTTCAGGAATCTTGGATTTCTAATAAGAAATGCTAAAAGTTTAAATGGTATGTGCTCTTTGTGTATGCTCTACAAAAGTTTAGTTAGAAGCAAATTAGAATATGTTTGTTCCGTATGGGCGCCAACCTGTGACTCCCAGAATAATGTGATTGAACGTATACAGAAGAAATTTCTCAGATTTTTATATTATAAGAAGTATCGAATATCACCGATAATCCTTAAAATACCATACAATGATTTGTTAAATTAATTTGATTTTGTAAGGCTGTCAAATAGATGTGAAATTTCTCAACAAATGTTTCTGTATAAAATAATAAATGGACATATTGTTAGTAGTTCTATACTAGAGAGAATATGGTTTAATGTGAGACAGGGTCATTTACGTAATAGACGTTTACTCTCATACAAAATCCCAAGAACAGAATGTATAAAAGTTCCCCACTACATGACCGTTGAATATAACAAGATCTCAAATCATTTGGTAGACTTGGATTTCGGTATGACACGAACCAAATTTATGAATATGTTAAACGGGTATCTCTCTTAATAATGTATTTATTATGAGAATTGGATTTGTCATATTGAAGTTTGTTGTAATGCTGTATTGTATGTACCAGTGTTTGTGATACTTGTCTTGTGTAATTCAGATGAAATGGGTAAATATCTGAAACTTTCTGTTGTAAGTTGTAAGCAGTAAACCTGTTCTGTCACCAAGATGTGTGTATACGTATATATTATGTGTTATCTGTCTGTGAATGTGTTTGTGTGTGTGTAAAGGAGGAAGGAGCGAGAGAGTATATGTGCGTACGTACAAGTTGTAAATAAAAATGTAATATTTTGATATTACCTTTTGTAATTGGAGACTTGTCTCTGTTGAAGGAAATAAATAAATAAAAGGAAACTTCAGTAACAGTATGGTATAGTGAAAACACATTTCTTCAAATGTACAGGAGAAACTACTTACGGAACTGAATTTCTGTAGACTTTGGAAGCTCGAGGAAGTATTTTTTTCCCTTCGTTCAACTTATTCGGCCAGTAAATCATGTATTTTTCGACATTAATGTATCTCCGATGCATGATAGCTCTTGTCACCATTACCGTTGACTACGTGAATCAAGTATTCTGTTCATTCGATTCTGTAACCCCCTGTTAGTGTAGCAACCACACAGTAGTTTTACAAGATGACATGTGAGTGTTTTTTTTTTTTTGTGTTTTTTTCTGTTTTGTTTTTTCAATTTCATTTTCTGTTTACCTAACCTAACCTAACCTTCCGTGAATGGTTTGTGGATCAATTTTCGCTTAAAAACCTTCTGTGAATAGTTTGTGCGGCATTTTTTGGTTAACAAGTTTGGAAACACTGCATGTCAGCTGACGATAGACAACGTGAGTCAAGATTTGCCCGCCATATTGTGTGTAATGAAAGCGAATTAGCAACGAACAATAAATACTTGTAATGTGAAAAATTATGCTTTTTTCAGTTAAAAAAACAAAATCCCACGTTCAAAAATGTTCCGCTATGCATAACAGGTAAGTACAAATGTAAATAATTAGGAAATGAACGAGTGAAATGTGTTTTCACTATACCATACTGTTACCGGAAACTTCATTTGAAAATCTACAGTAATGCAATTTAAAATGTTAAACATCGGCTCATCTTTATGCACGCAGCATATGCTTCGCTTCACATTTGCTATGGCTTGTCGGAACACATTAGTTTTGGACAGATTTCCCCGCTGACGTCACATTGAATATCATCCATTGTATTTGTTACATAGTTAAGAAATGGTATAGGCCTACCATATGCTTTCAGTTCCATTTTCTTTTAGGTGGATAAAATTATCCCTGGCACAGATAAAGACATTTTCGTTTACCCGGGATAAATTTTTTTGTTGGGAAATTTGTACAGTGCCTATATAATTCTTTGCTTGCGATCTACCATTCATTTACTGTCCTCTTGGATACGGGCTGCTCCTGCCAAGGGATATTTAATCGCTAATGTTTTCGTTGTTAGTTTAAGCTCGTCAGTTTTAGAGCTGTTAGCACTTTCGTTGTTAAATTAGGCAGGTCAGGTTTATGGCTCTTAGCATTAAAATAATGCACCTAAATGCTTTGAACACCTAATCACGTAATATCTGGTCTCAATCACAAAGCCCCCTTTGAGGCTTGCATGAAAATCTGCAAAAACTCATGTCCTAGTTGACGGAAAACGAAGAACACCTGTTCAGTCAAACTATATTTTAAATCACAATCTCTGATAACTAATACTTAGTGAGGGTTTCATTCAATCATTAAACATTCGGAACCGTTACCTCATGTTCCATATGCATAACTAAACAAAAGACAATAAATCCATGTCAAAAGTAGTTGAAAGTAAAAATTCATACAGATTGTTTGCCAGGGTACCAAAATTCTTCGATTAAATGGTTACACATGGAGGCATTAACCTTTTACACGCCGAATTGTCTTTGGATTTGAAATTAATGAGTTTATCAGTAATTTGTGTCTCTTTGGTGTACATTAAAGAGAATTATTCAAAAAATTGTTATTTTTTATTTTCTCTATATGTAAACTGGAGTGTTCCCAATTGGGAACATTGGCGTTTCATGTGAAGTATTATTACAGAGTTTTCTAATTATAATTCAACTGGACCAGCATGGTTTCCATTTATATATTAGCATAGTAAATGTACAGAAATATTACATATAAGCTTACAGAGAGTCAGACAACAATACAACCTTCAAAATACAAAATACTAATACAAATACATAATAGGATAACATAATTGTATAAAAATGAGAAACATCCTTGTGAAATTTTACTCAAGGAGAAAAGGGTTTATTTTATTGAAAATGTAGCAATACCAAATTTTAAATATATGTAGTTTACACATTTGAAAATGAAAAAAAAAAATACACACACACACAGAATGTCCTAAACTGGTGATAAGCCATGGAAAGCTGGGAAGCAGTGTAAATGCATATTTCTTGCACACTCGCGACATTGTAGGCGAGCATTTTTTTGGCAAAATGCACACCTTCCTTGTCCTGCTTCAATCAGAAAATGACCATCAGTTTTCCTCATAGACCCTGGGATTTCAAATCGTGGTCCTGGCCTCGAAGATGTTCGTGGATTTTTGCGAATAAGGAAGGTGGCTACTTCTCTTCGAAAATCGACACAATTTTGCCCTTTTGAGCTGCATATAGGCACGTCATTGAAGAGAGATGCTCGAGGTATGTCTCTGGTAAAATTTTATGAAACAACTCAATAGGTTCCAGTGACAGTAATTCTGGGTGTTTGTCGGATAAGCACTGAAATGAATCATCACAATGGAGCGAATTGTTTTCTATAACCGTAGACTTCTTCCACGAAGGATGTCCTACCTGTTTACTTGATGCCCCTTTAGCCTTTCTTGATGTTGTTGGCTGAAGAGACTCCGGAGTAGATTGTTCCATGTTAGTTGACAACCAATTCACCACACACATCTGAAGGAACCACTTCTTCAAAAACGTTGTCATCAATTTTTTCCTCATCGGTAAGATCTGCAGTTTCTTCTGGAGGCAACTGACAAATATCCACTACATCTCCAATGTCTTCAGTATCGTCATCTAAAATTTCATTCAAATACTGAAAAGCTGCTTCCAATGTTAGGAAACGATTCGATGCCATGTTGTTCGTACAAATGTTGTTGAAAGACTGAATTTTATAACAACGAGACGGCATGAATCAACAGAAGCAGCTAACAGAACGTGGCACAAAACACGCCGGGATATTTGTTATACAAACAATGTAAAAACAATTATTTCAAATGTACTTGTAGCCAACAATAAGCATGATTTTATTTCCATTGTTGACCAAATTACAAAACAATCTTGCCTCAAAACTGTGAGAGAGGAAAATTTCTCTTCAGTTTTTTGTGCGAGTTATTTGTTGTCTGTAACCATTGTTCATGCAAAACGCCAATGTTCCCATTTGGGAACATGATAATATACTTACGTCCAGACTAATAGAAATAAATGAGAAACCCATTCTAATGCATTTCATGTAATACTAGCATTATGTTCTGCCCGATATTGTACAGAGAAGAAAAAAGTAATTTATTAGGGTGTAAATAAAAAATATATAATATTATGAATGCAATTTTAACCATTTTTGTGTAATTTCATAGTATACTATCCAGACGATAATAATGAAAATATTAATTAAATGTTGTTAATAGTAAATATACACCCTAAATTAATAGATGAAACAAGAAAACTTTGATTTTTTTTTTCAGTATAGTTTTAAATGGAAAATTAGTTGATGTTCCCAATTGGGAACATTGGCAGGTAAAGGGTTAAGTTTCTGCCAGCCCCCATGGCAGAGTGGTTATCACATCATGGTATGAGGACAGTGGTCCTGGGTTTGAATCCCGACCTAGGCATGAATGTTTGTGCATGTCCATTCATCAATTTCATCATATCATCACTCATCCCATCTTCACAAATTAGCCAAAAGTGGCACAAAAAGTGAAGTAAAATAAAGCAAATCAATCAATCATTTAAGTTTCTGATGAATAAAACCATTCAATCTTAAGAGTGTGAGAAAATTAATTTCCCGCATATGGATGAAAGTAGTTGTCCTAGAAAAAAAAGACACTCTACAAATAACTTTTTGTGAAAATTTGTGAGGGTCTCTAACCCATGAGACATGAAAATTCCTGAACTGTAAGACGTGTCGAAGGATCCACCTGTATGAATTCCACCTTGATTGCTGTACTGATTTTAAGGCAATCTTTTCGATCCGTTGTTACAATTTGAGGCAGTATATGAAATTCCTTGGTCTGATATGCATGATCTCCTCCCTCGATTTTCCAAAAAAGATGATTAGTTGTTTGGTTGGTTGATTATGTGTTTTAGTCCACTTTATGCTCAGTAAGGCTATCGGGATTGAACGTAGAGTTTAAAGTGGGATCCGAACCACTATGTGCCTCCACTGGGTATCAATGACACTACCACTGCCCCATCGGGGAGGCTCTTCAAAGAAGATGAAAATTCATACATAAAGGTTAAATATTTCTAGGACAATATCAGAATTTTTTGAAGCATAGAAAAGTATACATACAGAGTTTTTGAGGGTTAAAATGTATTCCAAAACAGTATGATTTTCAGGCCTGTAAAATTAGATTTTTCTTAATTTTCATATTATTTCACCACCTGTAATTTAATCATAACTAAAACCACTTTCATATCATATTACACAATGAGAAAGGTTTTTTCATTCATTATTTGTAAGGACAGTTAGGCTCGTGGCTCTAAAAATGTGAAATTAATTTGTAGGGTAGGTTAGACAGTTAAGTTCAATGCTTCTTTATAAATATAATATTAATAATGTATATTTTCATCACCCCATTCTATACAGTCCTGTATGAATGATTAACCTACCTATCAGTGACAATAAATACAATTGAAGAAAGGAGTAATAACAACCAAAATTTAATGTAAGCCTACTATAGCAAAATAAAAAAAATACAAATTTCAAATACATTCTGACAGCTGTAGCTCTCAAAATAAATATTTCTTTACCCTTTTTCTTCCTAGCAGACATCTTTGGCTGGTAATCTTTCAAAAAGTGTACAGAATATCCATTAAAAAGGAGGACTACAGAAGGTTGTTCGCTTTATATCTGACCATTTTTGACGGGTACCCACCTTAAGAGATACTGCGCCGCCACCACCGATCATGTTCTGTTGGACCCCCAGCATTGTGGACTATCGCCCGGCATCGCAGTTTCCATTGCAGCAAGCTCCGGCGCAGGACAGGCTTGGGAATTCTGTCCCACTCCTCCCTGCAATCGTTCCGTAGACCATCCAGGGTGTGCGGGCGGCGATGTTGAAGACGTCGTTTCAACAGTCCAAATGCTCAAAAATCCATTGGACTGGCATCTGGGCTTCTTACAGGAATGTTTTGAAACTGAATGACACGAATTCCTAATTCTTCTGCCATTTCCTGATAAAAACGTAGTGATGTTCTGGCGGTATGACTCGAAGCCTTGTCCATATGGATCATCACCTGGTTCGCGTCCATTCCATACAATCGTGGGATGCCTCTCCGATAGATACGTGTCAGAATGGAGTCTTCGAAGTATCTGACATTCACCTTCATGTTTTTGTCCACCTTTCGTATCATCAACGTACCCTCATATCCGAATCCCGTCACAACCATAAAGTCACGAGGGAAACTTTTCCTGCACTGACGAACAAAGTTGCTGCGCCCCTTGCCGTCAATGTTACGGTATGTGATCGCCCGAATGTGACCACCAGCAGTGAGATGAACATATGATTCATCCATTGTGACAACTTTCTTCCATTTGGAACCTGCCAGGTACTTATCATACAGTTTCCTGCAGTTCGTCTTACGTTCGGCAATGTGATGTGGTAGAAGGTGGTGTACACAGGCCTTCCACACATACTTCAACCTGAGGCGCTTGCGAATTGTTTTGTTCACAGTTGACGGTGCGAGGTGAAATCTGTGGGCCATATCACGTTGAGTCGGGGGATTTTTTTGGCATGCCAATCGACTGATCCCCCTTAGCACTACGCGTGACACTTTGCTTGCAGCCCTTCTCCTGGTGGTTTTCGTGGGTGAATGTTTCGCAAGGAGAGCCTGTTGTGTGTAACGGGCCACAATAGCTTTCGCAAGTAGTCACCCCGAGTGTTAACCCATTCTCCTGACACTGTTTCACAATGTGTACGTATGAAAACTTAGCATGGAAAAGGGCCATTACGTAACCCTTCCAATACCGGTTGATTTTTGGCACCATTTGAAAACATTCACTACCAACACTCACACACCTACAAGGTCAGACACAACACTGCTCCCGCCAGCAGACCCATAGTTCCAGCATGATACGCCAGGTGGCAGCACCGAATCGACAGTGGTCGGATATAAAGCGAAGCAACCTCTGTATTTGGCATTGTTAACTTATAGATTATTCTCGTGCTTAGTGTGCACTACTATTGATTTCTAATTCTAGCCATTCTTGGTATGATGAATCTTACTGCAAGTTAAAATATGGAATAATGAAAACAATAATAAAAATAATCAAAAGGAGATGTCTTTATAATGATTTGAACATTAATATTTTTTTTACATGCTTAACAAACAGTTTAGATGCTAATATTTGTATGTCTTCCAGGTTATTAAAAGGAATCTTGTGAAGGATGATGTATTCTGAAGTTGATGTTTTCATATGCAATTATACACTTGTTGATCCCGAAGTGTATCAACTATGGGTTGATGGACATTCATGTGAGTACTTCTAAAAAATAGTTCATTCATAATACATCCATCCACCCTGAATTTGTGTGAAATTCAATGTATTTCACTTTACAGAGAGGGTTTCTCAAACTTATTACCTTCTAGAAAGGTAAAGTACTTGTTCTTCTTTGTAGCTGATCAGTGTTGGTTCATTCATTCTTAGTTTTAGACTTTTAACCACTGTGTTAATTTTAAAATTACCAACATTTCGGAGGCTGATTCTGCCTCCATCTTCAGGGTAGTGTAATCTACTAAATCATGCTTCAATCCCTGGACACATGATGTGTTTGGGGAAGGTGTCTATATGGAGAGTGAGAGTAAATGGTTGCCTTGGAGGATCAGGTCTTGATGTGACAACCACACGAGGTGAAGCCTGGGTCACTGATAATCCTCCCTGGCACCTTCATGTACAAGAGGCCCTTGTGACCAGCAGATGAGGTGGAGCCTTGGCCACCGAGAATAATCCTCCAAGGCAACCATTTATTCTCGCTCTCCATATAGACACCGTCCCCAAACACATCATGTGTCCAGGGATTGAAGCATGATTTAGTAGATTACACACTACCCTGAAGACGGAGGCAGAATCAGCCTCCGAAACGTTGGTAATTTTAAAATTAACACAGTGGTTAAAAATCCAAAACTAAGAATGAAAGTACTTGTTGTTTCAAGTGAATATATTTAATTTATATTTTCCCAAGAGGCTGTGCTTATAGTATAACACCAGTATAAGCATTGCATAGTTTTCATTAATTTTTTCCAAATATATGTGTTTTATATGTGACACTGCACAGGTTAGGTTACCACTTTTGGCTATGAGTCTACATGTTATGATGGTAAGGGTACCATATTCTGTATCTATCGCAAAATAATATTTATATGTATACCCTTTATTTTATTTTATCATTTTCATTTTGATACAATTACATGATATTCATCTGGATTGCAATTGAAAATATTTTATATATATATATATATATATATATATATATATATATATATATATATATATATAAAATAGCTCTTTGTTCTCTGAATTTTTTGCATAATTTCAAGTCCTCCACCTTCTTCACCTTCGTTAAAATCACTTTTTATAATCCAAAAATATCTGAAAACTACTGTTGAAAATTTAGGGGTGAACATTTGTATCATTTTCTTAATGTATATCTTAGAACTATGAAAGCATTATGAAGAATTTTCAGTGAAAAATGCTAGCTCGACCAGGACTCGAACCTGGGTCTCTGGCATACCATGCATTGCTATACAATTGAGCTACCGAGCCAGCGTAGTTTTGCCTAATTTTGCGCTGTTGCTGTTTTACCTGTGTGGAATCATCTCTGCAAGTGCTACTGCAACGGGATCTGTTGCCTTTGAAGCACTGTAGACATTGACTGGTTTCTCCCAGCATAGAGATGTTAATTCATTAAAGTATTGTTGTAATATTAAGTAAGCAGTTCATATTGTATAATGTAATGTTTAATAATAATCTTCAATATGAAAAATAGAGATATCCTGATCTAATTCATGTTCCGGTTGGGAGGAAGTCAAATGAAAAATTGCAATCCGTGTTATGCATTCTCTGCCTTTCATTAACAACTAATCTTTCTTTACATGTTCAGCATCTGAAGCTGTAACAATCATGTTCCAACAAGGTGTAACACGCCAAACAGGAGCTACTATGGAACTTCTTGCTTCTGATGTTTTGGACCATTACCGCACCTATTGCTTGCTGGAACGTCTTCTGCATAATCCTACGAAGGTAGCAGAACAGCTTGCATTTCAAATTGACCCACAAACTCGACAGATTTTGATTGAAAAGTGAGTAGTGACTTCTGCCTTTTGTTGTTATTCTGAATTAATTTGCTCATGTATCACTATATTGGCTTTTAACCCTTTCCGGATGAGCACCCATCACTAAAGGATTGTCCAATAAGATGGGCTATTATCACACCACTTCTCTTGTGCATGTGTATTGTAGCCACCTCTTTCAAATTCCAACCTCTAGATGTCAAGTTTTCTTTGGTGCTGAATTTTACTTGTGTTAAAAATTAAGTACTCCCTTTGCTTTGCACTATACCATGTAGGCGTAAAGAGGGTGTGGAGTTTCTTCATCACAGCCGATGGTGGAGGTGATGTGATTATCACCATGCTTTTTACCCCCCGGAGTTCTCTCCTGGTACCCCCTTTATACGACGCTGGGTGGGTGCCGGAGCCCATAAGCCTCCGATGAATAGGTGGGAAAAAATACCAGTTCTCCCCAGGTCTCTTGCATGGTAGTCAGATGCCATAATGACTGAGCTACCGCAGCTACTGAATTTTATTTGTACTTGTTTCAAATTACATCACGGTTTTGTTTATTCTCTTTAGAATAGCATGAATAATTTATATGCATGTTGTGGAAAATTTTACGAGGATTCTGCTTCGCATTTCACATTTAGTGACAATTTCAATTCCAAGAAGAAGTTTTTTGGTTATTGATTCCTGTTCATTTGTAGCATTTTGACACCATGGTCCAATATCTTATTGGTAGTAACACATTGACATTAGGGAGATTCAGTGTGGATACTGTATGCACCAAATCGTAGCATCTAAGCAACATAAGAATTTTTTGCAATTTATATTTACATATTTGTATCAGCTTAGAATGGCAGTTTCTGATTGTCTTGGTATCCACCAAAGCAAGAGGTTGGTGATCACCCCAATGCCATGCACAATACATCTTGTTTCATGCAAATATGATGCTGTTTATAAAAGTTATTATTTTTCAATAGTGAGTTACTTTCCAGCCACCCTGAGATAAAAATATTACAAAATACTCTTCAGATTTATTTGAAAATACATACTTGGAAAAGTCAGCGATTTTATTTCACCAAAGTAAGTGGGAACTAGGGATAGACCATATTGGAAATTTCATATTGCGATATATCATCAAGAAAATATCGTCACCCAGACGATAAGATACGATATTTTTCCCATATCGTGATATCGGTGATATATCGTGTCCATGATATATGTTGCCAAATATCATGATGATATATCACCAAATATCGTAATGATATATTGCCAACATGATATATATTGCCAAATATCTTGACGTTATGTCACCAAAATATTGTGGTGATATGTCATGTACTAGTTTGTATCGCATGGATGATATTTTTCCAATATTGTGATATATCATCTGGACGATATATCGCCCAACGCTAGTGGCAACCCTGAAAAAACAAAGAAACAAGCAGAAGGGTTTTATGTATATTCCTTTTCCGGAATGTCTGGAGTAGCAACGCGCAAAGGCGAAAGCTTGTGGGCAGGGCCAGACTAGGTGTGGAAGGGTGCAGAATGCCGAATTCCCGTAGTAGGCTTGCGAGCTGTCATGTTTACTATCGAACTACTGTACCAGTCGAATTGCCCCCTCCCGCGTGATCCCCTCCACGTTGTTCATTGGAGGAGGCACACATCCGCAACGTGCGCTAAAGACAAGTTCACATTCTCTTACTCCAGACATTACGGAACAGTAATATAGCAACATTTCAACATAACTTATGAAGCTTTCATCACGCTAAATGATTGACAATTATGTATTCTGAACATGTAGAAATTGAGTCCACCTGTACAAAATCACGACATCATTATTGTTTTGTATATCACTTATACAGAGTGTTTTAAGAGCTGTGCAACCTGCTGTCGATTGTTAATAACATGAAAAGTTTCTTTTTTTTAAAAAAAATATGTAATATCTATCTTACAGAGATCTTTGAGGTTATTAATGATCAGATTTATATTTAAGTATAATTTCAAACATTCTGTACCAACAAAAGCAATTTTTGACTTCACTTAAAAGTAAAATATTTTCAGGTATTATGAATTTGATGATGCTGTAATTCGAGAGTTACTTGGAAAGAAATTATCTTCAAGACACAGGAAAGATTTGGATGAAGTAAGCGAGAAGGCGGGAGTTCTCCTAAAGTCATGCAGGTAGGCATAAGAATGGTAAAATTGCTTTGTTTATATGTGTGTTTTGTGGTACATCAATACAGGGATTGTAGTGAAAAAACTTTTTATTGGTCAGAGGATATTGAATATATATGCAGAGTTATTCAAATTAATTTCAACAACGTAAATATTTATTGTAATAGATGTTTATAATTATTTAAATGCAAATTAATATCAAATAAAAATCTTTCATATGAGCATTTCCATGAGAACTGAAACTTTGGAGGTGTAAAGTGAAAATTTTGCATAATATATATTTTGTATACAGTTGAGACTGTTCTATACGTGACTCAGTTCTGCGTATTATACGTAAATTACTGTAGATCCCAGTGTTAACTAAACCTTACTTGTACATAATGCATTTATACATAATTCAGTGTTATATGTACTAATTTTCATAAAATACTGTTGATTTGTAAGTAACCAAGGTACAACAATGTCCAGTGCTCAAAACATTTTCTTCAAAGCTAGGCGCCAGCTCTGAAAATCAGGCGCCAGGAAACCACCTCCTACCAATTGTGCATACTACAGTATGTTTCAAAGTCGCGCAATCTAAACTTTAAAAATGTATATAATGAAAAATTTTAAGAGATATTTACACCGGGTTTTATGCACTAAACTAATCCTGTAGGCTATCACTGGGTTCATAAATTTATGTTAGCATCTATCTAAATAAGAGCAATTACATTATTTTCAAATACATTGTTAATTTGCTGAAAACATCTGAGAACTGATTTTCAACAATTTATGGGATAATTTGTGTGTGTTTGACTGGTTGTAAAACCATTGCTTTGTGAGGTACAGCAGAGACAGGGCATTTTTATTGGAAAACCTCTTGCATATGAGTGTAAGAATGAGTAGTAAAATACTCTTCAGCAATGCACATGCACTGCTCCAATGAATATGCCATGCTGAATGTATTAAAAAAAAACAGGCACAGTAGCGGCGAAAGTGAGCAAAGAGAACAATGTAACCAGGGGCAGCCTAGGATTCTCTCAAGAGTCCAATTTCTGCACAAAATCTTGATTTTTCACATAAATGTATAGCCAATACTTAGACACATGTTGCATGCGACTGTTGGCAATATTTCGACCTGCTAGTGTTGCCATATACGGAGATATGTCCCAAAAATGGCACTTTTCACTCAACCCATAAAATCGCCAGTCAAAAATTCATCAAATATTGCACATGACCAATAGTGGTCGCAAATGACAGACTGACATGGCATCAGTCATCAATGTCTAATTATGACCCTTCGATAATTTCTTGCATATTTTTCTCACTTAGAAGTTCATATCTGGAAAAATTTGAATGCTGCTTTCCGTCAGTTATTAATTTATATAATTTTCTGTACGGAGTGAACTGAAAAATATCTCAATGGATGAGGCTTTATAATACAGAGAACCCGGTGTAATTATATTTTACAGTTTGCATGATATACATTTCCAAAGTTTGGGTTGTGCGAGTTTTGTAACACTGTATAAGATGTTGAGCATCACGGTATTCAAAACATCGCTAAATTATTTGAGGAAGCAGGAAATGGGGTGTTGGGGGACAAAGGGTAAGAAATTGTTACTAACTGTATGGAATGTTCACAATGTTGATAAAAAAAACATTCGCTAACTTACGCTGTACTGCAATTTGAACTTAGAATCATCAAAATTTCGTACATATTACAGCAAAAGATCACAGTCGCCAGGCTGAAATTTTAAGTCGCCATGACGACCTGGCGATGGGGATTTTTCCAGCCCTGACAATGTCATAGAAGTGACAGTATTTAGTTGCTGCTGGTCGGCCAAGGACAACAGAAATATGAAAAGAAACACTTGACCAAAAAGTAAAATTTACACAGAACGTAGATGCTAATCCACATAAAACTAAAACTAAAATAGCTGCAGATTTAGACATCGCTTATACCATACTTTGCACACTCATTAGAAAAAGAAATGCAATTGTAGACGATTTTTTAAAATTGGGTAGTAAAACTATAAAACTATAGTGCCTACTGTAGTATTTCAGTGTCAAAGAGTTCCCTAATAAAGTGGCAAATGGAATGTATTTAAGAATCAAACTTTTAGATTTGTTTATTTACCACTTTATGACGGAAATAACCTGTATTATACTCTATCTTGTTCCTCAAAATAGAAAAATTACAGTATTTTAATAATGACTTGACGTGGTATCGAAATCTGATTTGTAAGTCATTCTCAGTTACACCTAGGGGTGGGTGTAAGGGGGTGATCTTCCACATAGTACACCCAATTGTCAACATAGATCTACACGAATCCACCAGCCTTGGGCCTCACACGTCACTCGGGCCAGTCTTACAAAAACAAAAACAGCCTAGCCTAGTTACGCCCCCGCAGGCTAGTTGAAATGTGTAGGGGGGGGGGGAGTGTAAGGTGGAAATGTGGATGAGAGGCAGAGACAGACGTTTGGGTGCATACCTTGATCTGGTCTCCAGTTTCTCCCGCCTAAAATGTATTGCAAACCAGAATGTGTATAACATTAGAAATTATGTCATTTGGGGTAGTGAAAACCAGAAAATTATGAATTATTTGTATCAAATCATGTTTTACTAGTTATTGTTTCTTACAGGCGCCAGTTTGATAATGTGAAAAGAGTTTTTAAAACAGTTGAAGAGTTGCCTGGATTAGTGGTTCAGAATATACAGACAAATTTTCTTCTTCCAGAAGATCTTGCAAAGTAAGTACTTTTTTGTGTTCTGAGTACCAATTAATCTGTCCTATCCTTGGTATTAGTAAAGGAAGATGATGGACTTTCCTCTCAGAGTGAAAGTTAATTTCTCCAATTTGATCTTCTATTTGTTTTTGTATTCGGAAAACTCTTGTGAAGTTACTTCTTGCCTTGCATATATGGACAGCTCAGCCAATGATGGCATAACCCAAAAGAAACTGGGACGAAGTTGAATTTTGACATTTAGATCTCATGAGGAGGAGCATTTCCACAAAGATTTCTCCACCCTACATCCCCTCCCCTTCTTCCAAAGATCAAAATTGCATGTTTTCTGAAATTTCAGTACATTTTTTAAAAAAATCTGATTGATCAGTGAATACAACACTACATAGATACACTCTATACATAAGTGTGTAACTTCATAAGCTGATAGTTTATGAATGGATAATAAATTGCACATGTCAAAAAAAGGGGCTGATAATTTTTTACTAGGGATTGGCAACACTGACAAAGCTGCGGGTGCACGGAAGCATGCTTTAATATTCTGTGCCTGCAACAGAGGTATATTTCTCAGTGTGGAGGTGCGTATGTGTGAGTAGCAGGAAGTTGAAATGGCTGCTGTAATAGAATATCCCGCCAAGTGCGAGGTGAGGTTGGTGATTAGATTTCTCAACAAAAAAGGACTTGAGTGCAGCTGACATTCATCGGGAATTGTGTGCCATTTACGGACCAACAGTAATGAGTGAAGGAAAGGTAAGACAATGGTGCCATGCTTTTCGGGAAGGACGTTCAAATGTTCATGATGACGACCAGAGCAGCAGGCCTAGTGTTCAGACAGACGACCGTGTGCAACGTGTTGATGAGAATGTGCGATCCAATCGCCATTTCACTATTACTGATCTAGGCAAGGAGTTTCCTGAAGTGTCTGATGTAATGGACAATCTGGATTATCGCAAACTGTGTGCGAGGTGGGTCCAAAAAATGTTGAGGAACAGTCACAAACATGAAAGAATTAAATGAGCACGTGCTTTTTTGGCCTGCTGAGAGAAGGATGGGGATGACTTGTTTTCTCACATAGTGACTGGAGACAAAACCTGGATATCGTACGTCACTGCTGAGTCAAAGCAGCAATCCATGCAATGGTGTCACTCCGGTTCACCGAAACTGAAGAAATTCAAACAAACACCATCACATCGCAAAATCGTGGGAACCGTGTTTTGGAACCAAAAAGGTGTAATCCTCGTGGAATTCCTGGAACCGGGACGAACCATCACAGCAGATATGTATTGCCAAACACTGTCTAATCTGCGACGTGCCATTCAAAACTGGCAAAGAGGAATGTTACGGTCTGGAATTCTGCTTATTCATGACAACACCCACCCACACACAGCTGACCATAATGTTGCGACAATTCAAAAATTCCGATGGGAACTTTTTAATCACCCACCATACAGTCCTGATCTTGTCGCAAGTGATTACTTTCTGTTCCTTCACCTCAAGAAGTGGCTTGCTTTGCAACGTTTCGGTGATAGTAAAGTTCTCAAGACATCAGTTCTCGACTGGCTGAGATCCCATGCGGCAGATTTCTACGCAGAGGGTCTACGTAAACTTGTTCCATGGTATGCACTTGTATAGCATCAAAATAAAATTTTTCTCGCTTGATTTTATTCTCTGTAATAACCAATCGGCCCTTTTTTTTTGTTGACATGCCCCTCGTACTATCAATGTCAATTCACCAAAAGTGATGGGACAAATCAAGGGGCTGTATTTTGAACATATCTGCTGCCTCACTAGGCTAGTGTGGAGGATGGGATACTTCGAAAAATTCAAATTATAAAAGGGATGGAGTGATATCTCATTTGATGGCCATGTAATTTCAAGTAACTTTTATGGGAAATATTTTACGGTTTGCGTCAGGGTTTTCAAATAGATGCCCAAAAACTAACCTTTAGCATACGATTTGACTACCACATGTATACCCATTGAGGACAGATGGTCGATATTTCGACCAGCAGTGCACAGCAGCAATTAATGTGCCATTTCTTGAAAGCTATACATGATATTTCAGTTATGTCTTTTTTCAAGTGAAGTCTGAAAAAATCCTTCGTTTTTATTTCCTTTGCCTTTGTTACCACCATATTATAATGGGATAGATTTCTAAAAGTGAGTCTTGTCGTGAAAACTACTGCATCGTTTTGAGAAATTTAAATTCTACAAGCAAGAATGAGTTAAGAGCAACATTTGAAGCAATGTGGTTGAGGGGGGGGCTGCTTTGCCCCGACCATGTGTTAGCACACAGCAGCAATTAACGCATCATTCTTGAAAACTATGCACATATTTCATTTCTGTCTTTTTTGTTCATTAGTTTATGTGTACTCGAATTACAAAATAATACATCCGTTGTTACTATTATTAACAAGCACCGTTTGAAAAAGCCCTTTGTTTCCTTTTTGTTTCTATGGGATAAATTGAAGATAAAAGGCTGCAACTCCTCAACCACTGCATCTTTTTGAGCAATTTAAATTCTAAATGTAAGCATGAGTAAAAAGCAACCTTTTAAGTAACATCCAACAAATAAGGGTCCAGGGGGAAAGTGGAGGCAAGGGCCCAATATTCAAAATTTTTCATAATTACGAACCCAGAAATTTCCATATTTTTTTTTCCCTCGAAGTTGCAGCATGTGCATTACATATCCTCATAGAGTAGTCTTTTGTCGTGTTCCCCTTCAAATTTGGTCCATCCAACATCCATAGGGCTGACACTAAAAGTGAAATTCCGGACATTGTTCCAAAGCTGGCAACACTGCCTCTTCATATAATGTTATTATTTTTTACCCAAGAAGTATCAGTTTTATATCAACAAAATTGCACGGTTCTAGGAATGTACCACTGCTACATACTACATTTTTCATTCACTTTGATTTAATCTTTCTTGTTTAACATTAATTATTGGGAGGCACAATGTTTAAATTTTACCTCCGCTAAATGCCCTGTCTTTAAGACAGAAAACCAAACCAAGTTCATCTGTCTACGACAATTAGTTCTCGAGTTACAATATTTTCTTTGTATTTCGCAGCAAGTTTGAAAAGCATGTACTTGAAAAGGCAAAAGTCAGGCTTATATTTGAGTGGATCTCAAAAACTACTTCTTTCTCATTCTCATCTTATTATTATAATTTTTAACAGGCTAAGAGTGTATTGTAAATGCTTCATTCATTTCTAAGTGCTTAAACAGTCATTCATTGGGACTAGAAAATTGAAAAGAACTGATATCAAGTATGTTTAAAAAAGGTATTGTGTAAAAATTATCGCTCGTAATTATAGTTTTTGTTGCTTTTCGTTGTTCTTGTTATTTTCTATTGTACATTCCAATGTAAAATGGCAAATGATGTATTTGGAATCCTTTGTTAAATAAATAAATAAATACACACACACACACACACACACACACACACACACACACACACACACACACACACACACACACACACACACACACACACACACACACACACACACACACACACACACACACACACACACACACACACACACACACACACACACACACACACACACACACACACACACACACACACACACACACACACACACACACACACACACACACACACACACACACACACACACACACACACACACACACACACACACACACACACACACACACACACACACACACACACACACACACACACACACACACACACACACACACACACACACACACACACACACACACACACACACACACACACACACACACACACACACACACACACACACACACACACACACACACACACACACACACACACACACACACACACACACACACACACACACACACACACACACACACACACACACACACACACACACACACACACACACACACACACACACACACACACACACACACACACACACACACACACACACACACACACACACACACACACACACACACACACACACACACAGAGATATATCAGTTTGTACAAATTTAAATATGCATAGAAATCAGTTTTAACCCACCTAATCAAATGTTTCGTGCAAATTATACAAATTATGCATTGTTGTCAGGATAATTTGACTGCAAGATCAGTGAAATTCAGATCTATACTTTCCTTGTAGATACCACTGATATTTTGTATATAATTAAATATACGTATAATACTGTTAACTGCATTTCCAACACTCAATTTAGATAACCTTTTATTGTATTTATTTATTGCATTATTTTTCCAGGAAATATGGTGCTGTTGTTTTTATGGGCTGCATGAGGTTTGAAACCAGCAAAAGGAAACTACAGTTTCTGACATTTTCAGACCTTTTCCATTGTGCACAAGTGATGATGTCATCATGGACGTGTCGAGAAGGAGGACCAGAAGCCGATGATACAGATCTGGATCGTGAATTTCTTCTCGATTTACGTGAACTCAGGATCCTCCTTGACAAGGAGAAAGAACACAAACAGTTAAGAATTTTCCTTTCATTACATTAAATGTACACTGTTTTTCGTTAGTAGTCCATGTGCCTTTTGGTTGACATATTTCAATACAGCATTTCTTCGAATGTAAAATGTCATCGAATGCAAAGTGCACCTTAATTATCATTTGTCTTTGAGGGAAAATAAAGAAACTTCCAATTTAAGGTGTACAGACCATTAATACGAGGGTCACTATTTATATTTTGAGCCTAACAATGAAAAAACAGGAATTTGGCATTGAAAACTGCTTTATTGTTTTTCGAAGTATTCTCCTTTATGGTCAATATACTTTTGCATTCGTTCGAACCATTTGTCAAAGCAGTTTTTCCAATCTTCTTGAGACACGTCCATAATATTGTTTTTGAACGCATCAACGGCGTCTTCCGCCGACGAAAATCATTGTCCAGGCAATTTATTCTTGACATTCGGGAACAAGAAGAAGTCATTGGGTGCCAAATCAGGACTGTACGGCGGATGACCCATCAATTCGATTTTTTGACTGTTCATAAAGTCGGTTGTTAGACGAGATGTGTGACAGCTGGCATTGTCTTGATGAAGAATGATCCGACGGCATTTGTTTGTTTTCCGTATTTGACCGAAGACCTCTGGCAAACAAATTGTTGTGTACCATTCAGAGTTGACCGTTCTACGTTCCTCTAAAGGCACAGTTGCCACATGACCAGTTTTCCCGACAAAACAGGCGACCATTTGTTTCGATGTGCTTCGAGCGCGAACAACTTTTGTTGGATTGGGTTCATCTTGAAACACCCATACAGTCGACTGCTGTTTACGTTCCGGCTCATATGCATATATCCATGATTCGTCACCTGTTACAATCTTATATACGTCTTTTGAATCACCACGATTGTATTTATTGAGCATTTGTTTGCACCAATTGAGGCGAGCGTCTTTTTGAGTTTTTGTCAAATTGTGTGGGATCCAACAAGAACATACCTTTCTCACAGCTAAATGATCATGTAATATTTTATATATGCTGGTGGAACTAATGCCTATGGTTGCCTCAATCTCACAGTATGTCACATGACGATCTTGCAGTATTATGTTTTGCACAGCATCAATGTTTTCTTGAACAACAACTGATTTTGGACGACCTTCGCAAATCTCGTCGGTGAGGGAATGGCGGCCACGATTAAATTCGTTATACCAGCGTTTCACAGTGGCAAAGGATGGGGCTTCATCGCCAAATGTGGAAGTAAGTTGATCGATGCACTCTTGTCTTGATAATCCACGTCGAAAATCGTAAAAAATCATCGCACGAAAATGTTCACGAGTTAATTCTATTTTATTGTAGTCGCACAATCTCCAAGGCAACATAAACAACATAAATGAAGCTATTGACAAAACATTTGAAGTATGTTATGGTCAATAATGCCAGATGATTCCGTGCAAACTTCAAATCGCGCCTAACTTCAATCAGTGTTGCCAAGGCTCAAAATATAAATAGTGACCCTCGTACTGGTAATTTATTAGAACAATTCTGTAGTAAATAACTGCTGTAATTGACCTCTCTGACGACGAATGAACACTTCACTGACAGTAAATCATCGACCAGCTTCTCGGTTTCCAAATTCCTCGGCACACAAAATAACTTTATGTTTAAATGCTGCATCATATGAGTGTCTTCTGTTTCCGTTTAATGTGCACTTTTCAGAAGCTGACTCACTGACCACCTCTTTACTACAAAGAGCACAATTATAAATCTCCTTTCTTTATTTCCCTTTGTACTTCACTGTTGTAAGAAATTTAAAGGGAAGAAAATTTCGTTAAGGGTGATTTTGGTAAAACATAAAGGAAGGAACTTGATTACTGAAATTAGCAAATATCCATTCTATATTACACTAATGCTGTGGTATGGCTATACATATATACAGGGTGCCATTTTAATGGTGCCCACGATCCACAGAAACATATAGAGGACATAAAAACAAACAGGTTTTCTCCGTAACATTTTTCTTGTTGGTCCGATGTTTAGGTGCTACAGTCATTTAAAAAAAGCCCATTTTGCTGCTTGAACACAACATTTGATTGCATCTGTGACGTCATTTCCTGCAGCGAGACAGTGCATGGTAGTGTTGCAAGGAACATGCAAATTTTGTGAAAAAAGACAGACTACCAACCACATTATGAGCTGTAAAAGGAAGATAGGAACGCGTCCAGTGGACCAAAAATCCAGGGTAACACGCCCTACCAGCCAGAAGCCCAGCAGTGATCCCAGGTGAAGGAGGAAGTGAACCAACAATACAAAAAATGGTAATAAAACAATGTATTCAAAAGGAAGTGGTAATATCGGATTTTGTCTCTTAGCCTACATGTCAAATATCATCATCAACAACAAATTTCATTGGACTTACAACTTACATCTGGCTGTTTACTTCCAGCTACATGTCAAATACTTGCAAATCTTGTTGCAAAGTTGATATCTACAGGTTTGTAAATCCATTTATCCTGATACATGCATTCTGGTGCTGATAATGGAAGCATCCGAGGTTCATGTTATGTTATGGTTACATAACATACAACCACTGTAACAACCTAATCATGAATCAACAGCGAATCTACTGCCGTGTTCACAGTCGCAAACTATTACATGTGTATCCGGTTCGTAGATAAACACAGTCGTTGGAGAGCTTTTTTACTACTACTTATATCCCTGTATTTTCAACCACTTTTGTCCCTTGCTGCATAATGCTCAGAATATACATTACATTATGTTACCTTCAAAATTTTGAGTTCTTTCATTTTCATTTTGTCAACTGTTCAGTGTGTCGCAGACAACCAGTATCACAAGGATGAAGTGCATAGACTAAACTGTAGATGCCAGCTTTGCAACAAGATTTGCAAATATTTGACTTATAGGCTGAGACCAAATTTAATATTACCACTTCCTTTTGAATATGTTGTTCTGCCATTTTTTGTGTCATTAGTTCACTTCCCGTTGGGATACTGATCATGTTTTCTTGCTTTGTCTTACAGTACATAATATGCCTGGTTATAGCTATGTTATTTTTCACAGAATATGTGTGTTCCTGGCACATCCCGCCCTGCTTCATGACAGAAAATGATGTCACAAATGCACTCAAATGTTGTGTTGGGTAGCCAGCATTCTGGCGGCAAAACAGTTTTTTTTGGAATGACTGTAATGCCAAAACGATGCATCGAGAAAAATGTTTCTCTGAAAAGTTGTTTGTTTTGATGTCCTCTATATGTTTCTGTGGTCAGTGGGCTCCATTAAAATGACACGCTGTATACTCAGATCCAAGATGCCATCGAATGCAAGGCACACCTAAATTTTCAACATCCAAAAACTGAAAGAAAGGTGTGCGTTAGATTCGAAGAAATATGGTAATATTTGCAGTTTAGAATTGTCATATTTCAATAATAAATATATGCAGTTCTTTTCATCATTTTTCAAGCTTATGAAAAAGAATACAAAATATGTACACTTTTGTGCATTATAGAGGGTGGTCCATATAGGTGTCAAAACATGTACAGGTGGGGAAACATGGATTAAATGTCCTGATATGTGATATAAAAGGGGGGAAAACATATTAGGATATGCTACCAACATGCTGACCATATTGAAGGTGCCGTGTTGGAGTCAACTTCTCCTCTCCCCTAAAGGTTAAATAACAATATTGTTGTGAATGGGAGTTCTGTATTTGAATTGAACACTTGTAAGATTAACATATACATTTTGACATACGATGTTTTACTACATGGTTATGTTTTGTTGGTGCATAGTTCAGATGAAGTTTCATAGCAAAGTTGGTGTCCCTGATACTCATAGGTGCTTCTTTATAGAGCAAAGGAGATATGGTCTTGATAAATTTATTGTGAACTAGTTTGATACATGTACAATGAAAACCCAATTTTATGTTCCCAGATTTCATGTATTCCCGTATTATGGTCCCAACATAGCAAAATGTTATAAAATTTTCCTCGGTTTTAAATTTTACTCCATTTTATTTTTTTTTCAGGTAAGTCCCCTGAAAAACATAAAATCGAGGTTCCACTGTATATGTTTTTTATCTGTTGAAACTTTAGCTTATTATCTTTCAAATCATATGTCTTGTATAACTGATTGATAATGTTCTATTTAAAACAGTTTAGTGTGTCAAAAGTTGAAACCACAATTACTGGAACGACCATATCAGGAATTGGAGGCAAACTTCAGAGTGTATTCGCGGGCCCTGATAGGTGTGGCATGTGGTCTGCACCGTGGAAGAGAGTTGAAGTTGTTCTTTGTTGAACTGGTGGAAAGGTGCGTGGAACCATGGAGGCAAGGCTCATGGAGTCACACAGACTTACGAAACTTCCTCACAGCTTATTCACAAGCAGCCCTTGAAATGGATGTGCTAAGGTAATTCTTGAAATGCCATGGTATTGTATCGTTACATACAGGGTAGAATTAACATAAGCCTTTAGCAGATGCAAATTTATTTTATACTTTTAGCCTCTTTGGATGAGAGGTTTGCAATTGCACACTTTTCAAATGTTCAGCAATGAGAAATCATTGGAAGGCAACTATTTAGAGTATTTAGTGGTTAAATAGTTGTGGTTCTATGATTATTGTTATTTGAAAAGTCACGCAATCGAGATTTGAAGGTACTTAACTTTTAAACAAAAAGTGATAAAGACATGAACGTTGCACTATTATAGTCTTTGTGGATGTTTTTTAAATATTAAACAAGAAAATGATTCTCTACAGTATGAGGGAAAAGCTACTAAGGTGAAAGAAATTTTTTGTACGAAGTAAAGAAAAACATGGATAAAACAAGAACAAGACATGCAAGAGTCATTATTGTTTAATATATGTGCTAACAATAATATGAAATTCCACTGGGAATTCCTGGTGAATGTGGCAAGCATCCCGTACAAATGTACCTAGCAGGAACACATCTAGTACGGATGTGTCTAGTGAGTCTTTCCCCTAGTATTAGGATTGTTTGCAAAAATAGCCACAAACACAGGAAAGAGAAGACTTCTGATTGGCAAGCTGAGTAATTAGGCAAAGTTAACAAACTGGCAAATACTGAGGATTTCAGAGATTGAGATATGTGTGCAAACAGAAATGCTGTCTGTGCTGTTGCTGGCTGTAACTGAACTTTGAAGGTAAGATTACAGGCTAAGTTCAGTGTTTCGAATGTTAGATTTCTCCATTTTTATTAAAGATTAGATTGGGTTATCATGTAGACTAAGATTAACCTCTTGGTGCCCAAGTATCTCGATCGAGATACCTTGTTATGCTCTTAGTTTTTACGTTATAATGTCCCTATTTTTGGCTGGAAATGTGATTTTCTTCTTTCATATTATTGTTAGCACATATATTAAACAATAATGACTCTTGCACGTCTTGTTCTTCCATAAAAAGGTTGGAAAATGGCGGCTTCCTTTGAAACTGAGTCAGTGGCGCATAGACATGTCTTTTGGGGGTACAAGTCATGTTCTATTGATCATATGATAATAGTGCATTATTTTTCTTTTTCCAAACATGCCTGCAATCATTTTCATGTGTATTTTCACAATGTCCAGGAGCGGAGGGGGAAGGGGCATTTTTCTTCAGAAATTTTGAAATTTTCCAGTTCCTCCCCTCCCCCTGCATTCATTTATACACTCAATGTGCAAAAATTTTATATAGTCCGATTTTATGGTTTATTCCGCGTATAACGGTACTTTATTCGTCTCAAGGTAACTGCGCATTTTGCTGAATGGCTCAGTGGCGTACAGACATATCATTTTGGGGTTACAAGTCGTGTTGTATTGTTCATATCATAATACTGCAATTATTGTCTTGTTCATAACACTCCAGCGATTATTTCCATGTGTATTTTTACAATGTCCTGTACTTTTTTGTCGGGTCGGAGGGGCGAAACCCCCAATTCTTGGATTATCCAGTTCCTCCCCTCCCCTCCCTCGATATATACACCGAATGTGCATACATATTATATAGTCCGAATCTATGGTTCATTCCGCGTATAACGATGTATTATTCGTCTGTCTACAGCAACTAGGCTCCAATCTACAGTAATTTTTATAAAACTCTGTTACAGGGAAGCTGATGTGAAGGCTACGTGGGAGCGATACATGTGTGTTGTTTCAAGCTGCCTGCTCAGAATGTATCACCCATGAAGATATTTCGAAGTATTAAAAACTACTGAATGCTAAGACTTATTGCATCAGTGCAATGCATCTTGTGAGTACAAAAGAAGAAAAGAGCTACGGTTTTGTGCTGTGTGAACATATAGTTATTTCTTGTTTGTAGGTACACTGTTTCATTACTTTTTGTAACTTTTGTACATTCTGTATGTTCATTGTCAAAACTTAGTGCACTCATATGATCTGATAAAATATGCAATACCAAAGAACAGATAAATAGTAATGTTCTATCAGTTGCTGTAAAAAATAATTGATGTACATGCTAGTTGTATATTTATGTATCATTAAACTATTACTTAAAAAATGCTATGGTAAAAGATTTATTTATATAGAAATGATCCACTTTCACAAAAAAGTGGGATTGCACCCTCAAGTGTAAACCGTGATGTCAAACAAAATTGCCTCCCCGATGGTGCAGTGGTTGAGTCGTCGCCTTGTAATCAAGAGGTCCCAGGTTCGATACCCAGTGGAGGCACATAGTGGTTTGGATCCCACTTTAAACTGTAGGTCCAGTCTCAATTAGCCTTACTGTGCATAAAGTGGACTTAAAGCACCAACTCAAAACCATGATGCCAAATAATATTCCTGTATTGTTAGCATTCTAAATTCTGTTGATATTTATAAATATCTATCTGGATTATATGTTTTGAAGCTTAACAAACAAAACTCTCACAATGTTAAGGTACCACAATTCAATTTGTGTATAGGAACTTTAAAATACATTGCTTTTCACATTTGAGTTGTCTGTCGAGAGGCGGCTGGCATGCCAGGCAGTGAGAGTGCATCTGCCAGCATTTAGACTCATAATTGTAAGCTGACCTTGGCACTGGATGCAACAGTGCTTCAGTATCCAGATACATGCTGTCCAGTTTGCACATGTTTGTGAAGCGTTAAGGTGTTAACAAATGTTTTAGATGGTTTTGTTTTACTTTACGTATGACTGGTACTTTCCTTCAGTCTAATAATGCCATGCTACACATACAACTTGAAACAACAGATTTTTATGTAAAAATTTTCAGCAAAAAATGCAGGCTCGACCAGGACTCGAACTCGGGTCTCTGGCATACCGTGCCATTGCTTTAACCGCTGAGCTACTGAGCCGTTGCGGTAGCACTGGCAGAGACGATTCCACGCAGGTAAAACAGCGATACTGAAAGATCAGGTGAGGCCAGGCCGGCTCGGTAGCTCAGCGGTTAGAGCAATGGCACGGTATGCCAGAGACCCAGGTTGGAGTCCTGGTCAAGCCTGCATTTTTTGCTGAAAATTTCTACGTAGTACAACTCCTGTGTGTGCCTAATCTACAACAGATTTTTATGTACGACACTCACGTCATTACACATTCTTGTAGGGAAGTTAGAAGGTGTTTTGCAGCAGAATTTCCAGATGTTTCTGTACCATGCAGAGACTGTGTTTCATAACTTTTTAACAAATTTAGGGAAACAGGGTCTGTTCTTGATAAGAAACGAAGGATGAAACAGCATGTGCTTACTGAGGGGAAACTAGACATCGATGGAGCACGATTGGAACATACTGCTCATACTCGCCTTGCACAAGAAACACATTTCCATGACGTCTGCATGGTTGGTGAACTACCAAGCTTTTAAACCTGAAGCCATGCATTAGAAAAATTGAAATAAAATATCAGGAGAGATATTGAAGCAATTTTAGAAGAGAAACTGAAACGTGTTAGTGAAAATTCCTTAAAAAGATGCCATATATGTGTGGATGCAGTAGGACAAAATTTCCAATACCTCTTGCAACAAGGCACATGCTCATTTTAATTGTAACTGCCAATATAATTGTGTGGGATTATTTCATTTTTCGGATGTTGTATCCAGTTTGCTAAGCAGACATGCTCTTACTGCCCGTAATGGTAGCTGCCGCTCCATGGACAACTCAACTGTGAAAGGCACTGTCGGAAGTAGTATTTCTATGCTGAAAGGAAAGGGAACACAATTCAGGTATTACTACAATTATTGTTGCTAACAAAATAAAGGCACTAGTCAACAATAGTCGATAGTAGTGTATTTGGGCCGTTTCAAAATAGTACTTAGTAGGTATGGTCTTTTTTTACCAATTGAATATCACTTTTTGACATACTTTGACAATTTTTTGTCGATGTTTTAGCGTTTAGCGATGTTTTAGTACAAATTTTTACTATACTCATTTTTCCCCCACTCGTACTTGGTAGGTATATCATGATGTTACGTGATACAACTTAACCTATCCTTTTTTTACGATTATTTAATTTTTTTACGATCCTAAGTGATATAACTTAACCTATCATTTTTTTTATTTATGCACTGTTTGAACGTTATTATTTGAGGATCATATTTTGTAGGTATTTTTTTTATCAATCGAATATAAGTTTTTGACATATTTTGACAATTTTTTGTCGATGTTATAGCGTTTAGCGATGTTTTAGTACAAATTTTCACTGCACTCATTTTTTTCCCTACTCGTACTTGGTAGGTATATCACGATGTTACGTGATATAACTTAACCTATCTTTTTTTTTTACGATTTTTTAATTTCTTTTACGATCCTAAGTGATATAACTTAACCTATCATTTTTTTTTATTTACGCACCGAACTAACCTACAAGGGGGACTCTGTTTGTTTTAATATTTCAGTATTATAAGGTTTTCACAAATTTTATATAACCTAAAATGTGTTGGATGTTGATTTTTAGTATGTGGCAATTTTTTATGAATTTTAAAACTGTTCCGTCACCCTCTCGTTCTTCACGTCGTAGGCGAAGGACTTCTCTGCAATCAGGATGACGCTGCATAGAGTATCGGCAGGCAGCGCGTCGTGGAACTCGCAGACGACCTTGATGTTGGTTCGATCGTTGACCACAACCTTCTTCCTCTTAGATGTGTTGATGACGGTCATGGGTCTCCGGGCTTTGAATTCGCTGGGCGCGTAGTACATGTCCACGCTTCCCTCGGTCACGCGTTTGTAAGCCGTGTAAGCCTCGTAAAGTTTGAGGTAATCGTCTTTGGTCATGTCGAGGTTGTAATTCTCGCGCGGGAACACTTCGTTGCGTCCGTTCTTCAGATAAACGTTCTTGATCTTGCAGTCGTCGAACTTGCTGGAATCTTTCTCCTGATCGTTATCGCGCCCGGTCTGAAAAAGCACTACGACGAAATCTGGCATGTCGAACTGTATGTTGTTGAACTGCGTCGTCACGTCGAATTCCATGTGACTTCCCGACGCCATCTTCTGCACGCACTGGTAACCGTGAAAGTGAATCAACACCTGCGGACTTTTCAAGATCTCCGCTTTGTACTTGAGGGCGTAGTTCGTTTCGTATTCCACCACCGGCATTCTCAATTCCATGCTCCGGATGACGCATTTCGCTGCTTCGGGTAAAGTGTTGGCTATCGGCGTGGTGCCGTCCGGACCCAAAGTAGCGTATCGCATCAATGCGTCGTTGTCGTTGGCCGCTCTTCGAAACGTGACCCTCAGTCCTCCCTTCCACATGATCTCCTTGTAGTCCGAGAAGAAACCAGGCAGCAGACGCATGGGAAAGAGCACCGTGTGACTTTTCGTCGATATTTTGGTTCCGGCTTCGAATCCCCCGGCCTGGTAGTACGCTGCGTCCGTTTTGGATAATTTCAACGTTCCCACTGCCGTCGACGTGATGCCTGGATAATCTATTCTGTCGATGACGGTGTTGTGTTTCCTCACCTCCACCTGCGAGAACAGGTAAGGCACGAAGTTGTCCACGAGTATCAAGGTTGCTGCTGCGGGAAACGCGTCTCCGCTTTCCTTCTTCACCACGTCGAATTGAAGGTAGAGGTCCGCTCTGTGAGGATGAATGAACCCATCGCCTACGTCCACATCGTATTCGATCTCCCTGTTCGCCTCGTTGAGATTGGCGAACGTGCGACGGTTGGGAGGGAAAGATTGCAATTCGTAACTTTCGATTTGCTCCATTTTACATGTGTGGTTATTTATTATACGTTGATCTCCACGATGGCCGTCGTAGTGGCACCTGCGAAATCCACCACGTCTCCTTTCTCGTTCGTCACCACCAACTCTATGTCGTCTATGCGGTTGCGACATACTGGAAAATAGATCGGCGAAGAGGGCGTGTAGATGATCGGTTCCATGAACTCGGAACTTGGTTTGAAAGTGGCTATGATTCCCGTCTGCTTGTGACTTCCTAATAATCCGTCCGAAGATTTCGTGATCATACCTTCGGCCACGTTGCAGTGTACGTTCAAAGTCTCTATGGCCAAGAATTTAGGAATGTTGGTTGCCACGTGCTTGATGCCAGCTTCGAGTTTGGTGTCGTTCTCGAAACCTAAAAGTTCTCCCATGGTGCCCAGGTCCACGGTCTCCGTCGCCGACAGGATTTCCACTCTGTGCGTGACCGAATTTTGAGAAAGGTATGTGCCTTTGGGTAATTGAGCTTGCAAAGTGGAAAGATTGTATTGTCCTGGCGTGACGACGACGTGTTCGCTTCCGACGCTAATTTTGTTGTTGTGCTGGGTGACGTTAGGTATGAGGTACATGCTGTAGAATGCACGCAGAGCCACGGATTTAGGATAGACGATGTCGTCGTGCAGCGTGAGTTTCAAGATTGAAGATTCGCTCGTGAGAAGGAACACGCCCATCCTAGTGATGCTGTTTGAGGTTCCACAATGCTTTCTGGAAATCCTCGATCGTAGGGTTATTTATTTTAGAGAGAAACGCGAGCACGGAGAGGCAGAGATGACCGCAGTTCACGTCTCCGAAATTTTGAATGCGTTCGTCGTTGTAGTATATAGAGGTTTTGTTTGTTTTCAGATAATCAATTAAATTTGCAGGTGGAACACCTCCGAAAGAATCGAAAACGAATGCTTTATCATTGTCATTTTTGTGGTAACATATCCAATGCGTGCCTGGATTTTCTTGACCTTCCAAGTTGACTACTCCGCATTCTCTTTTTTTAACGCTTGAAGGTAACGAGTCGGACATGAAAACTCCTCTGAAGTGTTTGATTTGTAACGGTCCGATCAGAGATTCAATGTCTCGGTTGGTGAGTGCTTCTGTTTCTTTTTTTTAAACTTCTTCATCACGCCCTTCCCTTTCTTCTCCATGGCCAGGTTGTGACGTTTCTGTTCTTCCAACTCGGCCTTGTTCTTCTTCGAGTCGATGACGGTTTTCGCGATGGCGGCACTTCCGCCGGCCAAACTTCCAACGGCCCCCAATGCTGCCAGGATGGCCGGGATGCTGAATATGAAACCTCCGATCTTTTGCTGTTTCCGCGAACGCTGCAATCTTTTCAATTGAGGTGTGCTGAGCAGCAATTTCATTCCGTGTCCTTTCGACAAGCAAGAACGTTTCTTCTCGCGTTGTTTCTTGGTGAGTAACCCATCGAGGGCACCTAGATTTTTTAGATTGGAGTATGGTATCTGGTACACGACACCCTTGGGCTTCATGTTGATGCTCTATGTGTTATTTTCACAGTATGTTATTTATATATATATTCTGATATTTTTTCTTGTGTAGTTTTTTACGGTATGTTATTTATATATTTTCAAGGCCTCGCAGTCGTTACACAAATTCTATTACGTGCTTCGTTTTCTTGCCAAGAAGTTCTTTTGTCCCCTTGTACACGATTCGAGTTTTGTTCTCGATTAAAATAGATAGCTTCTCGTCGGATAACATGTTAGCGTATCGATCTGGTAAAAATAGACTGTATTGTGCGTTGAGCAACAGGCGTACCTTGGGACCATACTGGGTAGAAACGATTGAACCGGAAGTTATCGTGTAAGGTTTGTCGACTTCCAATTCCTGAATTTTTACATACTCGACTGACAAATTTAGCATTTGTTTTAATGCTTGGAGATCGCTCATTTTTTCAGTTGTCAGAGTGTTAGAGAGAAATTTAATTGCTTTTTTTCACTATGTGTGTTATTTATATATACCAAAAATTATTTTTTTACGATGTGTGTTATTTATATATCAAGTTTTTTTTTTACGGTATGTTATTTATATACCCCACCCCAATTTTTGTTTCGTGTTCATGGCGATGGTGGTACCCAGTGCGGCGACCCGTTCACCCAGCGATGCGTCTCTGCTCACGAACCTTTCGAAAGCTGCATGTTCCAATTTTTTGTCTGCTTCGTGACGTGCATCCAGATCCGTCTGCGTGGTGTTGTAAGCGATGTCGTGATCTTTGCATGCCGCGTCCAACGGATTCACACCCTTGTCTCCTCTCTCCAACCTTTTCTCGAGTTTGGTACCCGGCCCGCAGTACTGGTAGCCAGGTAGATGCATCTCGAAAGGTAACTTGTTGATGATGTCGTTCACGAGTCCCTTTCCTTCGGCCACGTTCCAAAATTTCGGAGGCAGCGTGTTGATGATTTTGATCAGGTAACCTATGCCCTTGTCGTCGTTCACGATGAAGTTGGAAAGTTTCGTGCTGATCATGTCCACGATGCCAACCTTCACGTTGTAGAAATTACGGTTACCTGCATTCTCTTCGCCGGCTATCACCAACAATCGGTCCACGAGCTTCCTAACGTCGTCCACCCAAACGAATTCTTTGGGTAACGTGTTGTAGCGTTTGACGCCGCTGCCTGTTTTGACCTGGTTCCAAATCGGTTTGATGAGATTCCTGTACTTCTCGCCGCTGCTCGATTTCACCCTATTCTGCGAGGCGTCGTTGTTCTGGTACAAGGCATCCGTCATGATCAGAATTTCCTTGTAACTTTGGTAATCTTCGTCGGTGTAATCTTTCGGCTGCTTTTTGGCGACGAGTTCCCACAGTCCCACCGTACCTGGATACCTGGTCCAACTATCCTTGTCGCCTAAATTGACTTTAATGTCGTTGCCTTCGAAGGTCACCTTCGATTTCCCAATCTTCCACACCACACCGCCGCCTTCGCTGGTTTCCATGCTGGGATACAATCCGAACACTTCATCCTTGTCGAATTTCCCCGTGCTCAGGTAGTCTCGTGCCAAAGGTCCCAACTCGATTTTATCCGAAGACGACGACGTGCTGCCTATGGCTCGACGTCGTGCCGGTGCATCCTTCAGTTCGAACGGCGTCGAAGGAATGCTCGAAATGGGTGTGGGTACGGCGTAACTTTTAGCTGCGAGCGGTACGAGTTCGTTGATCAAATTTTTATTTTGTTCCGTGACACTTTTAATTTCTTTACCTAGACTGCTGATGGCATCGATCACGGGTTGATCCTGACGTTTCTTCTCTTCGTAGAATCCGCGATTCTCGGATTTCCAACCTTTGAAGCGTTTCGCGAGGTAATCGCGAAGCTTGAGATTTTCGTCTTCGATTTTTCGTTTCGTCATGACGTTATTTATATACGTCGTTTCTCACAACGTTGCAACGTTTAGAAAATCGTTGATTTTGTTTCTGTATTTTCCGTCGTTGGGTTTTCTCGTCATGTCGATCGTCGCGAATCCGAAATCGTCACCGTTCCAGCAAGTAGAGCAGCAGCGTTCCGAAAATTGATTGTAGTTCATGTCTCCGCCTACGTAGTCATCGTACGCGTGCTTGAGGTTGGTGTGATCTTGACGAAACAAACATATGAAATTAGCGTTGTCGCGTACTAACTGTTTTGGAATTTTGGAAAACGTTTGAGCTAGGTAGAAACAATCCATTCCTTTGTGACGACCTTGCGTGAAAAAGTTGCGAATTTCATTTTGATTTTCCAGGATGGCGTCGTCGAACACAACGACTGAATTTTCACGACAATCGTCGAGTGGTTTTATTTCCGAGGCGAATGTTGCAATGTCCAGACCATCGTACAGTTTCATCAGTTGCTGGTATTTGGATTGCTCCAAACTTTTCGAGAACACGTACAGGTGCCTGTTCTTCCAATCTAACCAATTCGGTGCGAGGAGAAAATTGTCCACGAGCAGTGTCGTTTTCCCACACCCCGAAGGACCTACGATCAGACAGCGGATGCTGTCGGGAAGCAACTCGCCGTTCTTTTTCTTCGTTTGACTTTCCGGATCCGGTAGACGCTTCACCACGTTCCACGTACTCACAAGATCACTTCGTCCGCGTCGATCCAACTCTTTTCCGGAAGTCCCAGCCATTTGACAAACAGTTTGTCACCTTTCCTACGCAATACTTTCTCGATGAGGTACGTGTCGGGGTGTTTCGTTTTAGAGAGTTCCTCTTCGTAAAATCTTCCTTTCAAAATCTCGCCGCCACTATCTTTTATTATATACGTGTGTCGGTTTCCGGGTAGAACTCGAACCACCGTAAAAAGTTCCGTGCTCCAATTTTTTGTGAATCCCTTCTCGAAGGTGCGTTTGAATTTGCTGATCCTCACCTGGTCTCCAATTTTGTATTTAGCTTTTTTTGTCGTGGGTGTGTACTTTGGACAGTAAACTGTAGAAATTAAACGCTGCTCGTCGGACTTGGTAACGTCAGCTGGCTTCATGCCTATCGTTCTGTGTACCGTTTCATTATAGGTGTCGACGAGTTCCGGCAGGATGTCGACCCATTTGTAATTTCCCCGAAGCGTGAATCGTTTCCACATGTGTGTTTTCAAGGTTCGATTGAATCTTTCCACGATGCTGGCTTTGATGTGACTGAAGCTCGAATAATGTCGAATCTTGTGTTTTTGAATAAATTTTTGGAATACGGCGTTGTAAAATTCTTTACCGTTGTCCGTTTGCAGAAACCGTGGTCGTCTGCCGCCGCTTTCGCGAAAAATTAATTTGAATGCTTCCGTGACGCACGTTCCCGTTTTCGCCTTCAAAGGTAGAGCCCATGCGAATTTCGAAAACGTGTCTATGACGGTGAGGAGGTACTTGTTGCCCTTGTTCAATTTATGCACGTTTTTCAAATTGCCGCTGCTCATCTCCACGAGGTCGCTTTGCCAGAGGTCGTCGATGCCCTTGGTTACCACAGCCAAACGTTCGTAGTTGCGGCGTGCAGGTTTATGCAATTCTTCGACGATGGCTTGCCTAGACATTTTCTTAGAGATTACGTTTCAAGAGAAGCACAAGCGTGATGGGATTCAAAGAGGGTGGCACTTCGCTCGTGTTTTGAATGATCAGCTTATCGCCGGCACTCACGTCGAAAACGGTGAGATCTTCGTCTTCGTGTATTTCATATATGTTGCGCGTTTCGTTCCAACGTGCCAGAGGAATATTTCCTGCTTTCTGCACACCACGATTCGATATCAAAGTCATGGTGGGAACGCTAGCTTTTCTGCCGTGAGACCAGTACGAAAATTCGTTTATCTGAATCGTGCCATCGAGGAGAAACTTGTAGTACGGATGATAAGGATGCAACATGTACAGTTTGTTACCTTCGACGAACGTGGAGATTCTTTGTTGATTGGGTACGCTGTTGATTTCGATGGCTTGCAGAGAATGCAGTTTAGCGAATTTAGTGTCGACGCCGAGCAGATTACTGTGAACTTGTCCGAGTTTATTTTCGATGGGCAGCAAATGCTCGACTATGGTATCCGTTACGGCAGAAAACGACGGTTTGATTTTCACTTCCACGTTCAACTGCTTGTAGTTTTCGTTGAGTTCTTGCAACTTGGCACCGAAAGAGGCCAGCGTCGATTCCTGCGTGGATTCCAGCACTCCAACTTGATCTCTGATGTTGACGACAATGTTCTGAAGGTTCTCGACTTGATTCAATTTCGAGCTCTTCTCGGTAAGATCGTTCACGATGCTTCGCATCTCTGTAAACTGCGTGTGAAGGTCGGCGACGCTCTGCGAAGTGGGCAACGTCGACACCAGCGAACTAATTTCGTCTCGAATCTGTTCCACGTTCGCCGTTTCCGTTTCTAGTCGTTTCAGCATTCGAGATATGTTTCTTTTCAAAGCGTGCAATTCTTTGGAGGTGGGGAGATTGGCCACTTTACTCTCGAGATCGCTCAATGAATTTTTGATGTCGCTCGAATCGGATAGTGCCGTCACCGCCGTTTTCAATTTTTCCAAATCTTCGCTCGAAGGCACGCTCGTCCGTAACGATTCCAAGTCACCCTGTATGTTGTCGAGTACGTGATGAAAATGAGCGAGATTCGTTTCGACGTTCAAATTTTCTAAATATTCGATCTTCTGCTGAACCGCGCTCAACGTGTCTTGAATGCTCGTCAACGCTCTCGCTTCAGCGTGAATATTTTTAATTTCTTCGTTGATCAATTCCAAGGACGCCTGAAGCGTAGCGATGGTGGTTTGAATGTGTTCGAAATCTCGATAGGCCTCCAATTGAATTTTTATGTTCGCGACGCTTTTACCGATGACCTGCAGTTCGTCCGACGATGGTAGGTTCGTCATTGTATCTTCCAAAGTCTGCAACTTGGATTTAATTTCTTCCAACGTGCTGGTGAATTCTTCTTGTAATTTGGAAACGACGACATGCAAGCGTTCTACATCAATATCGTTCACGACGGTTTGAAGTTCAGAGAAATTCTTTTCTATTGCGGAAGTTCGTTCTTCGATTTCGAGTTTCAATTTTTCCAAATCTTCATTTTTCGATTGAAATTGCTGTAATTTGGCCAAATCATTTTGAAGCGAATCCACACTCAACTGTATATTTTGAACGTTGTCGTAAGAAGGTACGTCGACATAATTTTTTATGAGCGTTTTCAGTTCGGAATCGATTTTCAGAATGGGGTCGAGACATTGCGTTTGGAGCGTAGCGATTTCCGACTCTAAACTTTTGTTTAAGGTCTCCTGCAAAGCGATCAAATCGGTCCTTAACTTCTTAACTCGAATGTCCAACATGAGAATCTCTTCTGCGTGGTCTACACGCTTGGTGTTGCCGAAAATGTCGTTAGGCATTTTTGGTTAACGGTTATTTATAATAGGATAGACGATTCGTAATTCTACGAAGAGAGGAATAAGTTTGTCGTAATCTCCGAGGAGTTCTATGTAAAAATAATCTCCTGCAGACACATCGTACGTAATGTTAGAAAGCATCTTGTCGTGCTTGATTCGAAAAATGTTCTTGCCGGTAGAAATTTTGATTTCGCCTGCGTTTTCCGGATTCACGGTGATTTGAAGTTTCCCGTCGATCGGAATTTCGTAGAAATGTAAATTGTTATTAAAAACATAAAACATCTTGCCCACATCGTCATTCAATTTCGTCCAAATGCTGTTGAGGTGAATGATCAACAGACCGTTGAGTTTAGGTAACACGGAAGGTAAGACTTCATGATCTGGTATGGTTTCCATGATGATCTGTTTTTTGAAACCGAACAAGTTCATAGGCATGCTGGTTATTTAAGAATACGGTCAAAGTTTTATTTTGTAATAACAGTCAAAGTGTTTTTTTTACTGAGTAACAAAATGTTTTTTTTTTTGAGTTAGTGAAAATTGTTGTGTGTGGTGGTGAGTGCTAATTATTTGCACTGTGCGCAATTCTTATTTATTTCTAAACGACGATGTCCCCAAGGCAATGTGTGAATACCACACTCGAGGACGCACCTCTTGTCGTCGTTGGGATCCAGGGCAATTTTTCTAACTTCGTTTGTTGTAATCACATGGTCGACGCTCTGGATTCTTTGTTCTATGCTTAGTATCGTCGATTGTGAGTAAAGGCACTCCATGTAATCGTGGAAGGTGAGTTTGTCCTCCACCGTATTTTTGCCCACACCTTTTGCTTTCTTCGTGACACTACTCTCTGTTTTTATGGCATACATCTTCGAACGCAAACCCGCGAACTCGACAATAATATCACCGTTACATTCATCTTTCAGTTTACCTAGGACTTTTTTGTTGAGGGAAGGAATCCCAAATCTGTTGGGTTGAGGATACGCAGAAGTATCGAAATACTCAAGCATGGAAGGATTTTTTATGTCTTCATAGAGGTTAGGTGTTTGTATGCTGTAAATGAAGCTGTCGGTGTCCGTGTACAAAAGTGATATTTTATCATTGTAGAAGGGTTTCATCACGTCGTAATGAAATTCGAACATGTAAAGTTTCGACAAGTCGAGAACCGTTGCGCCAACGTAAATTGGTTTTCTGAATTTCATCAATTTTATATGTAGATTGAAAAGTGCTAAATTCCCGTTGTAAATTTTTCTCGACTTGAATCTAGGATCGGCTATCCACTTCCGACATTTATTCTTATCGGAAATTAATTTCACGTCTACGTGCTTTCTAACATTCTCCATGGTCTTTCCGTACACCGCATTGTTCATTAATTTAAAGAAGTCCTTGTCTAAATCGGAAGTGGCGACTGTTCTATGTTGTGTGTTAGTTTCTATGTAAGGTCTTAACCACGTGGAATGTTTAAACTTTAGTATTCTTCTAACATTTACTATCTGAACACCCTTCCCAATCAAAAACCGGAGATTCTTGTAGTGGACGACGTATCTCTGTTTAGGGTCCAATGTTAACAAAAGCTTGTCTTGAACCGAGTCGGGTGGACATTTGATTTCGGGAGTCGGAGGCAAATCCGAAAACGTGTCGTGCTGGTGGTCGGAGAATTGGAGATCTACCTCTGCGAAGAAACCACACTCGCTATCGTCGAAATGAATAATATCTATCGAAGTGGGATCTAACCATTCGAATCCCCCGTAAGGAAGTTTCTGAACCATGGCATGTCCGTAGAGATTATTAACGTCGGCGTAGAAGATGTAATTCGATGCTCGATTTGAATCGTAATCTTCTTTCATGTGTACGTTATTAGCTTTTGCATGTCTCTGTACGCATTGCACCATTCCACCTCGTATCCCTCTTTCGATGAAAAGTAATGTCAACGTCCGATATCAGTTCCAGCTTGACCTTTGTCTGGAATAACATTGCCGACCACGCTAATCCCGGTAGACTGTAGAAATACGCTGGATCTAATTTATAAATATTCGTTGCCGTTTTCCTGAACGCTTGAAAAACATCCGCGAGTATCGTCACGTCCAGTTTTAAGTATGCGTCGTGGTAGTCTCCGAGTGTCCTACATTCTAATTTCTCCCACATGAGTTGCGCGTGTTGGTATTCTTCTTCCGCGATTCCTTTCTCTCTGAGTCTGCTGTAAAATTCTCTTGGAAGTGGAAGAGCGTCGTCGTTAAATTTAGAACCATCACTAACATATTCGTAAGGATAAATCCCTTTACGTCTAACGAGTTCTATGTCTACGTTCGGAAAACTAGCTCTAGTTATTTTAAATTGATCGTCGGTGAGTTTGTTCGCTAAAGCATCCAGACTTGCAGAGAGAAATCTATACGAATCCAGGAAGCGCATCTCGATTGTATTTTTTGTTCCTGGAATCGACACTTGCTTGCTGAGACTAATGTAACGCTCTTCATTCTCGGCCAAGACACCTATACGTTTCGGATCGTAGCCAAGATGTCTCACCAGGTGGTGAAAATCATATCCGCTTCCGTTGTGAAAGAATATGGGGATGAATTTAGGTTTCTGGATTTTAAGATTGCACGTGTTGCAAATTCCACCTATGTAGTTTCCGCTGAAATGATCGTGGTGGAATATTTTTTTGTTCTCATCAGTGAAACTTTGATCACATACCGGACACACCTCAGTGGAATTGTAATTTTGAAGTTCATTTTCAGTTAAAGGTGCCATCGGTTTTGATGTAAGCAGTACGCTACCAATTACCTCAACCTCCTCCACCATTTTTTCCAGGAAGTGTTCGATTACATTTGGCCCGCGGTATATATATGCTTCATTTATTTTATCGCGTCGCACAACAACATAGCCGAAACTATTAGGTTGATGAAGCTGGTACGGCGTTGTGGAGGAAATTTCAGGATCCGGTTCGCAGTAGGAGAGTGGTTTGAGGAACGCCTCGAAATCTGCGACGATGATTGCGGGATGTTCCAACAATGCCTTGTGCATTTTGAAGTCTTCGACTTCGTTCGTTTCGGGCATCAACATTCTAGCCGGTCTGTTGTCACCGCAATAAATTTTATGTTCGGCAAGTTTCTCCAGAGCAATTTGACGACTATGAAGATTTTGATGATCACGTCGGTCACGATCGTCGAACGTGGTTAGGCATCTCGGGCAAACTTCGATGCAATGTTCATGCTTGGTTGTTTGGCTTCCTAGTAATCGAGACATTGAACGAATTAGCGTGTAGTGATGAACATCCTCGTTTGAAATTAGAAGGAGATTTATTACACAGGCATCGTCATCGTCGATATCGCTTATCCTAACAGGGTGCACGAGATATTTATCTGACGTGAAGGAATATACATTAATAGCGATGCGTTTTCCTGTACGATTTTCGAACTTTGTTATATCCGACAATGTCACCGGGTATTCGATGCCAGACATTACACTTTGAAAGTCGGTTTCGTATTGTTTGTAATGTCCAACCCACTGTGGATTATTTTTGCAATGAACAGAATGCAGTGCAGCCAACACACACCAGAGAAAACACTTGTTATCGCTGTTCTGTATATTTAGCACAGCCCTCTTGTGTTGAATGTTCGGTGGAAGAGGAACGTAGCTGGAAGCGCGAAGAGGCGAGAATTGGTTCACGTAAACAGTTAACGTGTGAGGACTTCCACATAGAGACCATCCCGACCCTTTAGCCTCGAAATCGTCATGTTTCTTAACCAGCTCGTTGGAAACTTTATAATAGAAGTTGTCCAAATTTTCGACGTCCGCCAAATAAAGAGTCTGGTTTTTTGTACGATGATAAAAAATACTCGTTGTGCCATCAACTTTCTTGTATTCAGAAAACAGAACAACGTATACTTTTATAGAGTTGTTTTCAAGTTTATCTTTTAAAATATTTACTACAGATGTTTTCGTTTCATCCAAGAAACTAAGGATGTCACGACCTGGTTCTGACTTAATTGAAAAATCCTGTAGTTGGTCGTTAAATGCAGATCTAATTGGTTTGCGTTCATTAGATAATTTAATTTGCTTGGAAGTGGAAGCTTCCGTTTCTGAATTATCGATTTTCCTTTTCGATGTTGCTTGTCCGGTCGATGGTTTGCAAATTTTGAGATGTTTACTTAAATTTGTAATGCTAATCATCTTTCCGCATCGAGCACAATTCTTAGAAGGCAAGGAACGATTAATTCTCGAACCTGTTTCGCTACATCTTGCCCTGTGTACCGATAAATTGTTCCTTGAGATTAGCTTCCCACAAGTAACACATTCAGTTTTATCATTTTTACGATTGAAACTGGTGGTGGATGCCATTGCTTTCTCCAAAATCACAGAAATCAAAAAGTCTAGTATATAGCGACACAATTTTCAGGTATGTTATTTTATATAGAATTTCTTGGAGTGATTACAAAACTCAAAAATTCAATCTACTGTAAATAAAATTTCAGGTATGTTATTTATATAGAATTTCTTGTGTGCGAATACAAAAACTCAAGAATTCAATCTACTGTAAATACAATTTTCAGGTATGTTATTTTATATAGAATTTCTTGGGGTAATTACAAAACTCAAAAAATGAATCTACTGTGAATATAATTTTCAGGTATGTTATTTTATATAGAATTTTCTCGGGCGTTCAATATTGTCAACGGTATCATATTTGAGCGACAGCTCACAGGTCGGGAAAATCTGACATGAAAGCAGATAATACACTTATGCCTTATTTATATATAATTTTCACGGGGCGTACAATATTGTCAACGGTATCATATTAGAGCACGTCGCTTGTCGCCTAAACACTACAGCTCACAGGTCGGGAAAATCTGACACGAAAGCAGATAATACGCTTATGCCTTATTTATATATAATTTTCTCGGGGCGTACAATATTGTCAACGGTATGATATTTGAGCAGGTCCCTTGTCGCCTAAACACTACAGCTCACAGGTCGGGAAAATCTGACACGAAAGCAGATAATACGCTTATGCCTTATTTATATGTAATTTTCACGGGGCGTACAATATTGTCAACAGTATTATATTTGACCACGTCGCTTGTCGCCTAAACACTACAGCTCACAGGTCGGGAAAATCTGACACGAAAGCAGATAATACGTTTATGCCTTATTTATATATAATTTTCACGGGGCGTACAATATTGTCAACAGTATTATATTTGACCGCGTCGCTTGTCGCCTAAACACTACAGCTCACAGGTCGGGAAAATCTGACACGAAAGCAGATAATACGCTTATGCCTTATTTATATATAATTTTCTCGGGGCGTACAATATTGTCAACAGTATGATATTTGAGCAGGTCCCTTGTCGCCTAAACACTACAGCTCACAGGTCGGGAAAATCTGACACGAAAGCAGATAATACGCTTATGCCTTATTTATATGTAATTTTCACGGGGCGTACAATATTGTCAACGGTATGATATTTGAGCAGGTCCCTTGTCGCCTAAACACTACAGCTCACAGGTCGGGAAAATCTGACATGAAAGCAGATAATACACTTATGCCTTATTTATATATAATTTTCACGGGGCGTACAATATTGTCAACGGTATCATATTAGAGCACGTCGCTTGTCGCCTAAACACTACAGCTCACAGGTCGGGAAAATCTGACACGAAAGCAGATAATACGCTTATGCCTTATTTATATATAATTTTCTCGGGGCGTACAATATTGTCAACGGTATGATATTTGAGCAGGTCCCTTGTCGCCTAAACACTACAGCTCACAGGTCGGGAAAATCTGACACGAAAGCAGATAATACGCTTATGCCTTATTTATATGTAATTTTCACGGGGCGTACAATATTGTCAACAGTATTATATTTGACCACGTCGCTTGTCGCCTAAACACTACAGCTCACAGGTCGGGAAAATCTGACATGAAAGCAGATAATACGCTTATGCCTTATTTATATGTAATTTTCACGGGGCGTTCAATATTGTCAACGGTATGATATTTGAGCAGGTCCCTTGTCGCCTAAACACTACAGCTCACAGGTCGGGAAAATCTGACATGAAAGCAGATAATACGCTTATGCCTTATTTATATATAATTTTCTCGGGGCGTACAATATTGTCAACAGTATCATATTAGACCGCGTCGCTTGTCGCCTAAACACTACAGCTCACAGGTCGGGAAAATCTGACATGAAAGCAGATAATACGTTTATGCCTTATTTATATATAATTTTCTCGGGGCGTACAATATTGTCAACAGTATCATATTAGAGCACGTCGCTTGTCGCCTAAACACTACAGCTCACAGGTCGGGAAAATCTGACATGAAAGCAGATAATACGTTTATGCCTTATTTATATATAATTTTCACGGGCATTCAATATTGTTAAGAGCGTTAGTTTTTGTAGAGCTCTCTTTTTCCATTTTTCCTCTATACAGTGAAGACACAATTAGCTAACCTAGCATACGACATACCTTCCTAATTAATATGGATATTGTCACACGTTCCTCTTATTTTATACTGTTGTAAATGGAAAAGATTATGTACGGTAAATGTTTTGTACATTATAGGGAAAAAATGCAAAATATCCTCCAATTTTAATTCGAATTTTTACATATTTCCACGCCGCCACATATTGTCCTATTTGCTTCTTTTACTTGCCTGGCTTAATTAACTCTCGCTAATTAGCATTTTTTTGGAAGAAGTCAACTAGAACAACATATGGCGGTATGAGAAATATGCAAATCAAAGAACATTTTAGCAATATATGGGCCCTAGCAATTAGCTTTCTCGACTAAGAGTACTCTTTCAAACGTCTTCTGCTGATCGTATTACTAAACGAGGACGTTTAAAATTTTTGGGTGTTGAAAAAGTTTGACCCTACTTTTTTATTTCTATTGTTTGCTAATAGATGGCGCTAATAGTACCCCCTCCCCTCCCCTCTCCCCTCTTCTCCTCTGCTGTATGACAAATAGCACAAACATAAAAATCAAGATTTTGGAGAGCAAAACATAAAATTTGCATGCATCTGATGTCGAACCAGAAACTTTTATCTTTCGGGGAGTCAACATTATTTTTTACTCAGTCGTCATATAACATGAACACACGCAAATATTCACATGTGCTTTTATTATTTTGTGTTCGGTAAGTACAAGTATATTCTTACATAAATTATTGTTTAATTTAATAAATTATTGTTTAATTTAATAAATTGTAAACTCGGAACCTGCTAAACTAACACTCCTTCTGTATTTCATTAAACTATTGAAAGCGAATGTCGCGTGCACGCGGAAATAGCACAGAAAAAAAAAAACCGGATGGAAGCAATTTAAAATCACTGGGGCAAGGTCAGTATTACGAGTGCGTAAAAACACGTGTTTTCATTCAACTTCGAAAAATAAGAATGAATGTGTGCATACGGAACACATGCTTTCTTTTCACAGTTGTAAAATCATATAAATTGTGCATAAAGTAACTTGCGAGAAGGCTCTCTTTTTTATGTTTGTGTATATGTTGTACAATTAGGTACAAGTATTGTACAATTAGGTACAAATTGTTGTACAATTATTTTCCCCAGTTGCCCAGTTGGAGTTGGGGGGGCATAACACTGGTATTATTTGTAATCACAGTGCTTACTCATGTATTTTGTTTAATATTTTATTTCAAATTCACTGTCAGAAACTAGTGTTGTTAGTTTCTGCATGTAGGTTTATTTACTCTGTTGGTTGTCACTGTCAAGTTTTTAGTATTCGTACAGCATAAAAAGCTATAACCCCCCTCTCAAAATATATACATTGTATACGCCAAGATGCCCAATAGCCTGGCAACACATCATGAAAAAACATGCCAAGAAGACCCAGTGGGTTTATAAGTCAGTGCTGCCAATTCCTATTTGTAGGTTAGCTTAGCCAGTGAAAGATCATATAGTAGAATTTTTGTAGAGTGGGTGTTTGCGAGTTCCACGACGCGCTGCCTGCCGATACTCTATGCAGCGTCATCCTGATTGCAGAGAAGTCCTTCGCCTACGACGTGAAGAACGAGAGGGTGACGGAACAGTTTTAAAATTCATAAAAAATTGCCACATACTAAAAATCAACATCCAACACATTTTAGGTTATATAAAATTTGTGAAAACCTTATAATACTGAAATATTAAAACAAACAGAGTCCCCCTTGTAGGTTAGTTCGGTGCGTAAATAAAAAAAAAATGATAGGTTAAGTTATATCACTTAGGATCGTAAAAGAAATTAAAAAATCGTAAAAAAAAAGATAGGTTAAGTTATATCACGTAACATCGTGATATACCTACCAAGTACGAGTAGGGAAAAAAATGAGTGCAGTGAAAATTTGTACTAAAACATCGCTAAACGCTATAACATCGACAAAAAATTGTCAAAATATGTCAAAAACTTATATTCGATTGATAAAAAAAATACCTACAAAATATGATCCTCAAATAATAACGTTCAAACAGTGCATAAATAAAAAAAATGATAGGTTAAGTTATATCACTTAGGATCGTAAAAAAATTAAATAATCGTAAAAAAAGGATAGGTTAAGTTGTATCACGTAACATCATGATATACCTACCAAGTACGAGTGGGGGAAAAATGAGTATAGTAAAAATTTGTACTAAAACATCGCTAAACGCTAAAACATCGACAAAAAATTGTCAAAGTATGTCAAAAAGTGATATTCAATTGGTAAAAAAAGACCATACCTACTAAGTACTATTTTGAAACGGCCCAAATACACTACTGTCGATGCATATTTTTATGCACAATTTCAGTAAACCACTACATTGTTACGTTTTTCTTCCAAGGTCTGGTACCGCCAGCATTTTGCTCATCCATTGGCAGGCCTGCGATCTTCTAGGACTATATGACCTAAAGATAAGACAAGTTGTTTTTTTTTCTGTTGTTAGTCCTGTAATGTCGTAAGCGAAATTATTAAGAAATAGGTGTTCATGAGCTCTCTTCTTGTTTTATTTCAAAGATTGATATTTTTAGTTTTGCATTTTTCAAATTAAAATATACAGTGTGTCTACAAATGATTGGAGCCGTTTCAAATATTATTTGTAACTATAGTATTAGATGTAATTTGTTCAAATGTAATGTTAGAGGACAAGTATCTCACAAAGTTTTGTTTCCTGTTACAAGTGTTGTACGTTTCTGCCTCCTGCCACTAGAGTGCAGCAGTAGTTAAGATGGCAACAAACAGCATATGCTGTCCTCGAATTTCATGCAAGTCTCTGAGTGACAACAGTTCAACTATGATTTAGAACAAAGTTCAGTAAAGATCTGCCTAGTGGAAACTCCATTCGGCAATGGTATGAACAGTTCACAGCTATAGGATGCCTCTGTAAAGCAAAATCATTGAGCATATTGACGTGCTGCATTGAGTTGGGAAAGAACTTGATTATAGCGTTGATGTTTGCAGAATCACCAATGGGTAACATATCGTACATTTGTAATGTGTCACAAAGCTTGAAAATGCAGTGGCTTTATTATTATTACCGATAATACTATTATTTAGATTATTGGAAGTGTTTATTATAGTCTATCACGAAACCTTAAAAAATGTGTCCAGCAGAATTGTTTTTGTGGAGAAAGTTGTATTCACCTCTTGAAGTTAATTGGAACTTTATGCTGTCTGAGGAACAACTTGAAAAACAAGATTTGATAGATTAGTTGGAACTGCAATTGATAATGCAACCAAATCTTTGAGTCTAAAATCTTGTAGACCTTATAACATTTTTAGTGGTAACAGTGTTTGATTGTTGATGACAAAAAGGAACATTTGTCGAGCTCAGGTAAGTCACTTGAAATGAAATATTCTTATGGTATTCGGTGCTTACTCCCTGCGCTAATATCTGTCTAGTATTCTTCAGTTTCCTGGTCATTACATGCTACACAAAACAAGTGTCCAAAGTTATTTATTAGTTTGTATCTTACATGTATAGTAGTTCAGTGCAAATGCAGGTATTTGGTACCTCTTCATCCATACAGTTCCTCAAGGTCAGAAAATTAATTATGAGACTGATACAGTGCATTTGTTTTGGCTCTGGTCCCACATGGCACATGACTGCAGATGGTGGGGCATGGTGCGGATGCTGGCATTTTCGACCTGTGATATCCCACTTATTTTTACGCACATACTTTTAGCATGCAGACAATTATATTTATATTGCATAATGAATATTAACCTGTGCTTAAGGAGTTATTCAAAGTGGTGGATAACTGCATTCACACATTCCTGGCATCTTTTGATGAAATTTTGATTGACACACAAAAGTTCCTCTTCCGTAATTGTTGTAAGTTCCGTTTCTATTAATATGAGAACAAGTTGCTTTAAAACAATTAACATTTGTACTTGTCATTTTTCTTCTGGGCATTTTTACCCAGCATGCATCCTGACGTTATGGCAGAAAATGCTCTTCTTACAGTATTTTGTTTTTCAACTTTATCTTTGTGTAATGAAATAAAAATGTTCAAACTTAATAAATTTAGGTTATTCATTGAAGATGATATTATTTACATGCTTTGAATCAATTAAAATTCAGACTTAATAAACAATTTTCTTGTTTTTTTTATCCAGTGTGCATCCAGCTGGGCTAACAATGGCAAGAAAATTTGCAAACAGAATATATATGTCAATCACAACTTCATCAAAAGATGCCGGGAATGTGTGAATGCAGTTATCCACCACTTTGAGCAACTCTTATAGCACAGGTTAATACTTGTTATGCAATATAAATATAATTGCATGCTAAAGATATGTGCGTAAAAATAAGTGGGGTATCACGGGTCGAAAATGCCAGCATCCGCACCATGCCCCACCATCTGCAGTCATGTGCCATTTCGGGCCAGAGCCAAAACAAACACACTGTATCAGTCTCGTAATTAATTTTCTGGAAGAATATTAATAGTCTGATCTTGAGGAACTGTATGGATGAAGAGGTACCAAATAAATGCATGTGCACTGAACTACTACACATGTAAGATACAAACTAATAAATAACTTTGGACATTTGTTTTGGGTAGCATTACATTTACAACAGTATCAAAAGAAGTTTTGGGATATAGAAACCCTAAGATAAAGAACTGGATGTTAGAGGAAACTTGGAGGATAATAGAAGAAAGGAAACACACTAAGCAGAAGATGAATATGTGTAAAACTAGGAAAAAGAAAGCAGAATTACAAGAAGAATATAGGAGAAAGGATCATGAAGTGAAATATAGTGCTCGAGCTGATCGTAGAAAATGGACCAGCGAGTTAGCAGGGAAGGCAGGAAAAGCAGTAAATGAGGGAAATATGAAGGAAATATACCAAATTACAAAGATCCTGTCTCAAAATAAAACCATACGGAATCGCCCAGTGAGAAATAAAAATGGAGTACTCCTTACAAATAAGGAAAATCAGCTCAATAGATGGAAACAACATTTTTCAGAAGTATTAAACCAAGCCATAGAAGGACAGAAGATTTGCTTGAAATACCGGAAGAAATGCCAGAATATGAAATAGATGATGAAATAACTACTAAAGAACCAACAAAAGAAGAAATTAAGAAAACACTGAGAGATCAAAAGAGTGGTAAAGCGCCTGGAATTGATAACATTCCACCAGAAATTCTTAAGGAAGACATGGAGATGACAATAGAAATATTACAACCACTTTTTGCAAAAATATGGAAAACAAAATCAATACCGGAAGATTGGAAAAAGAGGTTTATTAGTAAAAGTACCTAAAAGGGGAGATATTACCAACTGTAATAACTGGAGAGGCATAACACTACTTTCAGTTCCTAGTAAATTTCTAAGTAGAATTATTTTCAACCAAATTAAAGGATGTGTTGAGAAAAAGATCCGGAGAGAACAAGCAGGCTTTCCAAGCAAACGTTCCTGTATAGATCAGATAAATACACTGCGTATTATTATAAAACAGAGTATGGAATACTTCTCTAATCTGTACCTTATATTTGTGGACTTCCAGAAAGCATTTGACTCTGTAAATAGAATGAAAGTGTGGACAATTGTAAGAGAATATGGCATTCCAGCATATATGATTGATCTTATTAAAAACTCCTATGATGGTTCCACATGCCAAGTTGTGCATGAGGGAATACTTACGGATCCAATACCAGTTATTTCAGGAGTAAGACAATGATGTATTTGGTCTAGGAATTAATTCGTGCACCTGGACAAAAGATGGCGTAACGAGCGTGTCGTCCCACAGTTCCGTGTAGCCACACATACGTTGAAAACTCCTGTCAGCACGCATCGTTCATAGTATAGGGCAGTTGATTGACGCGTCAACAACAGCATTTTGTAGTCAACTGAACATGGCGCAGTTCGTGCCAGATAAACTGTTTTTGCGGGGTGTTCTGCTTCATTACTTTAACATGCAGAAAAGTGCTACCGAAAGTCATCGTATTTTGGTGGAAGTGTATGGTGACCATGCGCTAGCTGAGCGAACGTGTCAGAAGTGGTTTGCACGGTTTAGAAGTGGTGATTTCGGCCTGGAAGACCAAGAGCAACCTGGACAGCCAAAAAAATTTGAAGACGAAGAACTGAGAGCATTGCTCGATCAGGATTCGTGTCAAACGCAGGAAGAACTTGCAGAAGCATTAGGCGTTGATCAAACAACAGTTTCCAAACACCTCAAAGCCATGGGAATGATTCAAAAGATGTCACATTGGGTTCCACATGAATTGAAAGATGAAAAACCATTTGTGAATTGCTGCTTCAAAGACAGAAAAGGAAGGGGTTTTTGCATCGCATCGTTACTGGCGATGAGAAGTGGATCCATTACGAGAACCCGAAACAAAAAAAAGGCCTGGGTGAAGCCAGGTGAACCAGGTCCATCACAACCAAAACGAGATATTCACTGTGCAAAGGTTATGCTGTGCATATGGTGGGATATGAAAGGTGTGGTGTACTATGAGCTGCTGCAACCGGGTGAAACTATTAATGGAGAACGTTATCGACGACAATTAATGCGTTTGAAGCAAGCTCTGGCCAGGAAACAACCAGAATGGGAGAACAGACATGATAAACTTATTTTTCAACATGATAACGCTCGCCCACATGTCGCAAAACTGGTCAAAACCTATTTAGAAAATGTCGGATGGGAAGTTTTACCCCAACCGCCGTATTCACCAGACGTTGCTCCTTCGGACTACTACTTGTTCGATTGCATGAATAACGATTTGATTGGACAGCGGTACACTTCTTCAGAAGATATCGAAAAATGGGTCTCTGACTGGATCGCTTCAAAGGATGAGGACTTCTTTCGCCACGGAATCCGTAACTTGCCTGACAGATGGGCGAAAGTGGTTGCTCGCGATGGACAATATTTTTCTTGGGGTATTTATGTATTTTGTGTTTGAACTACAGCTTCAATGTGTGCGTAACAATATTTCTGATGGTAATTGGTAAAGTAATGAAGAGGGTAACAGAAGGAAAAAGGAGAGGTATAAATTGAAGTCTCACCCAACAGCTAGAAGACTTGGACTTTGCAGATGATATTTATCTGCTATCTCACATATACCATATTATGGAAAATAAATTAGGAGATTTGGATAAGGAAGGGAAAAGATTTGGTTTAAAGATAAATAGTACAAAGATGAAATCATTAAGAACAAATGTAAAAAAGATGGAAAATTTCCACTTGAATGAGGAAAATATTGAAGAGGTTAAAGGAGTTTACATATCTGGGGAGTTTGGTGACAAATACAGGTGGAACAGAAGATGATGTTAGATCGAGAATTAGGGAAGCAAATGTGGCATTTATTCAGCTATATAAAGTTTGGAATAAAGAACTAAGCTGCTAATTTTTAAAACTAATGTGAAGTCAGTTCTCCTTTAAGTAGGTGAAACTTGGAAAGTAACAAAGAAAATTACTAAAGACCTACAGACATTCATAAATAGATGCCTAAGGAAACTTCTGGGAATATGTTGGCCAGATATTATCTCAAATGAAGATCTATGGAAACGCCCTCAAGAGGAACCGGTGGCAATACAGATCAAAAGAAGAAAGTGGAAGTGCCATGCCACACATTGAGGAAAGATCCATCGGCAATAGAGACAAGCATTGAGCTGGAATCCATAAGGACAACGTAGGAGAGGAAGGCCAAGAATGAGTTGAAGAAGGACAATAGAGCGAGAAATATGTGAAGCAGGAAAGACCTGGAATGAGATAAGGAAGATGGCTGGAAACGGAGTCCGTTGGCGATGCTTCGTTGATGCCCTATGCTCCGTAGCAGAGTAACAGGAAATAAGTAAGTAAGTAAAGATATGTGCATGAAACTAAGTGGGATATCACAGGGCAAAAATGCCGGCATCTGTGCCATGCCATGATGTCTACAGTCATGCACTATATATTGTTTCAAATTGTTGTACAGAGTGTTCATAAAAGAGGCCAAGACACTGCTCTCAAAAATTGTGTGTATTTCAGGTAGAGCTTACATGGTAAAAGTGAAACTTACGCAAGTGACGTCAGGTAGTGCTACCCTGTGATTGGTCCATCTGAATGAAACTAGAGCATTCACTGTGATTGTGGGTAGCATGCCAGTCACATTATCAGTTCACTCGCACACAACAGTTAAGAATTTCACTATGGGTGGTTAAACTTAGATATTTTGATACTTACATATATACAAATACACACTCCACACAAATTCATACACAATACTTCCGCTGGTGCATAGAATTCATTTGTGAAAAGGTGTAACATCGAATAATAGAATTGTGTTCAGGGTAAATAGTTGTGTGTGTGTGTGTGTGTAATATTAGTAATAACCATTGTATATTTCACTAAATTGTATGATCTAACTTGTTATCATGATACGTTAATCAAATAATGCAAGGAATAAATGTGAAGGTCAAATTACTATCTTATTAATTGAATAAAATAGCTGGTATTTTTTGTTACCGTCATAATATGTTATCATGAATGATAGGAAAGTGCCAGTCACATTGGCCTCAATACATGTTAATGAGATGGGGTTTTTTGATAGTGTATTTTTATTGATGGAAGCAAACTATGGCAAAATAGTTCACCTTGCTTGATAGTTGCTTAGCCATAATAACATAACAATATTGTGAAATTGATTACTTAAGATTAACAAAAAGGAGCATAAGTAGTAGAAAACCACAAACTAGTTAAAAGCTTCTAATTAAAATGTCCGGATCCAGCGTCAATCTAGAATCCCAACTTTTGTTACATGATTTAACCTAATTTAGGGTGGTAATAAAACTTTTTATTTCTGGAACAAAAATGTGCAAAACGTTTAACAATGAACAAATTCCAGGTAACAAAGTAGGGACATAATCTGAAGAGACTATAAAAATGCTTACCTAGTGCATTGATACATTGTACGACACTCTCATCATGTCCATCAGAGGTAGACAATGGCCTTAAGCAAGCTGTGTCCTCCGGGCAGGTAATCCATAAGCATTGCTCGCCACTTCTATCTGAAATGAAGAATGTGTAATTATATTGAAGAGTTCAAACATGTGGACTATGTTCGTAGTCACCTTAATTCATATTATCTAAAAAGCATGTGAGAAAATGGAAATTTTAGTCATGTTCCAAATAATGTATAATTTATACAACACATCATAGCACTTATGACTTGTGTACTAAGGTGGTATGAACAGGGAAACATGTATTCCACTTTGTATATGTAGGTATGCAGTTGGCCTCAAAGATTTCTAACTTACTTTGACGATTGTTCGTGAATGTCTCAGCTAGCGCAGCAGCAGCACATAGGAGAAGAACCAGAACTACTGTCCATTTAGTCATTGTCTAGAATAATAAATAATAACAAAATTAAAGACATGAGGTATAATTAAACTCTAGTTTCAGGTTAAGTCCCAGCCTAAGCACTTGTGTTGCTTTATGAGGCCTTCTTCATTCACTTCATGTAACTATCATTTAGTCTCATAGTAATTATTAGTCTAAAAAGGCAGAAAACCAACAGATATTGATAAAAATAGAAAATATAAAAAATGTAAATTGAAATGTACTTTACAGTGGACTCCTAGGGACTTACAAAAAAACAACTTTGGCTGCATCTAAATAGATAGATAGATTTATCGACAACTCTAGTCTGTTAATAATATTAAATTTTTGTGGCTTTACCCTGTGCATTATACAGTGCTGAAAAATCATTTGTGATTTATGGAAATATTTATTTCTTATCTCAGACAACCTTTCTAGAGTTGTCAATACTTACATAAGTTTTCTTGATGATTTTATTTTTCACTAAGAACCCTGTATACAGTATTTACGTGTGCATACTGCGCGTGCGTGTATAATGTGCATCCTGGTTTTTGATAGGGAAAAGTGACAAACAATTATATCTCGTATATAATGCACTGTATAATTCAGGTTCAAGAAGTGGCTTTCTTAGTTGTAGGAGGTGCTTGCATGAATTCCGCCAGAATGGACTGCTTTTGTTGGTGTAACAGAACATTACATTACAAATTCCAAAATTGTGGGACATTTTAGACTTTTATATGCAGTTTTGCTCATTTTCTCTTTACTTTTTCTAAAAAAAAACTTCAAAATATATACTTTTTCTATTTATGTATCAACTGGTAAGGTTCTGTTGGAAGATTGAGAGCCAGACGTGTTCAGACTTTCTCTACTATGGTTAGTGATTCTAAAAAAATTGGTCACATGGTCTGACCGACGGTCATTTTTCCACAAATTGCTGCCATCTTGGATTTTCAGAATTACTTTTTAAAAACTTATTATGGCAATAAAATATGCCATTTTACATGCTTTGTGGCACCAAGAGTACAATAATGTCATGTAAAAAGCATTAGGAATGAAACAAGTATGAATTTTGTAGAAATTGAAGGCAAAGTTTATAATTGTGTGATAGTTTTAATGTTTCTACATATGTTCACGAACATGTTATTCGTTCATTTTCTTTTTCTTTTTGTCGAATATTTTGTGTCTTGCGATGAATTAAATATGCAGGCAGTTGAATTAATGCAGTATCCCTCAAAGAATAAGAGAAAAGACTCTGATGAAGCTTGTGCTTGTGTTTCATATAAATCGAGAAGATAAGAAAAAATATATGGACAATATTTGGACAACAGCAACTCAAAGGACAATTGGTGTCCTAGATCATGGTGTAATATGGTAGGATCAAAATGCGTAGCTAAATTTTTTGATCAGGAACCTCTGCAAGTGACTTCAAAGAAAACCGACAACTCACAAATACGTAAGTGCACTCCAATGTTAAGTGGATCAAAATTGATATCAACAGTATGTGTTGTATGTAATCAGTTAAAATCTAAGGGAGAAACAACTTTCCTGAATTCGTGAGCATCAAAGGGCACAGAAATTTCTCGATGCAACAAACTTTCTTCAAGATGTAGTTTTTGAAATAACTTCTGCCGTTAGTGATATGTCAAGTGTTTTTGCCTCAGATATAATATGCCTCAGATATAATATGCAGTTGGCCTCGAAGATTTCTAACTTACTTTGACGATTGTTCGTGAATGTCTCAGCTAGCGCAGCAGCAGCACATAGGAGAAGAACCAGAACTACTGTCCATTTAGTCATTGTCTAGAATAATAAATAATAACAACTACATCAACTACATCAAACCACACACAAATACGTTCATGGCCTCTAACTAGACTCAAAATGATCCTATATCAAGACAACAACATAATAAGGATTTTGTTGAAGGTTTGAATTTTCAGATCAAGGCTTATACATTGTCTAATCATCGTAATGGATTTCTGAAACAAAATCCCAAATTTAGAATTTTAAAGAATGACACTGAGTCTATATCATTGAAATGTGCTATGGTTACAGTGAATGCTTTTCATATCCCAGGAAAAACCCTTTCACAGCTTCCCTATCCATTCAACGATAAAGCAGGATCAACTGGTGTCGTTATGAAATGTACCAATGGGTTCTGTGAAGAAGCACAAGAAAAGCTTCGGACGCATACTCCAATTTTACTGTGTTTTACATAGATGGGTCAAAGTGATTCGAATCAGTTTGGTACGCCTTCGTCATTGACTCCAGTTACACGCCACATCCTGCCTATTTCATCTATATGGCAAAATTGAACGCCATCGTAAAGGCTCTGGATTTTGCTGATGTCCATGCTGTGAAGAAAGTTCTTGTTTGCTCTGATTCGATCAGTGTGCTTAAGAATCTGGATTCGCCAAATTTCAGGCATATTCCAGATAGTGCCGAGCATCCTTCGATGGCTCGTGTCCTTGCCACTGCTGATGTCCTCTTCTGCTGGGTCCCTAGCCACATGGGTATAAAGGGGAATGAAGCATCCGATACTGCCGCTAAGTCTCATGATGGAGACGGCAATGTTCTCGTCCACCTTCTTCCTGCTAGGGACCTGCAGAATGTGGTTTCATTGTTCTCTTCTGGACGCTTGGAAGGAAGAGTGAGATGCAGTAAGGGGGAACAAGCTTCAAGTATGGTGTTTTTCATACCGCCCCTCCCATTGAGAAAAAGTTGTTCTAACTCAGCTTGGTATTGGACACAGCCATCTCACACATGGACATTTGCTGTGCTGGATCCTCCTTTGACATTTTTTAATTGCTATGCATATTGTTCTTGAATGTGCCAACTTTGCTTTCCTCAGGCAGATTTTTAATCTTCCCAACTGTCTGTCATTCGTTTTGGGAGATTACGAAACTGTTTTAGCTAATGTTTTTACGTTTTTGAGAAGTGTTGATCTCTTACACTTCCTTAGTGCATTCTTGCCCTTTCAGTGTGCTGTGCAGGTCCCTCTACTTCCTTGCACTTTTATTTTTTCCCAGGGAGTTCTTTACATCCTTTTATTTTAACTTTTAAGGAAGAATTTGAGATAAATTACTATTTCCCTGCATATATTGAAGAGTGCCAAATGGCATGTGCCTAACAATTGTAATTAATTAATTCATTTCATGTATGCAACCATTTTTAATTTTCAAGATATTCTGTCAATTGAATCAAGAGGGTTCATTATGGCATGATGGAGTTGTATATCACATTTTTAAGGAAATTCAGCTTCTTCATCCAGAGAATCTTCGAATATCTTTCTTGGCCTAGGATAATTTCATCTGAAGAATAGTAATCTTGCATTGGACTATAACTAAAAAAGACATTGAAGATTTTTTAAAGTTCTTGTAGAATAATTGGGACTTGCATGTATGTGGTATGCAGTATAAGACAGTGCTTACCACTTTTTTTTTTTTTACATTTGATAAAATTATGCCCATTGTAAAGTGCTCCCCTATACTTTGCACCACGCCATGAAGGCACATAGGGGGAGTTATGGCCCTACACTTTCTTCATCACGGCCGAAGGTGAGGGTGATCTGATCAGCACCACGCCCCTGGCTGCGTTTACTTTACTTTCTTCCTGGTACCCACTTTATAAGATGCTGGGTGGCCACCGGAGCCACTTAAACTGGTGGAAAAAAATCTCGGATCTCCCTCGCCAGGATCGAACCTGGGTCTCTCGCATTGTAGTCAGATGCCATAATGACTGAGCTACCACGTACTTTATATTACAATGATTCAATGAATGCTTGAAACACATAGAGAAACTCTGTGATGACTACACCATTCATTCCAGCAAAAGATTCGGCAGTACTCCCTTAAGTCCATAATTAGAGCAACTTGTCATTGGACCATCTAATTCAACTTTTGTCAAAGTGCAATTCGTACAACACCACCAAACAAAATATGTTAACGTTTCAAACTTTTGTTCTCCGTTTTCAAGTATACTCTTCCACATAGAGCATGCCTGCCTTCAGAGCATATACAGATGAATGCACTGAAAAACAGCTCAACAGTAGATCCTTTAAATTATGGTTACAATCCTATCATAACAATCGAACATTAAGACCTCTTAATTTTTGTTACACCCTGTTTCTATCAGGTGCCTACGAGTAGCGGTGTGTCCTTGCAGAGTTGGAAACATCAGTTTCTACACATTTTTCAAGTACAAAAGAAACAATTTATGTTTTAAGTATTTGATAGAAATGGAAACTAAAACATAATATGAATATGTTGTTGAATTGTTGTTTTAAGTCCACTTTATGCACAGAAAGAATAATCAGGACTGGCCTTACAGTTTAAAGTGGAATCCGAACCACTATGCCATGTGCCTCCACCAGGTATTGAACCCGGGACCCCTCGGTTAAAAGGCGATGACGTTACCACTACACCATCGAGGAGGCCCTAAAACATAGGAAACATTGCAATATTTTCAGTCTTAATGTTCCCCATTCCAAATGTAAATGCCACATACCATTTTTTTAAAATTTTTGAGCATATCCTATGCTTTTCTGAGCTCAAGGGGCTTGAAAACATAGAATGACACACTACTCTCCCATGTTACTAAAAAAAAAAAATTAAAAAAAATCATCGAAAATTGAAGATGGCGGGAATTTCTGGAAAATGACCACGAGTCAGATCATGTGACCAATTGTTTTTTAAAATGACTACATATAGTAGAGTTCAAATAAACAAACACAATTTCTGGCTCACAAAATTCCAACAGAACTCTCCTAGCTCCTAGACGATTCAGTATTAAGCAAGACACAACATGGTTTCACAAAGCAAAGAAGCACAAATTCAGCCCTGATTGATCTCATTGAACAAGTGGGTGAATCACTTGATGACTGCAAACACACACATGGGATTTTCTGAGACCTGACAAAAGCCTTTGGCTCGGTCAATCACGAAATGCTCCTAAACAAACTAGAAAATTACAGCATACGAGGACTAGCACATAAATGGTTTAGATCATATCTTCATGAAAGAAAACAATTTGTAGAAATACGTTACTTAAATGCTGATGGAAATACAATATATAATCAATCTCCAGTTCAAAAAATAAATTGTGGAGTTCCCCAAGGCCTTTTCTATTCCTGCTCTATGCAAACGAAATGCTAAAACTTTTGGATGAGGCACAGGCTATACTGTATGCAGATGACACAAACATTATATTGACAGATCACTGTGTGCATGCCTTAAAAAATAAAGTAAACAACACATTGCTAATGCTTGATAGCTGGTGGTTTCAAGGAAATAATTTACTTCTAAACCCAAGCAAAACGAATTACATAAACTTTACAGCCTCTCAAACAAAAAAAACCCTACTTAAATATTAATGTTAAGTCCCAAAATACAGACTTAATGCATGCAAAAGAAACAAAATTTTTGAGTATTGTTTTAGATGAACACTTGAAATTCTCAAACCACATCGACATGCTTCAACAAAAATTAAGTAAAGTCTGTTTTGCAGTGCATGTAATGGTAAACATTACCAGCTTTTGGTCTGTCAGAAGTCTCTATGTAGCAAACTTTGAATCAGTAATAAGGTATGGAATCATGATCTGGGGAAACAAGGCACATAGCTCCATACTGTTTAAATTACAAAAAAGAACACTTCGAATTGTGGCAGGGGTCAATGGGAAATATTCGTGCAGAAATCACTTCTGTAACTTCCGCTTGCTGACATTACCCTGTCTGTATATCTTTGAATGTCTGGTATACATCAAACAAAATATTAGTACTTTTGAAACCAATGAAGAAATCCATAGCCTGAACATGAGAAATAAAGATATAATTCGATAAAAGTAGAAAGGTTTAAAAATAAAATCAAATCTATGCTAATTAAACATTCATTTTACAGCATACAAGAATATACAGAGGCAACACTCATCTTTTGAATGCATACAGACATATCTATTGGACAGTGTGTGAAGGACTCAAGGTCTTGTGTATGTGTAATCAGAATAAATGTTAAAAGGTATGGTTAGTTACCATACATACAGAGCTTGCTGTTGCACATCAAACTGAAATTCTCAAGTATAATATCTTCATATCCAAGGGTCATGATACACCAATATATATGTGTGTATCTTATGTTTAAAATGACCAAACTTTATTATCATGTATTTCTATTTGACCTGTCCTATACTACAGATGTACCTACTTGTACAAAATTGTAGACCTTGGATGCAAATAAATCATATTATATCATATCATATCATCATATATGACTAATGTAACACACATAGAAATCACATTGAGGACCTTCAAATTAGCGGTTAGCAGCAAAAGATTTCTTCCATTAAGGCATTTACACACTCCAAAAATGCCATATTATTTGGTCAGTAATACATTTTAATTATTATTTTCTTTTTCCTTATCTTTTTGTTCATTCAAAGTACCATAAAAATCAGAATGTTCCTTCATTTTGTGATGAGTTCATTTCAACCGCATTGCACATTAGTGTCACCATCTTGAATGGAATACTGTTGCCATATTCAGAAATTACGGAATTTAAGTTTTACAATGATATATAATATGATAGAGTTCCATAAACACAAAAAATCAATGCAGGTGTCACAAAATCATGGAATAACCATGTACGGTTTCATGTTGCATAATATGCACCAGAGTTTTTGTGGACAAAAATGTTGGAAAAATTGTGCATTATACATGAGTGAATACGGTATTCTACTTTGGAGGAATACAAAACACCACTCATCCCTCCTCCAAGAACTAAAGTTATACATTGTAGTAAGAATATACGTACTTAGTACTCAAGAATAGAAATGAAAACATTTCTTCCTTAGACCACTGTCATTATCTATAGTAAGTAATATGCGAGAACAGAAACTTGAATTATGACTTGTATCGAAGGAACGTGCTTTTGTAGAATATAAAAGCATATCTAATTGAATTTTTGTATCTAATCAATTTTTCAAGTAATAAATAATAATAAAAAAAATAGATCCATTAACATTTTATGACTTAATTAAAGAATTAATTTGAACCATGGAATATTAATTTGTAACTTCCGACACTATGAGATAAGAGGTAATTGAAATATAGAAACCATGCACCTTACAAGGAATGAACTGTGTTGAAATTAGTCACAAGACAGTAGAAAAGGTAAAAAATTAAAAAAATCTTCAGGAATTCATTAAACCATGACTCATTAAAGGATCATTGGGGTTGTATTTTTCCGTTTGTATATTTATGACTCCAGCATTTCAACAACGTTTTTAGAACTGGAATGAAGATGCATGGCACGTATCCTATCTTGCCTAAATTGTTTGCCTGGAATCTGAATATGCCATGGATAGGGTTACCAGATCACTACAAGGAAAAAGTAGGTCACACTGTCCACGAATGTAGGGCTTTTAATCAACATGTAGGACAAATCATTCGCAGGAAATAATACTAATTGCTAGAACATCTTAACTAATAATAATGTCAAATCGACACATTTTCAGTTTTAAAATAATGATTTTTTTACCCTTTTTTTCCAAAATTGCCCAATTTGTAATCAATACTAAACCATACACTTTTTGCTACACATGTTTTCAGTCGTATTTCTCAGAGGAGCCAATTTTTCTCAAATGTTCAGGTTTGGTCAAAAATACTTATGAAACTCTGAACAGTCAAAGTCTTTGAAATTATACTATACCGGTACCACACCTTTTACAGTCTCCATGAAAGTTTTTTTCTCCTGAGAGTCCATTGTGTTGATATTAATTAATATACTTCCTAAACATTTCATCCACTGAGAATGTAAATGCTCTATGTCCAATTTTTCATTTTTTTCAGGAGAGACCTTTAAAGTTTGACATGATATATTTATTGAACCCTTGTCACCATTGCTCTGAAAGTTTGTATCATTGCAAAAGCTGATATATTGAAGCCTCTCTAAAGTAGTAGTTGTTTGGTTAGTTATTTATGCTGTAATTAACTATTGACAGTTCAGGTAGAACAATTGCATGCAACACTAGTTTTGATTTGAGAGTGCCAGTGTTCTATTTACGTACCAGATACAACACTGCATTCTGGAAACAAGATGGAGATGAAACAATTTCATTATAAATTTGTCATTCGGTAGCAAAGTAAAATAAATCATGCATATTTTGGGAAATCAATCAACTACTTTGAATCCACTATTATTCAAAATTCTTGTCTGTTAACAATAAAAGTAAGAGCCGAAGACCACTACTATTGCTAAGCTGTTCCCACAACCACAAGTGACTTGAGGTTAGAATGCTCGGATGGCGCTTGTGTATGGTTGAGGAAATTGTCATAAGGTTTCATTGGTTTCATTGGCTGTTGGAGTTTGCATTCTCGTGCATGCTTCCAAATTCTGCACATTGAAAAAAATGACATTCAGTATGTCGATATTGGTTATGTGTAGACATCGGACGATAACAGAGATGAAACAAATGCATCCTACATAGACCACAGCCAAAATATCTCAATTTGTTTACAATTTAGAGATAGAACACTTGCATTCTCATTGGACGGTTTGCATTATGACCTGGAATGGAAAACAAATATTCAGCAATTAACGTAACTTAAAACACGTTCATGGTTTTGGATTTCTGAAGTGAAGTGTCCAATTTTTCTCTTCACCTTAAAATTTAAAATCAGTGACTCCAATGTCGGATTCAAAATAAATTTTGCTATTGAGTTTGGAAATGTAGTCCACAGACATGTAACTTGCATGATTTATCTTTGTTCAACTAAAAAAAATATTCTAAATTCAAATTATGTGACGCTCAAAATGAAGGACATTTATAATAATAATTTTTTTTTTTTTTTTTTTTCAAATTCCTCGCAGACGGCAGACATAATGTCAAATGTAGGATGTGTGGGGACATGAGGGCATCTGGTAACTCTAGCCATGAAACAGTAAAGGAAAGTGAAGGAAATACATCACATTCTTCTGTTGAAAAATTACACTGTAACATTGATTTATGTATGTGTTACCATACTATTTGTTGCTGCCTTGATAACTACACTTTTGCCATAATCTGGAGACTCCTATAAATGTAAAATTACCTAATATCTATTTGTTTGGGCAATCTGATCAAAGATTGAAATTTTCTATATATGTCACTATCAATTTGTATTTGACTATTAGTGTCTCCCCGATGGTGCAGTGGTAGCTTTGTCGCCTTGTAATCAAGGGGTCCCGGGTTCGATACCCGGTGCAGGCACATAGTGGTTTGGATCCCACTTTAAACTGTAGGTCCAGTCCCGATTAGCCTTACTGTGCATAAAGTGGACTTAAAACAGCAACTCAATCAATCAATCAATCAATTATTTTACTATTAAAACTCCGCAACCATTTTATCTTCAAACTTCACACTTATGTGAGTTGTAGGAGTAGCTTGACCACTGTCCATATCGATGCTTGAAGTATAGAAATCCCAGCTGTGGCAGAAAGTGTTACAATATGTTAAATGGCGTTGTAGGAAATTTTTAGATTAATACGAAATTGTTGTTAGAAATATGTATCTACATTCATACTAAAATGTCGTAAGCTCTTTCTCATTCAAGAGGTGCGTACCTTCGAATACCAGGCTTCGACTAGTAGTAATTCTCTCCCTGACACAGCAGAAGACTTGTGGAATCATGACACCATCAATTCCCAACTCCCTAAACATGGGCGGTACCACCAGAAATTTTGACAGGAAGGGAAAAACACGGGAAAAAACAGTTATGTTTCATTTATGAGAGACTAAACAAAAAACTAAATATGTATATTAACCCATTATAAACTATCCGATGGTGAAGTGGTAGCATCGTCACCTTGAAATCAAGGAGTCCCGGGTTTGATACCTGATGGAAGCACATAGTGGTTTGGATCCCACTTCAAATAGTATGTACAGTCCTGAATAGCCTTACTGTGCATAAAGTGAACTTAAAACACCAACTAAAACAGCACGTTCCTGAACTTATCACTTAGCTTTGCAAATATGCTCCAAAGACTATTGTAGTGGAAATCCACTGCAGTTAGCAACACTTCAGTTCCTACATGAGAAAAGTATGTCACGCAGTGGGAAGGGTGTGAAGGCAAAACCATATATGCGATTTGATAAACATTCTCACCATTAGTACACTCAAGTTGGACGTGATATCCTCAAAGTACAGTGGCTGGGGCACTGGCAGTTTAATATGAATTTTCTCCTTTAGTACACTCAAGGAGTCTTTCTCCTACCCATGCTTACCCACCCCTTAGAACAGGTTTTGCCTGTTGCTCTACCTGCGCCAATGAGTCGACTTGTGTCTTTACCCGGTTCATCCTCCTCAACTATACAAATTAGTTCTTGTTTATAAAGTATACATTACACTACGGAAAACGTATTTTCAGGTTTGGCTATGTGGCTTATGGAGCTTTGATTCCTCTTTCTATGTAGTGGAAATTCACTGCAGTTGGCAACACCACAGTTTCTACGTGTGGAAAGTATGCCACGCAGTGGAATGGGTGTGAATTTGATTGTAAGAACGCACCGAGAAGACTTGCACGTCAGCCCAAGAGTCTGGGTACCTGACGAGCCATTTGTGCAGGTGGTATTGCACGTGCTGAAGGGTATTTGTTGCACAGGTTGTATGACATTTTAGAAGCTATTTCTCGCAAACGGGTCTGTTCCAGGCCTCTGAGTACACTCACGTTGGTGGCGAATCGTATTGGAAGCCTGCAAAATGTTGTGTGATACAGCTTTCGAAATATTATCGGCTTGACAAGGGTGGATTACTGCTGTGGCATTCTGTAACTGTAGCTCTAGTGTCGATGCTGCCACTCTGACCACTGGAAATGAAATACAGCATTTGTTTACATTCGACTGTACAATGTGATTATATGGTAAAAGGTTTTGTTCTGAATCCTGGAATCTTTGAATTTTCGTGATGTTTTTGTTTGTTGCGAATCCAATTTTAACTGAGTGAGGTGAAAGGAAGTTGGAAACATAACTTGTGCATATTTTTACATACGTATATACAGTATATAAAATGTAGGACTCACAATAAGTGCATGTGCACATACATACCTCATTGTTTTATATCTGCAGACATTCGAGACGGTATGCATATTAATCAAATTTATGTTGAGCTCCGTGGTTGAGTGGTTACACAGCACGCTACAACAGCAAAGGTCCCGGATTTGAAACCAGGCCTGGACATGAGTGTTAATTGTGAATGTCCCTTCATCAATTTCATCATGTCATCACTCATCCTCATCTTCGTGGTTAGCCAAAAGTGGCAGAGAAACTAAGTAAAATGAAGCAAATTAACGAATTAATCAAGGGAATTTGCTTGATCATAGAAAGTTCTAGCAGGTGCAATATGAAACATATCGTCGCTGTTCTTACTTATAAGTGCTAGTCTTACCTCAGACACTCTTCAACCATAACTGATGATTAGCTGGCCTCCATGGCGAAGTGGTCATCACAGTGGCTACAACGAGTCCCAGATTCGAATCCCAGTTTGGGTATGGGTCTTCCTTGTGACTGTCCCTTCATCACTGACCCTTATGTTCGCGAGTAGCCAAAAGTAGCATGCAAAGTAAAATATACCAAATCAATCAAAATCTGATGATTAACCCTTTGGTGTGGGTGGTCTCGCCAGACTGGTTTCAGATTCATGTGAGAAAACATTATGCGTTCACTTCTGTGACAACGTCCTTAGATTTTAATCCTGATCTGTACTTGGAGGGAAGAGGTCAAACTTACATGAATGAAATCCCATCTCTAGGTTTTACTTTGGACTAAATATTAAGGATCAGCTTGGCCTGTGGCTAACGCCAGGGCAGCAGCTGTTTCCGAATTTTCCTCTCCTTTCGAAAATTCGCTATGATATTCCAATATCTTATAAATTACATATGCTTAGAATTCCTTCACATGGCTTGCTTTTGCTATCTCTAGATATTGTCAATAATTTAATAGATTTACGTACCCAAGACACTATTGAGAATATCTAGTCAATGGCAAAAGCAAATCGTATGAAGATTCACGTGTGGCATTGGCCTAAGGTCCAGCCAAGCTTTAACATTGCAACCGCCCTTTCTCAAATTTACATTCTTCTGTTGGGGACTTCTCACAGCCTCAGTCACACTTTCTGTGGTGCTGAGAGAAATCCTGTCTAGGCTCAATCCTTCTCTTATCAGGCAGAAGCTCGATTGTGGAATGTGTAATTTATTTATTTGCCTGCATTTCTGGACTTGGCATTGTTGATGCTGCTCTTAATTTTTTTTTTTTATTTGGTTGTTTTCTGGCGATACCCGAAGTGCCATCTCTAGTTTGTATGTTGCTGTCTCTTAACCAGAGCTGCCTCTCATGAGACAGCCAGTTATTCATTCATCTGCGTACCATGAATTCACATGAATTCCAGCATATGCACAAACTACCTTCTCGAGCTACTAGACTTTTCGGTGGAGATCCTTGCCACACGTATCTTTCAGGCATCTCTCCACTAGTGACACCACATTCAACCTGAGAATTTCCTGCACCTTGCGCCAATATGTTGAAGAAAACAATGACACACATATTAGAATACCAACAAAGATTCTTAGAGCTTCTATTGAAGTACCTCCATTTCAACGTGTTTTGTAGGGATGAGTCGAAATCACACGAATCAATGGGTTGTACATTTGTCGTCCTGTCTGTGACACATTGTTACATTCTGCCTGCTCTCTCTTTATGGCACAACATGTACGCCATTGTGAGTTTCACAGATCTGTAGTTAGTTCGATCACCCACCACTGGCAAAAGTATGATAATTTGTTCACCTGAAGACGAGAGAAGATGTGCTCTCTCGAAACATAGTGTTATATTAAGTATAGTTAAAATAAAAAGCACTAGACAATGGATAATGTCCAATTACCTTTGCATGCTAATTCTGATTTTACTTGGAGCAAAGTTTACCAGGAGTTGTCATGTGTATTGAGATAATATTATTTGTAATATTCGTACACAAGGAGAAGGGGAGTTGGTTGTAGTGCGTGTATTACTAATAATATATTTCATATGCAAATTAGAATTTTTATTCACTTCTGTATCGTATATTACACATGCACACACACTGCAACCCATATCCTCCACGCCACAATAGTGTAGCGACCTGTCTGGTAGTGCTGATATTCATTTTCCTGATTTCCCAAGTCATGTGGGTATTGAACGGGATGATACAGCTACTGCTACTCTGAAGTCTTCCGATGAGTTTCTTGTCCACCTACACATTTGGCTCCTTCAAAACATGTTTTTCCTCCTCCTTTACTAAACATGGTAAGATAAATGTGTTGTGAACAGTCTTACTGCTGTCAAACCAAAAAAAAATTTCTGCCATTCCTAATGCCACCTCTCCCACAGACAGGTCATTCAAACACGACTTCAAATCGCATACTCGTCAACATACGCTGCAAGGGTTGACCTCCTGTTCTTTTCCCCATGCAAAGTCATGTTAACAATGTGAGTTATTCTCTTTCAAGTTTCCAATCTGATAGCCCTCACATTAGAATTCAAATTACCACATTAGTTTTAATACTGAAAGAAGATTATATATGAACCAGTTGTTCTGGCTTTTTGTGTGTTAAAAACCATACGTGTCTTACATAGACTATTGGGCATATTCTTGTAATGTGTTCATCTCTCTCATGAATAGGGAAATGTACACCCTACACCTACACCTTTATTGGAGTGATCTTTACTCTTCCTCTTTTAAAACTGGAGTATGCCTTTCAGTTCAGCAAATTTCCACAAATATTTTGAAGCGTGCAAGAAGCTTTTAAGTGCTGGAGCATCCATACATTTTTATTCAACATCATCACAAAACTTTCAATTCCTACTCGCAGATAGAGTAAAGACCGACGCAGCTATCTCTGCCGTTGCACAGATATCAATTTTTGTTTTGTCTCCCTCTCTCTTAGCATCACGTGTTCTACTCTGCTCACCAACCTTCGCAATTGTTGCCAATTGTCATTCCATTCCTGGACACTCACGCAAACATCATTGAAAACAATTGAATAGCGCTCCAGCTCGCGGTTCACATCCTTCGGCAGGGACGGTAATGTGGCAATATAGCATGACATAGTGGTTCCTTCTTATATGCAGTGCATGTTCATTGGCTAGCTAGTGACTAGTGTTGTCAACTGTAAATATGAAGCACTATTTCTGTTACGGAAGGAGAAAGGCAAAATAACGGTGAGTTTTGTTGAATTGTAAACACCATATTTTTATTTTAAGTATTTGACTGGTTTGACATTGTGTGCATGTATTGCATGTGTGTAAGTGAAAATGCATGCGTTTGGTTAGTGAACGTTAAATTCCATAATGCCTACAGTACTATTGTTCATATTTCATCACTTTAGAATTGCTAAGAAATAAATTATGTGGATGTATGAGCATTTCAACCCTCGGCTCTGGCACCGGCACGTGTTCTTATAGGAATTGTATGCTTAATGCGATGCATGTTTTTTTTTGTGTGTGTGTGTGTTAAAATTGGCATGTTTTGATGGGTGACAAGTTCATAACAAAAGAATTGGTGGCAATATATGTACTTCTTATTCTTGTTGCGGAAGCTGGCATCGTTTGTAAATGTACAACGAAGGCAGCCAACTGTCGGCCATCGCAAAGAGACAATAATACTGCTTAAGGAGGAGTGTTTGTGGTCCAATTGTTGCTGTTTAACATGTTCGCAAGTTACACTGTTCTACAAATTTTCACTTTTTTCTGTTACAGAAAGGAAAGTAGCTCTTTCTTACTGAAATTGACCTCCTGAACACGAATACGAATTTCATTTTCTAAGATTGGCTCTTAATTTTATTTACGGCATAATTCATGTTACCCATGTTTTTCATGGAAAAACAATAAATTGTTTAATTTTATTTGAAATCGCTATGAAGAAGTCTTCTTTACAGCATTTTGGGTAATTTTACGCAAGGATTAGTCCACATTTAGCGGTTTTAGTCCATATGTATGTACATATAAAGCCACTTGTTAGTACATATAAATCCCAGCCCTGGTTATAATGCATGGCGTTTAAAACTCAGCGTTAGATAGAGCTGAGTTCTCTAATTTCCTTGTTCTGCGAACAGCTGTGCCTCGGTGCACTGTAGCGAATTATCTATCTAGCAGATTAGCAACACTGCTTCTCCTATTTTACTGCGCCGATCGCGACAGAAATATCTGGGTTTGGCTATGCATGAATTATGCATATAGCTAAATGCACTGTGCTGATTTTTGTGAATTTATTGTTTAAGCCGTTGGATATATACCATCTATTCAAAACGGTTAAATGTTATTTAAGTAATGCTATGGCTGCACCTCGTGACTTCAGTTGAAAGGAGATTTGCACTTAAAGTCGTTGATCTAAAAGGTAACTGTTCTCTGATTACTAGACCTCTGATTTTAGGTTTTTAACCTATTTTTTTCCTTTACAGGTATGTAAGAAATAATAAGTTATGTCAGCGTTTCGTTAAAATACACAACAACTGATGAAGTTTTATAGTGCCTAAAATACCTATTTTGCTTGTTAGAACCTATTTTAGGTTTATGCACCTAAATCAACCTTTTTCTAGGTTTGTATATATTTTTGAAGGTTTTACAGGATTTTTATGTCACACAGAGGCATTTGATGTTTGGTCACGAAAGAATTCAATGACGAATGTGTTTGAAATATACTCTCTGTTGATTTCCCTTCCTCCAAGTACATGGTTATTTTTCAAAGCTGAAATTTCTGGTGCCACTGTTGACTGTACAGTCCAAAGTGCAAACTTCTGATCTGTGTTGTCTTGCTCACTTTCGCGTCACTCTGTTGCTTTGTGGCATTCACGACTTGCAAACTAACATTTCAGCATTGAAGTTTGCACCACTGACTATGTTTTTGTTTAAAGATTATTTTCAGCATATAAGATGATCCTCACAGACAGAATTGCGGGGATTGACTGTGGATAACATGAAAGGAGATTTTTGCCTAATTATATGGCGTAGAGTGGATTTTAATAGAAAATTTCCAATGGTAAGTTCTGCCATCGCCGTAGGTTCAGGCAACACACGTATAGTTTTTCTTGTATGTACGCATTGCTCCTGAAACGTCACAACGAAAAACTGTTTTCTTATGCTTGTAATGACCGTGAACTACAAGAAAATAATACACATATACGTAGATGCACCAACCTATCTGAAATCCGGCCTGGAAGTAGTGGCACTAGTGTCACTAGTTAAAGTCACGGGGAAACCTGTAGTTCGCATATTTTCCGAGGATTCAGAAAGCTTGGTGGATCTATAACATCATGCAAGATAGTGCGTATTTCAGGACATAGGTGTCCCATTTTCATTGCCGGTGACTATGCCTAATCAGTTTCAGGAATTTTAGGTTTTTATAAACCTACTTCAGGATTTTTCGTGCCTTACTTAAGATTTTTAGAACCTCTTTTAGGGGTTTTCGAACCTGTTTTAGTATTTAAAGAGCCTATTTAAGAACCTAAAAGCACAATTTTCAGAACCTCAAAATCCGAGGTCTACTGATTACAGTGGGTAAATGGTATGTAGTAGAGGATCTGGAGTGGATCCTTGTGAGGCACCAGTTTTCCGTGCCAATGAGTAGGGGAGAAGGGCTCTGGCAGTGTTTATGTATACTCTCAGCTGCCTGTTGCTCAGATACATTGAAACCATTGGGGTGCAGGGATGAAAATATTGCAGTAACTTAATTAACTTAGAGCAAGCCATCGTGAACATTGTAGAAGGCTTTGGTTACATTCAGTTATTCCAAAACTACTGCCATATTTCTTACCTCGTGATTAGATTAAATCGCCAGTGTTTCTAAGCAATGTCGTTGCTGTTCTGTGAGCAGGATGGAACAGGATTACTATTTCGGGAGCAGATTTAAGTGATGAAGATGGTTACGAATTTGCTTGTAGTAATTTTTTTCAGTGATTCTGGGAAATACAGGGTTTGTCCAATAAGTATTGGGACGGAAGTCATTAAAATAAATTTATTGAAGATATATATACAGTGTCTTAATATTCTTCAAAGTATGACCCTCCTGCATCAATACACGCTGCCAGCGCTTTTTCCACTCTTCATACGCCCCCTGGAAGTCGGCAACCGCAAGGCTGTTCAGGCACCCCGTCGAAGCCGCTTTGACCGCTTCAATTGTCTCGAAACGATGTCCTTTCAAGCTACTTTTGATCCGAGGGAAGAAAAAAAAGTCGGGGGAGCCATATCTGGACTGTAGGGTATTATGCACAATGTTTGGTCAGTGCTTCACTAACAATTAGCGACGTGTGACTGGGCGCATTGTCGTGATGCAGAAGCCAGGAATCGGCGATCTCCCTTCGGACGCGGCGGACCCTAATCATCATCGGTTACAATTGAATGCACAGTGGATTTCAGTAAATTTAACTCCTGTGCTATCAAACGAACACTTAACCAGCGCTCACTGTTCAGAAGTTCTCGCACTTTAGACACATTTTCAGCGTTTCAGCGATCTATGTCGGACGTCCAGCGCGTTGATCGTCTTCGACTTCTTCCCGGTCATCTTTGATTTTTTATGACACTCAACAACACGCGTTCTGGACCTGACTTCGTCCTTGTAAGCATCACGGACCATATCAAAAGTATCCGTAGCAGATTTCTTCAGTTTAACGCAAAATTTGATGGCACAACGCTGATCGATGGTTCGCTGCATCTTTACTCTCAACGTAACCAGGGCCGATCCTCAAGAACGCATCCACCCGGACACGTCACAACTTCAGAGTGGTCCGCCGAGGATCATCGAAACCCAGATGAACAACTCCATGATTTCGAATCGACTGAAGTCTACCAGTTCACCCACGATGACAAATCGAAGGAGTTATATCGTCCACCTGCACTTCAACCGAAGCTGCAACGACCTACTGACAAGTCAAAGAACACTTCAACTAAGCGGGAAAAGCTTACCAAAAGTCAACGTGCGTCTCAGATCCAGTCCACGAGTGCAACTGTAGACGCGTCAACTCGACTTGCCAAGAGGAATCGGCCACCGATCGACTCCGAAGGCTTTCAGTTCGATCAGCCTAAACATGCCGGAAAAGTTTCTCCTGTTCTTCCTCCGGTATTCAACCTCAGTACTCCGAACATATACGAAGGACTTAACCTTTCAGCTACTCCAGACAACATGGAGGTCAACCGCGAAGACAACATGGAGGCCAACCGTGATGAAGACACCACGCAGGGCGAAGCAGATGATTCGGCCACTCCGCCCGCGACCCCTGTTTTACGGGTACCACCTATTTTTGTGTACAAGCTAGTCGAAGCTCATAGATTCGTGGCAGATGCTGTGGCTCGCGCCCGTATTCAACCACCACAAATACGTATCACAATGAAAAATATTCGCATACAGTGCCGTGGAAAAGCAGACTATGCTAAGCTTATTGCCTATATGCAAGAAAAACAAATTGAATTCGCAATTGCTCCTCAAAGACAGAATCGGCCCCTTAAGGTTGTGAATCACCATCTACCAATTGCCTATCGTGTTGAAGACATTTCTCAATCTCTTCGTGAACAGCACTTTGATGTGGAATCTGTAAAGTAGATGTACAAGTATGACTCCAAAACCAATATCTGGAAGCGAATGCCGCTCTTTCTGGCTTCCCTCCGGAGAGGACCAAATTCATCGTCTGTTTATATAGTTGAGTTCATTTTGTACTACCATGTGCAAATTGAACCGTGTCGTCACCCATCCATTATTAAATGCTACGGATGCCAAAGGCTTGAACACACTGCTACCTCATGTCATGCAGCTCAACGATATGTGAAGTGCGCGTTAAACTGCCAAGTGCTCCACAAAAGATCGTCGCCGACCCGCCAAGTGTGTCAACTGCGGTGAAGACCCCCGCCAACTTCCGAGGCTGCAAAGTCTTCACGTCCATGGAACAATTCAGACAGAGAAATCGAAAATCAACATCCTCGCAGCCAACGCCAATCTCCTCGACTTCTTCAGCTACAGTTCGACCTACACCGACTCCTGCTGCACCTACTTCCAGCACGCAGCCGCAGTCATACACGGGGAGGGCGCACGCTGCATTACGAGGATATGTTAGAAGACGGCGAGAAGAAGAAGCTGCCTCCAACCAGGACTTCACTTCTTTTCTCGATCAGATGTCATCATGGAACCTCTCAAAAATATGGACCTCCGGCATGAACATGATCACAGCAGTTATTCAAACATTAACATGCTTTTAACAAACAGTCATACCCCAAATAAACCAACCTGTTCATGTTTATTGCCGACGGGTTAACAAAACAGACACAGGAATTGAGCAATCTTCTCCGCTCAAAGAACATTAGTGCAGCATTGATCAACGAAACGCATCTCAAGCCTCACCTGACTTGGAGACTCCCACACTACAGAATCTTCCGCCTCGATTGTCAAGGACAGCAGAAAGGTGGACTTGTGATACTTTTGCGAAAAGGCATTCCAGCATTGCAGATCGTCACCCTTGCCATGACGTATCTTGAAGTCCTGGCTATCCAGATCAAGACCGAAACTTCAGACCTCATCCTCATTGCAGCGTACCGCTCACCTCTGGCTCCCTTCAACGAAGATGACATTCTACGCCTTGAGATTATTGGTCCGTACGTAGTGATCGGGGGCGAAATCAATGCAAAACATACATCATGGAATGGAAGGGTCTCCAACTCTGCTGGGAACAGACTATACGATCTCCTTCCACAGACGGAGTTTACTATCAGTGCACCACATGACCTTACCTTCTATCCTAGAAGGAGAGGCCAACCAGATATATGGGATGTTGTCCTTGCAATGTCCCTCTAGTGCACTTCTTAAAATAAACATACCACGGCTACAGATATATCTTAATGTCAGGGGATAGGTTCTTTATTCGAGAATTCCAAATAAGAAAGCGTTTTATAGACAAGAGGATATAGTTAGATGCGGATCTATATTCTGGAAACTGTACACAATACAGAGAAAATATATAGCGAAGCTTGTATATACATTGAAAATATAAAATTTACGTCGGTTATATTCTTCTTATAAATATATGTATAATTGAAAGGAAATCTTATTCTTCTTTTCTTCTCACAATTTTGGGGAAAAGGCTTCTTCTTCTTTTCTTCCTTCTATTTTGATAAAAGGCTTCTTCTTCCTTCCTATCTTTGATTAGTGAAAAGGCTTCTTCTTCTTTTCTTCCTTCTATCGTTGATTAGTGAAAAGGCTTCTTCTTCTTTTCTATCGCTGATTAGTGAAAAGGCTTCTTCTTCTTTTCTTCCTTCTATTTTGGTAAAAGGCTTCTTCTTCTTTTCTTTCATCTAATTTATTGTCCTTGCCTTTAAAGAGTAATCTTATTTATTACATGTATGCGCTAGTTTTCCCCGCTTCTTTGGCAACGACACAAGCTATACTTATAGAAAGATTAGGGGCGACTGAACTGACAGTAGCGCCACCTCCTATGTAACGACCAAAATGGGGAATAGTCCAGGATCGCTAACAGCAAAGCGCTGCCTATGGCCCAGTGCGTCTAATAAGGAGTCCAACCGTATGTGCTTCGGGGCGTCTAATTGAACACAGCGCCACCGAGGGACGGACAAACACAAAAGCTGACGATGTTCTCCTCGTCAGAGGTGTTAAATCAAATTTTGATCACTAGGATCAAAAAGGAGATATATTTCTGAATTCATTTGTTCACTTATTAACTTTCCTAATTGTTTCATATACGAGCATATTCTTAATTATCTTAATTGGCTATTTACAACATTTGGTAAATATGCGATAACGCCCGGACACCTTTCATTCATTTATTTCCTTAATTTTAACATTGGTACTTACCTATTTTGCCTTGCGGAACATTCTTTAAGGTGAAGTTATGCCTTTTTCCATAAAATACTGTCAACTTTTCATATTAAGATTGATTATTTGTCTTACTTGTTCCGCTTCTGTAATAGACAATATGACAATATGGATCATCGCGCGTCATGAAGCGCCAGCTTGTGTTTTGTCGATTTTCAGTGCGCAAGCAGTGTTTCAAACCTTCATGACGGAAAATTACGTACTATTTCATTTTTTTCATGTTTACCTCCACAAACCATGCACGTTAGCCCCAAAAACCATCCACCGGTAGCCCCACAAACCATTGACGTTAGCCCCAAAATCCATCCATGGGTAGCCCCAAAAACCATTGACGTTAGCCCCACAAACCATTCACATAAGGTTAGGTTAGGCCTGTTAGGTTAGGTTCCATTAGCACTCACTTCACCCCTAAATTCATCGAAAAAAGAAAGCGCGGCGAACATAGTTAAAAATAGAAATTTTCGTAAAAAGAAGGCACGTTTGGAAACACTGCAGAGATCGCGTGACTTTCAACACTCTAGCCATCTGCACGCACACAATGGAAACAACGGCATAATGTGGCCGGCAATGCCAATTTCTTACGTAAAAAGTGATTAATTCTTGTTCGGCAGCATTAAACTACTAAGTTTTTACTTTCCGTGAAAGAAAATACCTCCAAGAACGTCCACAATACTAAAGAAACTCATTTCAGTAAGTACTTTCTCCTGTAAATTTGAAGAAATCCGTCCGGGCGATATCGCATATTTACCCAACATTTTATTCACTCCTTCTATAATTTTTATATTATTCCTTTATGTATTTTGCATTTACTATAATATATATAATCGCTCTTCTCTGCTCCTAGTTTCTACAATGAACTCTGCTCTTCTTTATATGGCGTGCTGCCATCTATCATCACTCTCGGGAAACATTTCTTCCTTGCATTTTTCATTGTGTCGTCGGAACTGGCACGTGACATCCTCACAAAAGGAGTCGGCTTTAGCACAACTCCCTACCTGTGTTCGCTTCCATAGCCCAGGGAATTTACTGCTAAAGATTCTGCCCTCTCCAGGAACACATACCGGCTGGTACATCTTCAGGCTCGAAACACACCAACAACTAGATTTCAGTACTCCACTACGTTCGCCTAGGGAGATAGAGGCCATCTACCACTTTTCCAATATCGTGGCAGATGCTTGGAAGAGAAATACTTGCATTAAGTCTGACCCAGTGGCCACGACAGCTTCTCCGGTGTTTTTCATCGCTTTGAAACTAACAAGATGTTCGCGTCGTAGATGGAGCGAACCAGTTACTTACCACTCTATGCTGAATGAATGCTTATAGGAAGACATCTCTATAATTTCCTTCTTCGTGATTGCATTGCGAGATGGGATAATACTCTACGAAGCCTTACGCCAATGGACCCTTCCTTTTGGAAACTGACACGTTCATTGTTAAACAAGGACAAAGCGCCTCTTTCCGCCATAAATTCACAGCGTGGTCCTCTCCTTGATCCCCAAGATCAGGCTGAACTGATGGCAGATCATTTTGCTCACTGCTTCACCCCTAACAGTGACTTGCAGGATACCCGCACAAAACGCTTGGTGAACCAGGGACTTCTCACGCTTCCGCTTCCACGCCTGCCCCTAGGACTGGATGTTCCACATGTCACTCCCCGGGAAGTGTACACCACGACTCGCTTGCAGAAATCTCGATCGGCCCCAGAAATTGACAGCGTTCCAGCTGTTGCACTAAAACACCTGACGAGGAAAGGATGTGTGTTCCTTGCAAAACTCTTTACTCACATGCTCCGCCTTGGTTACTTCCCACGGGACTGGAAACTGGCAAGGATTACTGCTATCCCCAAACCGCGGAAAAATCCGCAAGATATCAACAATTATAGACCAATCAGCCTCCTGTCCCAAGTAGGGAAGATGTTTGAAAGAGTGCTCAGAACTAGACTGTCAAACTTCTGTGACCTTCATCACCTGCTACCTGACCATCAATTTGGCTTTCGTTTACATCACGGCACAACTGAACAATTGTTTCGTGTGGTTGACTCAGTGGCGGTCCATCTCGACCGGAAACAGAAAGTACTAGGACTGTTCATGGACGTACAAAAGGCCTTCGACAGCGTTTGGTTACAAGGGCTCCTGTAGAAACTCCATTCGATGCAATTCCCGATTACATATTGTAAGAATTTGGCCAGATTCCTCTTTGACAGAAGTTTTGTGACAACTATTAACGGCTACCAGTCGTCATCACGTCCAATTTTGGCCGGCATCCCTCAAGGTGCAGTGCTCTCTTCACTTCTCTTTGCTCTCTACGCCGCAGACATTCCATCGCCTGAAACAGGCATGTTGGCCACATATGCTGACGACACGGCCGTCTTTGTTTGGGACAAACGCCTCTAACTGCGAGGATAAACTGAAGAAATACACCACTCGTTTTGAGAAATGGTCTCAAAAAATGGAAGGTCAGAATAAATCCAGAGAAGAGTTTTGTAACAGTCTTCGGCTTGGGCTCTGCACCTGAACGAGCTCAAGTTACCCTATTCCAACACAGAGTGCCGCATCGGGATCAGGTGAAATATCTGGGCGTCCTTTTGGATCGCCAGTTGAAGTTTGAACCTCATACAGATGCAACCTGTAAGCGCGCCCGCCAGCGTCTCGGCTACTTATCTCCAATGTTGCGTGCGCAAATCCTTCCCTTTGCCACTCGCCTACACGTCTTTACATCGATGGTTCGCCCCATCCTCCTATATGCTAGCCCGATATAGACTCAAATGGCCAAGACAAATCATCAAAAGATACAGACAGTGCAGAACCGTGCGCTTCGTATGATAAGTTCATATCCTTGGACACCCGCATCTCACAGATGTATGATGACCTGCAATACCCCATGATCGAGGAGACGCTCCGGATCACTAAGCAACGTATTTGGGTTAAAATTCAAACAAACTCTAATCCTCTATTTAACACGATAGGACAGCTCCGTCCTAGACGGAGAAAAGTACCCTTACCCAGATTATGAAAAAGTGACTTACACTCAGATCACTAGGGATACCTAGGTATTTTTTTCATATGGTTCCACCAATTGTATTATATGTGCACTTGTGCTTTATAATTCAATTTTCATGTACATTATCATGCTAATCTTTGTATATTTTGTATGTAGTTAGTTGTATGTTGTATTGTTTGGCACAAACTCATGAAATGTTACCTGCGACAGTAGCAGGCCACAGTCTATACACATGTATTTATCAATTTTTCTTGTACACTTTTATTATGTAAAGCAATACCTACACCAGTTCAATAAACTATATGCTGGACAGAAAAAGTCCTGACTTCGAAAATAAAAGGTCGAATGTCATTATTACTTTTTCCTTTGGCATCAAACCAACACTGCTGTTTTCCAGCTGAATCAATAATGTATAGTTTAGAATGAAGAAAATTATGACATCCCTCAGTAGACTTAACATATGCAGCTATGTCTGTACAACAATGCAGACAAATAATTTTACATTATTAGTGCAATCGCTTTAATTAATATTCCATTCTCTCAGAAACATTTGACCGTTTAGGAGGAAAAAAGGTATGTTTGTAGTACAACAGCATTAAATATTTTTCAAGAAAAAAATCATGTACGTAATATTTCCAAAAATCGGACGTTGATGTTCTACTGACGCATGTACACCGAATTCTGCCCTATTACACAAACGCGCACACACATATCGCGTCAGTGGTTAATTGTTTCGAAGGGAACTGTACATATAATACTTACATTCTAGTATATTACAGTGGTAAATTCAGTGGTTGTGGGAGACTTTCTGATGTGGGTGTGCCGATGAGTGACTGCCTGCAATTTAGGTGGTTCACATTTTCAAATAAACAGGCATGCGAAATGTGTCTATTACATGTTGACACAGTGGGTCAAATTGATTTTGGATGAACTGTCTCATTCTGGCACATTCTTCGTGCCACCCCTGGATAAATTGTACACTCAATTTCCAATTTGTTAAAGGTTACGCAGGAGTGGCAATGAGTCTTACAAGATACTTGTATAGTTTCATACTTGCGAGTGCCATCTTTTGAGTTTTTGTAGAACATACAAGGAAGTATGAAATACTATTTGCTGCAAGATGGCGTACAACAATAAGGCATGCTGCAGCATGCATGTAGGTTTATTTCATTTGTAATTGGTAAATAATATTATCATGTATTTTTGTTGAATATTTGACAGAAATGTGCTATAAAACATAAGGGATAAAAAATATAGCCGCATCTATTATATTTGGCTAAATTCAGGGAATGAAAATTGAACGTATCCGAGAAGATACATTGCCCATTTTAGCATAATTTGATTTTGGCACCAGATTGGAATGCATATATGTGATGTTGTACACATACAATATTATGTTTCCACTATCTTTCAATAAGAGTTACTTCAAAACTCTATTTTTTGGTCCGGGACTATATATTCTATGCATAAATTAAATTACGTTATAAGATTTATAAGTTTTTCTGTGTTACTAAAAACCAGTAGCGAAGCGTGGACTGACGAAGGAGGCAAGCGATTAGAGACAATACATACATACATACCCACACACACACACACACACACACACATATATATATATATATATATATATATATATATATATATATATATACATACATACATAATTGTTGATTCAAATTCCCCCCCCCCAATTTATATTAAGGTGGCGCTTCTGTCATAAACAATAAAATCGCCATCCAAGAAAACACATGCATGGACGATGTACTCACCGCGATAAATTCCAAACTCCTGTAAGTGTCGCACAAAGCCTCCATGAGACAATTCTTTATAGTCAGGTAAATCGAATGTTGGTCGCCTCGCTTCCACGATTTTCATTTCTACACTTTTCTCCCTCGAGCTAAACGAAGCAGATATAAATTGCTAAATAATACACTCACCTCTTTGGGTTCCCTGATGGCGTAGTGGTAATGTCACTTTGTAGTCAAGGGGTCCTGGTTCAATACCCGGTTGAGGCACATTCGACGGTAGTTCGATCCCACATTAAACTGTAGGCCCAGTCCTGATTAACCCATATGTGCAAAAAGTGAACTTAATAACCCAACTCAAACATACAGTAAAGCACCCGCACTTTGCCGTATCGACAGCTCTCAAATTCATGTTCGTTTCGATTAATTCAGAACACAAACACCAGCAACAAACACTCACTTCCTCACACATTCTTTCCCCAACTACATGCAAAGCATCCAAACAAGATCACTTTGAATAGCTCTGAAACAACAGAAAGTGATACCAACCTATTTCCTTAATTTTATCACTCACGGGAGAGATTTATTAGTTTGGAGATAGAAATTACGCTGTGGAATCAGAATCATTACAACAGAAGGAGTATATACACATACATGTGTACAATGTGTATGTAATAAAGTGCAATAATAATACAAAATGTTTCTTTGCTCTTAATATGTACACCTACACGATTTAGATTGTGATGTTTACAAATATCAGAAGATAATCCCTTTTTCAGATACTTTTTTTCCACCCCAATTTCTATTCAAAAGCCATCAATTTATTGAATTAACTTTTAAAATTTGTTAAACATTTCACTTGAATTTCCGTGTAAATAACTTGACAGTTGCCAACACTGTAGATCTCAACACTGGTGATGTAATTCGAGCTGGACCAGACATTCCTCTTCCCGGAAACACAAGCGCACGCCTCTTTCCACCTTTTGCCTCAAACCCGAATGTCAAATTTTTGACGCGCTTTAAAATTCGCAAAATACAAAATAATTTGTAATTTAAGTGACCTACATGGAATTTAGAGTAATGATAATGGTTTCTTTCAGTTATTTTATTATTATTAATTATCAGTTTCCTTGTGATCTTCTTTATGTGCTCATGAAGACACACATTGGTTATTGGTCTGCTGGCAATGTTTCCTTCTGATTTCCGAGAAGCACTAAGAAGCTCAGCTTCTATTTCCAAGTTCAAATTTAATGTCCATCCATCCAACCTACCTACGAGTTTCTTGTGAATACTCTAATGCATGTAAAATATGAGAACAATGCCATGAAAATTCAAATGCAATACAACCTACTGTTTTATCGGCTCGGTAAGGTTGATCAGTTTCAGAATGGTGCCCTTCTTTAATCCACAAGGCTGCATATTTTTCGTCGGGGGAATATTTGATGAATGTACCTTTAATGGACACGAATGATTTTTCAATTGTGTTTTCTTACATAGTTAAGAAATTGTATACCATATGATTTCAATCCGATTTTCTTTGAGAGGAAAAAAGACATCCTTGACAGGAATAAAAATAATTTGCTTTTGCCGGGTATATTTTTTGTGGGGTGAAGTCCCCCTCAACCCCCTCCTTGATTCGCACACCGGTTATAACGACCCTGTAGTAGTTATAACTCAGAAGTTACTGTGACTGCACAGGCTTTCCTTCTACACTCACATCATTGAATTTTTCACAGAAATCTGCCGTATTCTATTTGTTTTAAACTGCATATGACATGACGATATTTTTGCAATTGCAATTAGAAATACAAAATCTAATGCTGCTAATACTACTTGTCATGAATGTATGTAAAGTAGGGTGTTTTAAAAAAAATGTTGCATGAGTTCCTGGATCATTTACGAAGGAGCATTTCTATGCTGAAAGGAAAATTACTACAATTACAGTTGCTAAGCAAGGAAATAAAGGTGTGAGTCAACAAATATCAATGCATTTATTTTCATGCATCACCTCAGTAAACCAGTACATTGTTATGTTCATCCTCCAAGGCCAGCTACCTGCATCATATTGTTGGGTCTTAGAATTCCCTTTTCTCTTCGAGGACTACACTACCTAAAAATATGTTTTTTTCTTCTATTAGTCTTGTAATGTCGTAAGTATATATATATATATATATATATATTTAAAAAAAATAGGGTTTCGTAAGTTCTCTACTTATTCACTTAAACGATTTATCGTTTTGGTTTTGCATTTTTCAAATTAAAATAATATTTAATGAAACCGATATTAATACAACGAAGTAAAGAAGAGGTAAATGAGTTATGTAGGAGAATTTCAACAAAAGAGGCCAGTGCACGGAAGACAAGGTATGAATAACGGAGCTCTTGAAGCTGAAACTGATTTCATTTTCCAACCGAAAATACGTATAACTACAAGGGATAACTGAATTTATACTGGGAGTAGTTAACACAGAGCGATACGACGTCAGGGTCTCGGATTCGAATCGCGTCCTGTGCTGTGGTATTCTTAATGAGAGTCCCTTCATCGATTTCATCATGTCAACACTCATCCTTGCGGGCGCGTAGCTAGAACTGACCTCCAGGGGGGCTCACGGGTTATCAGGGGGGGCTTTGTAAATTAAGTAAATTTTTTAAAAGTTTAATAGTATTAAATGAAGGTAAATTATGTGTATCGGAGTCATTGAGTTAATTTAAAATATAAAATTTAGAAATATCATACAAATACTTTTTTTCTATATCTTCTAAAACATCTCTTGAAGTGCTAATGACTGCTACTGACACCATCCCTTAATACACACTCCATACTACTTTTTATGATACAGATATTTATACCATACATGTTAAAATGTACAATATTCACTTCAATCATAGTGCCTACCGTACATTTCACCCCCGGCCAAATCAATAAAACTTGGGATCTGTTGACATTTGACGCAGATGCGGAAGGAATGTGGATAATGACATCAAAGTCACAGATTTCTGTCAAACGAGAGGCTGCAACAGGGGCAGGGAAGGCTGCCTATGAAAGAACTTTCTAAAGTCTAGAGAATCTTCTAAACTCTTGCCGCTGCTTAGACTTCTGCTCATAAACAAGATGAACGAACGAAGTTGTGAACAAAATAATATATTCTGTCTACATAGTGTGTTTTATGCTACGGACAGGACCGGAAAGGAAGAGCTCCCCTCCAGCAGCTTTGCTATACTTAAAACTTGCTCAACATGCCTACATGAGCTTTTTGCTCTAGTGTGGAACCCCTGCTTAACCCAAGAATTTTGGAAAAATCCCCCTCGGGAATTATTCGGAAAGGAAGAGCTCTTCAGATTGATTTGTGAATACTTACAAAAATTGTATTAGCCAGATTTTTGTCCATAAACTTGTCAAAAAGTGATATATTTTTGGCCACACCAGAAATTAAGCACATACACATACATACACACACATATTTACTTCCAGTTTAAGTTTAATTGGATACCAGGTTCAATTTGTTTATCTAATATTAAAACAATGTAATTCTTCTAGAATTGCTCCGTGACTCTCTCATTTCTTACATCATAAACATATGATTTTTCACCTATGAGAATAACACTGCATATGGTGTCATCTGGTAAAGCCTCGTGGAATTCACAGATAATTTTAATGTTTGTCCTGTCATTAACCACAACTTGTTTCCTTTTTGAAGTGTTGATTACAAACATGGGTCTCCGTGCCTTGAATTCATCTGGTGTGTAATACATATCAGTACTGCCAGTAGTGACACGCTTGAAAGCCGAAAAAGCCTCATATAATTTGAGGAAATCATCCTTGGACATGTCTAAATTATAATTTTCTCTAGGGAATACCTCATTTCTGCCATTTTTAAGATATATGTTCTTGATGTTGCAGTTATCAAATCTACTTGAATTTTTTTCCTGATTGTTGTGTCTTCCAGTCTGAAACAATACCACCACAAAATCAGGCATGTCAAATTGAATACTGGAGAATGAATTTGTAGCATCAAATTCATAATAAGTACCAGATGCAACCTTCTGTACGCATTGATATGTGTAAAATTGCAGAGGAATCTGTGGATTTTTTAGGATATCAGCTTTGTATTTAAGAGCATAGCTGGCTTCATACTCAACAACAGGGACTCTTAGCTCCATAGTCTGAATAATGCATTTGCCTGCATCTGGTAAGGTATTAGGCAGAGCTTCCCCTGTAGGGTTTATGTCACTGTACCTCATCAAAGCATTGTTATCATTGGCAGCTCTTCTAAATGTGATTCTTAAACCACCCTTCCACATAATTTCTTTGTAATCCGAGAAGAATCCTGGCAACAGGCGCATGGGAAACAGCACTGTGTGGTTCTTAGATAATATCTTATCACCAGCCTCAAATCCACCTATTTTGTAGTAAGAAGCCTCGGTTTTGGATAATTTTAGAGTGGCCAAAGCTGTGGAGGTAATGCCGGGATAATCTATTCTGTTTATAACAACGCCATGCTTTCTGATCTCAATTTCAGAGAACAGATGCGGCACAAAATTGTCCACAAGTCTTATGTTTGAATTTGCCGGGTAATCTGTTCCATCGAGCTTTACAACATCAAATTTGATGTATAGATCTGCTCTGTGGGGGTGTATAAAGCCATCCCCTACATCAAGATCAACCTCAACCTCCGTGTTGGGTTGATTTAAATTTGCAAATGTCCTCCTGTTTGGAGGGAATGATTGTAGCTCATAACTCTCAATATTTTCCATTGTATGTATTTTTATTTAAATATTAATCTCTATGATAGCAGTTGTTGTGGCTCCAGCAAAATCAACTAATTCTTCTTTTTCATTAGTGACCATCAATTCAATATAATCTATTCTGTTATGACACACGGGAAAATATAATGTTGGGGATGGATTGTAGATGATTGGCTCCATAAATTCGGAATTAGGTTTGAATGTTGCGATGATCCCGGTTTGTTTGTGAGTTCCTATGCCATTTGATTTGGTGATCATACCCTCCGCCACATTGCAGTGAATATTCAGAGTCTCTATGGCTAAGAATTTAGGTATATTCATAGCAGTGTGTTTGATGGCCGCTTCAAGTTTTGTGTTGTTCTCAAAGCCTAACAGCTCTCCTATAGTACCCAGATCCACTGTTTCTGTAGCAGATACAATCTCTACTCTGTGAGTGACAGAATTTTGACTTAACACTATACCTCTGGGTAATTGAGCATTTAGAGTGGACAGATTATATTGCCCTGGAGTGATGACAATTTTTTGATCCCCTACAGCAATTGTGTTGTTGTGGTGTGTAATATTAGGGATTAGGTACATGCCGTAAAATGCCCTGAGAGCTATTGTTTTGGGATACACAATGTCATCATGTAATTTGAGTTTCAATATTGAATTTTGGCTGGTGAGATGGAATACCCCCATGATGTTTTAAATACCACAAGGCTTTTTGAAAATTTTCAATTGATGGTTTATTTATTTGAGACATGTATCTAAGAACCGATAAACACAAATGTCCGCAATTAACATCTTTGAAGTTTTGAACACGGGCATTATTGTAATAAAGATTAGGTGATTTTAGATATTTTACTAAATTTTCAGGTGGAACACCTCCAAATGAATCAAATACAAATGCCTCATTGTTTAAATATTTAAGATAACAAATCCAGTGAGTGCCCTGATTTTTGTACTCATCCAAATTAACAATGCCACACTCTTTGTTGAGTGGTTGTTCTGGTAAAGAATCAGACATGTACACACCTCTAAAATGTTTGATGCCCAGTGGCTTGATTAAAGCTTCAATATCTTGGTTTGTAAGCGGCTCTTGTTTTTTTTAAACTTATTCATGGCTCTCTTAACACCTTTGCCTTTTTTCTCCATGGCCAGGTTATGGCGCCTCTGCTCATCTAATTCTGCCCTATTCTTCTTGGCATCTATTACTGTTTTTGCTATGGCAGCTGATCCCCCGGCCAAGCTCCCAACAGCCCCGAGAGCAGCTAAGATGGCAGGGATGGTAAATATGAAGCCACCCACATGTGATTTTTTTCTTGATTGCTGTAATTTTTTTAATTGGGGGGTGCTAAGCAACAATTTCATACCATGCCCCTTAGCAATACAAGAGCTTTTTTTCTTGCGCTGCTTTTTGGTCAAAAGGCTATCAATAGTTTTAAGAGATTTAAGACCTGCATAAGGTATTTGATACATAACACCCTTGGCCTTCATTGTAGGTTTATTATATACATATTCACAGCCCCCACCCCAGTTTTTGTTTGGTGCTCATAGCTATGGTGGTTCCCAATGCTGCTATTTTTTCACTCAAAGAAGCATCTTTGCTTACAAATCTACCAAATGCAGCCTCTTCTAATTTCTTGTCTGCAACATGTCTCTTGTCAAGATCAGAATGTGTGTTGTATGCTATGTCATGGTCTCTACAAGCAGCATCTAGGGGATTAACACCAGGATCCCCTCTGTTTAATCTATGATCCAATTTTGTGCCTGGACCACAATACTGATAGCCTGGAATGTGTAGTTCAAATGGCAGCTTGTTTATAATGTCATTAACAAGGCCCCGACCCTCAGAAACATTCCAAAATTTGGGGGGTAGAGTATTAATAATTTTTATGAGATATCCAATCCCCTTAGGGTCATTCACTATAAAATTAGACAATTTTGTGCTTATCATGTCCATAATTCCAACCTTTTCATTGTAAAAATTGTGGTTGCCAGCATTTTCCTCCCCAGCTATCACCAATAACCTATCTACAAGTTTCCTGACATCATCAACCCAGACAAATTCTTTAGGCAGGGTGTTGTATTGTTTGATTCCACTGCCAGTCTTGATCTGTGACCATATGGGCTTGATTAAATTGTTGTATTTTGCTCCACTGCTAGACTTGACTCTTTTTTGTGTGGGATCATTGTTCTGGTATAGAGCATCTGATTTTATTAATATTTCTTTGTAATCCTCATAATCTTGATCTGTATAGCTGCCAGGCCTTTTCCGAGTCATCAGTTCCCACAATCCAGGTGTGCCGGTGTACTTAACAAAAGCACCTTTTTCTCCGAGACGAGATTCTGAATATACAATTATATCATCTCCCATAAATGTTACTCTGAAATTGCCAATTCTATGAATGATGCTCCCATCAAGCTCTGTGTCAGCATATAAGCCAAAGACCTCATCTTTGTTGTCTTTAGGTGTGGTTAAATATTTTTGAGCAAGAAGACCCAATTCAATAGGATCCTGACTAGCCTCAATTCTTCTAGGAGCAACAGGACTAGGTGTATGAATACTGGAAAGTGGGGTGAATGGATAATCTAATATGTTCCTAGCAGCTACAGGTACAAGCTCTGTGATCAAATCTTGATTTTGCTCTGTAACAGTTTTGATATTCTTACCTAAATTATTAATAGCATCAATGACAGGCTGTTCTGTTTGTTTGCGTTTTTCATAGATTCCTCGGTTCTCTGATTTCCATCCCTTAAATCTTTTTACAAGATAATCTCTTAATTTAAGATCATCAATGATTGGCCTTTTCATGGTTATTTATATACGTCTCAACGTCTAGAAAATCGTTGATTTTATTTCTATATTTGCCACTATTGGGTGTTCTTGTCATATCAATTGTGACAAACCCATAACTGTTTTGATTCCAGCACCTGCTGCAAAACTTGGAAAAATCATTGTAGCTCAAGTCCCCACCTACATATTCATCGTGTATGTGTTTGAGGTTGGTATGGTCTTGATGAAACACACATATAAAATTGCTGTTGTCTCGGATCAGCTGCTTCGGAATTTTAGAAAAAGTCTGTGCCAGGTAGAAGCAATCAATGTTTTTGTGTCGGCCCTGTGTAAAGAAATTTCTAACCTTGTTTTGATTATCCAGTATAATGTCATCAAACACAACAACAGAATTATCGAGACATTCATGGAGTGGCTTAACATCTGGTTCAAAAGTGGCTATATCCAATCCATCATATAGCTTCATCAGCTGCTGATATTTTAATTGTTCCAAGCTCTTAGAGAAGATATACAAGTGCCTGTTTTTCCAGTCTAACCAGTTGGGTGCCAATAAAAAATTATCAATCATTAGTGTAGTTTTACCACAAGCCGATGGCCCAACAATAAGACATCTAATATTTTCAGGCAGCAGCACTCCATTTATCTTATTCTGCTGTTCACGTTCTGGCAGCCTTTTTATAACATCCCAGGTGCTCATATTATCACTTTGTCTGCATCGATCCAGCTGTGTTCTGGAAGTCCTAGCCATTTGACAAATAACTTGTTGACTTTTCTGCGGATGATTTTTTGTATGAGATATGTGTCAGGCTGTTTAGTTTTGTTGAGTTCTTGTTCATAGAACCTGCCTTTGAGAATTTCTCCTCGGTGATCCTTTATTATATATGTGTTAAGGGTCCCAGGTTTAACTTGAACCACTGTAAATAATTCGGTACTCCAGTTTCTTGTAAAGCCTCTCTTGAATAAGTGCTTATATTTGCTGATTCTTACTTGATCACCCACCCTGTATTTGGCCTTTCTTGTTGTTGGCTGGTATCTAGGATAATAAACAGTCCTGATCAATTTTTGCTCATCAGATGAAGTTACTTCAGAGGGTTTCATGTTGATTGTGGAATGGACCGAGTTGTTATATTTATGTAGAAGTTCTGGAAGAATATTAATCCATTTATAATTACCTTGAAGTGTAAATTGTTTATACATAAGATTTTTTAAGGTTCTGTTGAATCTCTCTACAATTGAGGCCTTGAGGTCACTGTAACTCGAGTAATGTTTTATTGACTGGCTTTTAATAAATTGTTGAAACACTGAATTATAAAATTCTTTGCCATTATCTGTTTGCAAATAGCGCGGTGATCTTCCTGAATGATTGATGATTGTCCTGATGGCTTCTGTAACACATTTTCCAGTCTTGGATTTGAGTGGCACAGCCCAGGCAAATTTTGAAAATGTGTCTATGACAGTAAGTAGATACTTGTAGCCCTTGTTGATTTTGTCTAAGTTTTTCAACTGCCCAGTTGCTAATTCAATCAAGTCGCTCTGCCATAAATCATCTATGCCTTTTGTAACTACTGGGAGCCTCTTATAATTATGTCGGGCTTGTCTGTGTAATTCATCAACAATAATTTGTCTAGACATAATATGTAAACAAGAATATTGCAACTATGGGGTGTTCAGCAGCTGAAACTGCAGGATTTTCTAAATATAATTTGTCTCCTATTTGTATTTTAAATTCCAAAGTGCCATCATCTTCAGTATAGGCTGTTTCTAATGTATTGGGGTCTGTAAAATCCTCTAACTCTACACTGGTGATTTTCACTTTGTTGTCAGCATTTGTTATTGATAAGATAGGGTAGTGGTGTGCCTGTGGCTGATGCCAATATTTGATCTTGATTGGTCTCAGTGTGCCCCCAACAAAAAATTGATAATAAAATTGTGCAGGGGACAGCATATATATTTTGCCACCTGGTGTAAATGGAGAATCATATTCTTTGTTGGGGATGCTGTACAATTCAAGAATTACTGTATGTTTAGGATTCTCGATTATGCCTGTTATTTCCTTTTCTGCTGTGAGCAATCTGCTTGTTACAGATTCAAGGTGCTCATTGATGGTCCTAACAACATCATCATGGCCTGGCTTGATCTTTATGTCCACAATAAGTTTCTTGTATTGTTGCACAATTTCTTGTAGCTGGGTGGCAAAAACAGACAGAGCATTTGCTTGATTGGATTCCATGGTCCCTAGCTGTTGCTTGATATTAGCTACAATTTGTTGCAAATTTTCAACAACTGCCAATTTTGAATTTTGAGCAGTAAGATCATGGACCTGTCTTCTGATATCCTCAAACAGGGCATGCAGTTCATTAATATGTTGATTGGTTGGAAGAGTGGCAACTGTCTGAGTGAGTTGTTTGATCTCTGTCTGGATATTCTTGATATCTTCTGATTTCAATATCCTATTCACTGCTCTCTTAATATTTTTAAGTTCCTGTGATGTGGGAAGATTTGATACTGTATTTTGCAAAAATTCAAGTGCCAATTTCACATTGTTTAATTCAGATGCATCAGCCACATTTTGCATAGCATTTTGGAGCAGGGCTATATCTGCCTGAGAGGGTGTTGATTGTTGTAAAATTTCAAGTTTTGTTTGGATATCATCGATCAAGTGATGAAAATGAGACAGCTCAGATTCAGTGTTGAGGTTTTCAAGCTTTGTGATTTGGTGCTGGACACTAACAAGTGTGTCTACAATACCGGGCAGGCGAGATTCTAGTACATTTGCCAAATCACTTTGCACTGCTGCTATTGTACCTTCAAGATGGGTTATGGAACTTTGAATTTTTCCAAAATCTTCATATGTTTCAAGTTGCAGCTTAATATTTGCTACACTCCGAGTTATTGCATTCAAAGCATCAGAAGATGGCAAGTTGTTCATAAAATTTTCGAGTGTCTCAATTTTTTCTTTAACCTCGGCTATGGCATTGTTCAGAGGGTCCAGATTAGGTATCTGGAGTGACTGAATCTGTTCTTTTAGAGTGGAAATCACTAGATCAAAATCTTCTTGTGATTTTATGCTTTTGACAATTGTTTGGAGCTGTGTCTGGACATTATTTATCTGCTCTTCCAATTGCTGTTTCAATTGCTCAGAATTGGTGGCCTGGGTCTTAAATTTGGCTTGAAGAGCTGCAACAGCCTCTTCCAAACTTTGAAAATTATCTAATGTTGCCAGATCAGTATATTTCTGAAGCAATAACTTGAGTTCAGAATCAATTTTAAGAAGAGGGTCCATGCATTGTGATTGTAAATTTGTAATTTCTAATTGAAGACTGGCATTGAGTGTGGTTTGTAAAGCTTGTAAATCACTTCTTAATTTCTTGACTCTGACATCAAGCATCAGAATCTCATCACTGTGATCTTCATGTCTTGTATGGCCAAATATATCATTAGGCATTTTTGTTTTAGTGGTTATTTATTATAGAGTATCTGATTCTTAATTCTATAAAAAAGGGTATAAGCTTGTCATAAGATGCAGGGACCTCAATATATAAGCAGTCACCAGCAGAAACAGTATATACAGTGCCAGAAATCATGTTTGAGTGCTTAATTCTATAAATATTTCTCCCTACTGAAATTTTAACATCACCCTCAGGGGTTGTAATAAATTGCAATTGACCACCTACAGGTAATTGGTAATGATTTAAATTATTGTTAAATATGTACAATGTTTTACCTGTTTCATCATCAAGATCTGTAAGTATGCTGTTCAGGTGAATAATTAACAAGCCACTCAGTTTAGATATCATATCAGAAGAGGGTTGTGGTGTTGGTAGCTCCATAATACCTTGTTTCTTGAACCCAAATAAGTTCATAGGCATGTTTATTTATTTCAAATCATGCTCTGTAATTGGGCATTGATCCCCATTTTTCAAATCGCAATGCCCCCAAGGTAAAGTATGTATGCCACATGATAAAATGCATCTCTTATCATCATGTGGGTCCAGAGCCACTTTTCTTACAACATTTGAAGTCAACAAGTGATCCTCACTCTGAATTCTATTTTCTGATGTTCTAATTGAATTCTGGGATTTGATGCAATTTTTATAATCTTCAAATACAAGATTTTTTTCCACAGTAACTCTGCCAATACCCTTGGCCTTTTTGACAACAGCACTACATGTTTTAAAAGTGTACATCTTGGCACTTAACCCAGCAAATTCCACAATAGCATCACCACATGTCTCATCTTTTAACTTGCCAGGCACCTTTTTGTTGTGGGGTTGAATTCTTGTATGTTCACTGGTATCAAAATATTGAAACAATTCAGGCTGTAACATATCTTGATAAACATCTTCTGTTTGAATATCAAGAATAAAACTATCCGTGTCCATGTACAATAATTTTACACGATCACCATAAAAAGGTTTCAGCACGTCATAATAGAATGTTAACATATGTAATTTGGACAATTCCAATATCGCAGCCCCTACGTAAATAGGTTTATCAAATTTGATCTTTGTTTTCATCATGTTGAAAAGTGCCATGTGCTCATCATAAATTCTTCTATAATTGAAGTTGGGCTTTGCAACCAATTTTTTGCTCAGACTGTGGTCAGTAATTATTTTAACATCGGTATGTTTCCTGACATTTTCAATTGTTTTGCCATACACTGAATTGACCATCAATTTAAACAAGCTCTTATCAAATTGGCTCTTTGCAGATGTTCGAAGTTCCGTGTTTGTATCAATGTATGGTTTCAACCATCTTGAGTGCCTGAACCTTAAGACTTTGCCAATTTTGGTCACTTGAACACCATGTTTCATCAGGAACTGAAGATTTTTGTAATATATGACATAACCCTGTTTTGGCTCCAGAGTCATCATGAGCTTCTTCTGTTTAGAGCCAGGTGAACACTGAACCTCGGGAATTGGGGGCAGATCAGAAAATTTATTGTGCAAATCATCAGGAATTGTCAGATCAACTTCTAAGAAGAGGCCATATTCACTGTCATCAAAGTCCTGAAGATCCTCAATATTGAAATCTTCAACCCATTCAAGCCCTGCATATGGCAGTTTATCCATCATGGCATAACCATAGAGGTTATTTGCATCTACATACAGTATATAATTTGATGGCCGTGCTGGATCATAATCAGGCATATACTTGTTATTTGCTCTGGCATATCTCTGGGAACATTGCACCATCCCACCTCTTATACATTTCTCCATAAACAGATACATATCTTGATCGTGGATCAGATCCAATTGCTTTTTGGTGTTGAAAAACATTGCAGACCATGCTAGGCCCGGGGCACTGTAAAAATACACTGGGTCCAGTCTATAATTTTGCATGGAAGATTTTCTGAATGCCTGCAATATATCAGCTGAGAGGGTCACATCAAGTTTTAAATATGCCATGTGATAATCACCAAATGTCTTGCATTTTAAATCGTTCCACATCAACTGAGCATGGCGATAATCATCATCAGTGATTCCAGATCCTCTGATTTTGCTGTAGAACTCTTCTTGTGGTGGCAGGGAACACTCATCAAATTTAGAAAAATCTGTAACATAGTCATATGGATATACACCCTTCCGCCTAATTAATTTCAGGTCCTGATTTGGAAACAATGCACGTGTGATTTTCAATTGACCATCAGGTAATTGAGTGGTCAGTGTAGCCAGGCTAGCAGATAAAAATCTGTAAGAATCAAGAAATCTTATGTGAATAGGAACACCATCAACTTTAATTATCTTGCTAATAGATATATATTTTTCATCATTTTCAGCTAAAATATTTAAATTCTGCTTCTCAAACCCCTCGTACCTGATCAGATGATGGAAATCATAATTGGATGCTCCATGGCAAAATACGGGGATGAATCTTGGTCTCTTGATCTTAATATTGCAGCTATTACACAGGGCCATTAAGAATTTACCATCTGTATGAGAATGGTGATGTACCTTGATATTTGTATCTGAAAATTCACAATCACATACCGGGCATTTTTCTGCATTGTTGAAATCTTCAATCTGTTTCTCTGTTAAAGGCAACATAGGCTTTGATATTAATAAGATGTTAGATGCTATGTCACGGCACTCATTTTCTATTCTATGTGCAAATATTTTGATGGCATTTGGTCCCTTGTATGAATATTCTTTAGTAACAACACCATCCTGTACAACCACATAACAAAAGCTGGAAGGTTCATGTAGCTGGTATGGTGTAATTGAAGATTCTTCAGGATCTGGATTGCAGAATGCAAGAGATTTGAGATTTGATTCGGAATCCCAGACAATATATGCTGGGTGTTCCAACGAGGCTTCATACTTTTTGAATTTGCAATTTTCACTTGGATTGGGCATCACCATATGAACAGGTTTATGGTTGCCACAGTATTTCAGATGCTCAATTAACTTGTTTTTGGCAATTTCTGCATTTTTTTCACGAACCCCATTTACCATTTTTTGACCATCAAATATAGTTAAGCATCTTCTGCACAACTTGAATATTGTATTGGATTTGTCTAGTTGTGTTCTCACCAAAGCTTCAAGATTATGTATCAGAGTATAATGGTGTGTATCATCCCCTTCAATCAAGAGCAGATCAATCGGAATAGCAGATTCATCATCAATTGTACTGATTCTGAGAGGTGCTATCGGGCAATTGCCAGTGGAACAAATAAATACATTAATAGATAATTGTTTGCCATCGATGTGCCTGGCCCTTTTTTCAAATTTATCAATATTCTGAACTGACATTGGATATTCCAAACCCTCCATTGCATCGTCAAAAAGATGTTCATGCTGTTTGTAATAAGTTACTCTCTCTGGATGCCTTGAAACTGGAAACAAAGCAGCTAATATACACCACAAAAAGCATTTCGCGTCATTATTTTTTATATTGACCACGGCTCTTTTGTTTTTGATATTAGCAGGTAATGGCAGATATGTAGATCCTTGCAATAGGCTGAATTCAGAAATATTAACATATAACTTGTGCGGAGAGCCACATAGGCTCCATCCTGACTCTTTTGCCGCAAATTCAGAGTGTTTAATGTTCAGTTGATCTATCAACCTGCTTATTATTGTGTCTAAATTTGCGTTTGAATATACCGGTACAGTTTCTGTTACATGGGGGTGTGTAAATTTTGTGTCATTTGGTTTCTTATATTGTACAAACAATTTGAGGGAGAGCTTATAAGAGCCATTTTGTGCATTTAGAATTGCCTGCACTTTAGGATTTACATTGTTCAAAAAATTCTCAATGCCGCATCTTGGCTCTGATACAAAACGGTGATCCCTTAATTGGCCGTTAAAACTGCTACGGATGGGTACATGGCGTGGCTGCTTTGCTGCTCTGGCATTAAGAGGTGCTTCGTGCTTTCTTTTCAGACCAGATGTTGATGACTGTGCAGAGCAAGTATCTTTATGTGTATATGTGAAGTATTGCATGCTGTATTTTCTATTGCATTTGGGGCAAATTTTTGTGGGAGTTCTGTATTTGTCCGGGTTACAAATTTTTTGGTGTCTGGCCCAATTAGAGCTAAATATATTTTTATTGCACTGATTGCAATATTTTTGATTCGGCATTTTTGCTGTTGTTTATTATATACAATTTCCTGGGTTTCAATTCAAAATTCTATGCTGGATAAAAAATATCAGTTGGGTTCAGCTGTGTGCTTTGTGTGTGTGTGTGTATGTGTGTAGGTGTGTATACACTTAATATTTTGGCTTTGGTATTTATATAAAATTTCCTGGGTTTTAAATCTAATCTCTATGGATTAATATTAATAATATTAATCTTATGACAGGTTGTAAAGCCAATAGCCCACAAGTGGAAAATCATTCACACTGACCCAGCGCAAATGCCTGCACAAACATGCATATCTTGAATAGCAATGACCTTGTTATGTATAACAAGCTGGGACAAATATAAGCTTGACTCTAAATATGACTGGATTACAACAAATATTGTTCAATATGAATTTAAACCTGTAAGTATGAGAAGTACTGTATCAACACATCTGTTCTCCTCAGTCAGTCTCACGATACTGAATGATGCAATACTCGGGAATTTCTGTAAATACTGGCGCTAAGGGCAAAGCAAAAATCAATACTACCGTCTCGGGAATTCCATACACTGACACAGAGGAGAAACATGCAAACATATAATATAAGAAATAGAGTGTCACGGAGCAAGCAAATTGAACCTGGTATCCAATTAAACTTAAACTGGAAGTAAATATGTGTGTGTATGTATGTGTATGTGCTTAATTTCTGGTGTGGCCAAAAATATATCACTTTTTGACAAGTTTATGGACAAAAATCTGGCTAATACAATTTTTGTAAGTATTCACAAATCAATCTGAAGAGCTCTTCCTTTCCGAATAATTCCCGAGGGGGATTTTTCCAAAATTCTTGGGTTAAGCAGGGGTTCCACACTAGAGCAAAAAGCTCATGTAGGCATGTTGAGCAAGTTTTAAGTATAGCAAAGCTGCTGGAGGGGAGCTCTTCCTTTCTGGTCCTGTCCGTAGTATCAAACACACTACTCACTCTTCACCTCAAACAAATTAGAATACAAAATAGTTTTACCTAATGTCAAGGGGGCTAACGGCAGTGCCAGGGGGGGCTGAGCCCCCCCTGGCCCCTGCCTGGCTACGGGTCTGCATCCTCGGCGTTACTATTATGCAAAATTAGCAAAACCTTGCGAGTCAAAAAAGGGGCAAAATCCAAAACTATGAGCTAGTGAAAATCTTTACTCACCTTTGGAACACGGCTTTCAAATTGTCATTTATCGTACGTACGTAAGTTGAGTAAAGATTTTGACTAGCTCATAGTTTTGGATTTTGCCTCTTTTTTGACTCACAAGGTTTTGCTATTTTTGCATAATAGTAACGCCGAGGATGAGTGTTGACAAGTTGAATTCGATGAAGGGACTCTCATGAAGAACACCACAGCACAGGACGGGATTCGAATCCGAGACCCTGACGTCGTATCGCGCTGTGTTAACTATTCCCAGTATAAATTCAGTTATCCCTTGTAGTTATCTATACGTATTTTCGGTTGATAGATATTCGTGTGCAAGCACCATTCTGATTATGTGAATCACTTTACCAAGATTTTTACTTAAAAATAGTTAATAATCACAATAGAATCAATATTTTGAACAAATTTTAAATATTGCAAGTTTCAAATAGCGGAATCGGGGAGAGTATCGTCATCGGTATCGACTGGGCCCTATCATCACCCATCCTCATCTGCGGGATTAGCCAAAAGTTTCAGAAGAGCGAGCTAAAATAAATCAAATCAAATCAATGGAACTAGTGCAAAACTATAGACTATTGAAAACCCTCTAATTGAAATGTCGCAATCGAGCGCCAACCTAGAATCTTACTTTTCATATGTGGTTTACCGTAATTTGTAACTATTTTCATGAAAAGGAAAGGGTAAAGCTGGTAACAATGAAAAATTTCGGGTTACATAGTCCGGACACAACCTGACGTGACTAGAAATATTACTTACCATTTATATTATCTGTACATCTTACGACAGCCTGACCATGCCCTTGGATTTGAACCTTTACATAGGAGCAGTTCGATCCCACGGGGCAGGTAATCCATCCACATGGCTTCCCTGGAATTGAGAGAACTTGTAATTATACTCATATATCTATACTCTGTCTCAGTTATATCTGGAGCATGGCCGCGCATAGCGGCAGAGAGTGGAGGGGTTGGGCTAATTCAGTGGGCAGAGCGAAGCAGTACACGCTACTGGGAAGGCTGGTAACTTCAATCCCCCCTCCCCCCTTTTACATCCAATCCGTTCCTCTCACGTGTTCTTACTACAAAATAGCCACGAGATATAATGGGCTGTTAGGAACCGTGGCGTCTCAATAATCTGCCTGACATTAAAATAGTAGTGAGTTTTAATACAGCGGAGGTAAAAATTGATGTTTTGATGCGTGATTATGCTTCGTACGGTAATAACGAATAGAATAAAGCTAGGTTGTACAATGTTCCACAAACTAAACATTTTATGTTTTGGGTATACAGAGATGACGATTGTCGAGATATTAAATATTCCATTTTCCTAGAACTTGGAACTTCTGTCGGTAGTGGTTGCCAACCAATCATGAAGTTTCGAGTTGTTTGATTGTTGAATAGGAGAAATTAAGTAACAAGGCAATTAAGACCATTTTATTGAGTGAAATGTTTTAATGGTCAGTGATCAGCTAAATTTAGTGTGGGCGAACTTACATGGAAGAATTTAGACGCTCTCTACAGAAGAGAATAGATGAACACATACAAAGGTGAAGTAGACAAGTCGAAAAAGCTGCTCATGCACGGAGAAAACCTGCATCTGGCCTGCACAATATTAAAAATTCTGCAAACAAAAACGCTGATATACTTATACGACAGACTCCATTTAGACACGACATACGCAACTACACGACTCGACACTATATGCAACTTCACCTGGACAAATTTTCACACTCCATATGCCTGTCATCTTTCAAAGCTGCTTCTGCATATTGTTGGAATGTGCTGCCTCCAGATGCTACCTCGTGTGCGAAATACAACAGCTTTAAAAAAGCAGTAACAAAAGTACAGTCCGTACCAAAAGTTTAAGACCACCTTGTCATGTGTTTTTCAGACAGAAAAACAGAAAAAGTACATATGCGAGTGCTTTTCATGGAATAAACACTTTAATACAAAATTGGAATTATTATGTAATGTTATTGAAAGGTACATCAAGATCAAGAAAGTGTAAGGGCATATCAATGCACTTATAACTAATAGATGTAACTAAAGGTACAATTTGTAAAATCAATAAACAATTTTACAATTTGTAAAATCAATGAAAATATACTTGTATACAAACATTTCTCTGAAATTAGGTGAATAAAGTGTGAAATGTTAATAGTCAATAGGTCCACCTTTAAGTTTCAAACACATTTGCACACGTTTCCTCATGCTGCGGACCAATTTCTTGAATTCTTGGGGCGTAATCTCATTCCATACTTCGGAGATCTGTTCACGAAGTTCCTGGACATTCCTTGGCTGGCGTAGAGCTACACGAAGACCAATGGTATTCCATAGGTTTTCTATAGGATTCAGGTCCGGACTTCGTGCTGGCCAAGGCAACAATGAGATTTCCCTCGTTTGAATCCAAGCCATTGTTGCTGCTGACATGTGGCAAGGCGCGTTGTCCTGCTGGAAGACGAAGTACCCGTTGTGGAGCTTCTGGGCGGACGGGAGCATGTTATCTTTCATTGTTTCGATGTATTCTCGTGAATCCATGGAGCCAGGAATGAATCTCAAAATCCCGGTCTCTGCAGCAGACATGCATCCCCAGATCAATACTGATTGATCCCCACCCTGAACAGCTTGCACGAAACATTCGGGGAGAAGTTTCTCGGTTTCTGTCCTCCGAACTCTTACTTTTCGGCAGCTGTACAGCACGAATCTCGATTCATCACTGAAAAGGACCTTACCCCAATGTTCCATGGACCAGTTTCTTTTATTTTTGCACCACTTCACACAATTTCTCTTATGTACGTACATTGTTGAGAAAAGGCTTTTTGAGAGGAGCGTAAGACGCAAATCCACATTCCCCAGACGACGCGAAATGGTCATGTTTCAGACCCTTTTATTAGTGAAATGTTCAAATTCCCTCATTATCGCTGGAAGATGGGCTTTACGGTTATTCTTTGCCACTCTTGCGATAATCCGGACCTCGCGTACAAACGTTACCCTGGGGCGGCCGCAGCGTGGTTTATCAACCACTGTACCTTGCTGCTTGAATTTGTTTTTTGTGTTCGCCACGCAGGTTTTACTCACATTCAATGCGATTGCAATTTCTCTACGAGACCTATTGCATCTGTACATACCAATTATTTACCATTTTACGGCCACGGGAACAGATTTTTTCCCCATTATCACGTAGCTTGCGATTCAAACAGCCTGTTTATTATCAAGCGTAACGAAAACAGGTTTGGACTTGCACAATGCTGCTACTCGAGATATGTCTTTCTGCGCCATCTATTGACACACATTTCAACTAATGACTGATAAAATTTGTTCACTCCAACGCAGTCGCTGAGGAAGATATGTTATCTAAAGACCTCTCAGTTTTCGCTGTATTTTTTTCATTTTGCGAGTTTTAGAAAAAAAAATATAAAACGAGAAATTGTTTTTGGATTTCTTTTTGCGCCAAAACCTTCGTTCATGTTCCACAATACTGGAAAAAATTCAGTACTGTCATAACGACGTCGGTTACGTGTATTTACACTGTCATCTGTACTTCAAAATGCTGGATTTTTAAATTAAGAAATTTTATTTTCCACTTTCGTATCTCAAGAACTACAAGACGTATATCAATATTTTTCCAGCAATATATGCCTCACACATTATATTACTTACAGTGCAAGTGTGGGATTGTTTTGATTGATTGGTTTGGTGCTTTTAATTCCACTTTATGCACAGTAAGGCTAATCGAGACTGAACCTACAGTTTAAATTGCGATTCAAATCACTATGTTCCTCCACCGGGAATCGAACCCAGGACCCCTTGATTGCAAGGCAACTACGCTACCACTGTGTCACAGGGAGGCCCTTGTAATAAAGTTTAAGACACTTCACAGAATCCAATCGTTTCCAATAACACAGAAGAAGAAATAGAACTATGTTATTGAAGTGGCTCTTTCAAGTCATTTGTGTTAAGGCTAAGCCAAAGAGACATTCAGACATTATCTTCTGAATATCACTAAAGAAAATTATTTTACACGCCTTTGAAACCTCAAATAGTGACGCCATAATCCCAGCAGCCTTTGCTTAATGTTTACTAGGATAACATCAAGTTTCCAAAGCCATATAGTGGATCATTCCACCAAAGTTTGAACGAGAAAAAATATATATTCTGCTAATCCATAATTAAATGATGGAAAAATCTAAATATGACATTTGTATCAGTTGTATTACAATATGTGTAATGTAATAATAATTATTACGCTCTCACAGCAATATTTCACGAGCGTCTTTTTAATTTCTTTAGATTCTTTATAAAGCATATCCTATATGTTGTTGCAAGCAACTGAGAAATCCTTCGAAATTTTAGCCACTTTGCCAATTTTTATCATATATGAAAGTGCTCTTGTGATAACTGAACACTCTTTTGAATCCGATGACATGTTGTCGCTGAAGTCCAATATCCTCTCATCAATAAGCTTCTGTTACCTTTATACCGTGCGTCCATTTCGATCTGCAGCCGAGAGATCGGGAGAAGCGTGGCGGGCGGCACTGACGGAGATGCCGACATTTGCGGCCTGAAATGCCCGCTTATTTTTATGGACATATGCAGACATTTATATAAATATTGCAAAACGAGCACTAACCTGTGTTATAAGAGTATGGTTTTAATTTTAGTAGCTTAGTGACTGTATGTGCCGATGATTTTGACACGCCCACCTCTTGTGAAACACGGCGTAGAGGTTTGTTTGGAGAACGTTCTAACGCTGCACCAATATCATCGAGTTTTGCTTCGGTTAGAATCCGTCGTTTTTGTTTAGGTGTTTTAAAATTTAACGATACAGTTTCTGGTAATTTAAGGACAAGATATCTAACCGTATCTCTGTGTGGAGTTGAAACGCATGGGAATTTCTGTACAAATTACCTACACACGTCTCTACCCGAGTTTGTTTTCACGTAGGTACGTGTCTCACATAAAAAATCTTTGTTCTAACGTGAATCTTGCGGCTGGCATTCCAATCGTCTCACTGACACGTCACACATACACACTACATTAACACAAACAAGTAACTGCAAGTAACCAAGAATAACACTCTTGCGCACAGTACGAAATTAACACGCTCTTGGTTTACATTGCTCGCCACTATATTTACAACTCTGTCTTCATCTAGTCGCGAAGGAACAAAAAACTCGAGCTCGGATATTTCGGATTGCGAGGAAGCTCACGAAAGCCATTCACTTTTATCGGTTTCGTCTGCAGTGTAATCCTGATACAGTGTTGCACATTCGAAACCTCCAAACGATTCCCATCGCCACAAAACTCTTTCAAGGATATAAACTTAAGCAGGACGTTACTGATCAAAACCATGATTAAAATGCTTTTTTATCTGTGGCTCTTAACATCGTTTCTATAGCGTATTTATTTGTGTATATAAGAGCAGAACTTGGATGAATTACAGAAGAACTTTTGCGTGTTATAACACAGGTTAGTGATCGTTTTGCAATATTTATATAAATGTCTGCATATGTCTATAAAAATAAGCGGGCATTACAGGCCACAAATGTCGGCTTCTCCGTCAGTGCCGCCCGCCACGCTTCTCCCGATCTCTCGGCTGCAGATCGAAATGGACGCACGGTACATCATGGCACTTACAACTTGTGTACCAAGTTTGGGCCAACGGAGAAACCTGTATTCCACTTCATCACATACACTGAGATAACCTCAAAGATGTCAAACTTACCTTGAAGAGAGTGTCGGTAAATCCTAGCTAGTACACCAACACCACACACGAGAAGAACCAGAACTACTGCTGCCCATTTAGTCATTGTCTAGAATAATAAATAACATCAAAATTATTGACGTGAGGTCAAAAAAATTCTAGACTTCCGTGTTATGTCCCCGCCCAAGCACTGCTATTCCTTTGTGAGTATCACTTCATTCATCTAACCATCATCATAATAAATACTAGCCCAAAAAGGCTGAAAACCTACGAATTTTAATAAAATAAGAAAACTAAAGAATGTACATTGAAATGTGCTTTACACGCCTATATAACTATTTACAAAGAAACTTATTCAATATAAATCAAGATATAGAAAACTTTGGTTTGTTAATGAATACAACATTTTCTAGTTGTGAGAAAATATAATGATAATTGAGTCACTGTGAAGATTTTAATAATTGATTCATTGATTTATCGATTTGGTTTATATTACGTCGATTTTCTCTGGACTCGAACCTGGGATCCCTGACGTCGTAGCGCGTTGTGTTAATCACTCCGCTACGGAGATCAGCTAATAATAATTGATGTATAAGAATTATGTATCACGTCAATTTTTTTGGACTGTACGAATTCTTTAATAGGTTTGAGTTGCTGTTTTAAGTCCACTTTATGCACAGTAAGGCTAATCGGGACTGGACCTACAGTTTAAAGTGGGATCCGAACCACTTGTGCCTCCACCGGGTATCGAACCCGGGACCCCTTGATTACAAGGCAAATACGCTACCACTGCGCCATGGGGGAGGCCCTGAATTCTTTAATAGAAATGTATTTTATAGAATTACAGGATGAGACGCAGCAATTACATTTAAATAACGTATGAGTACCATTCATTGTGCAAAGTACAAAAGGTGTTGTTTAATGAAAAAGAAACGAATGAAAATGTGTTAGTTGTTGAACTGAATAGATGATCGTAATTGACGCACGAAACATATGTATATAGTGTCAGAATTTTCGAATGTGTGATTTTTTGTGAAATATGCTGTACAGAATTTTGAGATATGGTGGTAGCAATTATATTTAAACAAGTTATGGGTGCTATATATTGTGCAAAAGTTAAAGGTCTTGTTTGTTTTATGAGAAAGTCTACTAAAATTAAAATTAAAACCACATTTCTGAGTTTCAAGTTCTCCCAATCTGTGTGTGTATGTGTGTGTGTTATTTAGGATCTTGCATCGATGTACATCCAATGTTGTCGCCACGAAGGAATTAGTAGGGTAGCAGGGAAGTTGACGGCGTGAACCCTCCTCTTTTACGTCTGTGGGGAAAGGCAGGCGACTTGATTGTTCACTTGCCAGTTGCCACATTGCCTTCCTACACGTTACACCAGTCGCTCGGAAAAGCCATTAAGACGAGCATTATATTGGAATTTGCCCGTGCTTTTACGCTATCCGAGGCCGGGGATAGCGTCGTCCCTACTTTAAATATTGGATTAAGCATGAGCCTTGGAAGATTTTGCTCTCAGCAAGCGCCGAGGAAAATTTTAGAAAGTTCCAAGTCCTGGAACTGAAAGGGTACGTTTGCTTGACGATATTACCCACTGTTAGTTTTAGTAGGCTAAGCTGATTGGCAATATCGTCTTACAGTTATTTAAGGAGACATGTGCAACGAACCCACGGTTCTTGCATTTTATTGAGGTAGCAAAAACGCTGTTGGTACCACTTGGGTTCGTCAGCATGAAAATTGATAATAACAGATTGACACAGTTAATTGTTGAAGAACAGCTCTGAGTATATTTATTTTTATTGTCGATTGACTTATCTTATCTGCTCTGCATTTCTCTGTTCCCATTGTTGTTTTATAATTTAGCAAATACTTTTCTTTTACCAACAAGTACATCTGGTTATTTTTCGGTTTAGTGTTTTTAACAGTTAGAAAAAGGGTAAATTACATATGCTTAGTTGGAAACCTGTAAATATTGGAGGTTTGCTTCGCGTACCCGATAGTTCCAATTTCGGCCAATATGTTAGAGCGCCACCTCTATATAAGTAAAGTGTCAAGGTTGCGGAGCTCACTTGACTGCTGGACCTGCAAAGGACCTGGTTCCTGGGGTGCAAGCCCCAGATGAACCTACTCAACCAGGGTCCTAAAATGAATGTGTCCCCCACAAGGTCTGGTTCCCAGGTACAAACCAGGACGAATCTCCCCAGCCAGATCCTTCCGTCCGTTCCCGACTACGGGTGCTTCAACGGACCCCCCACCTTTTTCTTTCTTCGTCCGTTCCTGAACACAGGCGCAGCAACATGCGAACCCATTTCTCCGTCCGTTTCCTGAATACAGGCGCACCAACGGACGAACCTATCCCTCCGTCCGTTCCTGAATACAGGTGCACCAACGGGCGAACCTATCCCTCCGTCCGTTCCTGATAACAGGCGTACCAACGGGCAAACCTATTCTCATATTTCTCTAACTCCCCTTTCTCTTTGTTAATAAAGATGTTCTTTGTTTGGTTATTTTTCTTTAGTTATACTGGCATCTTCATTCGAACCCTTTTATATGCATTAGGAGGTTATATTAGTTTAACAGTGATATTCTTTTATCTCGGGAGAAGGCCTCTCTCTCATTTTTAAAAAGTAGAAATAATTATTAAATTCAGAGCATAATGTTGGAAAGGAAGGTGTTTATTTTCACGATTACTGTCAAGTATAATTAATTAAGATTAAAAAGATGTTGATTAAGATGTGCTGACCCAAGTGGTCAGTATAAAAGTCTTATACACTGTCAGATGTTTCTGTATTTTAAATATATTATATTGGAATATCCTGTATATACATAGCCTATATTGTGAAAGTACTGGTTTTTGTTTTTAAAGCACTGTAATGAACCTTTATCAAGATTTGTGCATACCTTGTACCTTTTCTTGTAATCGGATACTGTCTTGCCTTTGTAATAAACATGTAAAATCGAGCACTGCTTTCACTGTTACCACCCAGCAAGCCCTGAGATAAATATAATAAGAATCCTCATGCCTACTACTGAACCAAGCTAGCATTTATGGGTAAACTTTGCAATGTCGCCCGCTTTGTTAAAGTGTTTTTAAAATGTAAGTAAATTACTCTGCGCAGCCGGTGCGTTTGCACATGTCTCCAAACAAAAGGTCTGCTTTGAATGACAAGGTAGAGGACAAGTTTAATTCTTCTTCGATGTTGCGTATTTGAGGGAGTGTAACCGGTCTATTGTACGTTAGTCCACCTCTCTGGTGTCGTCAGTGCTTATATACGTGTTAGTATTCTATGATTTAATTTTTCACATCTACATATATTCTACCTTGGAGGAATTCAAAACTATCCTCCTCCAGGACCAAGTTATAATACATAACAGGAATATGTTAATTAATCAAGAATGAAATAAATTTTCTCTTACTTACCGACCACTATCGTTAGCTGTAGTAAGGAATATTCTAGAAGAGAAATTATGATTTGTATCGAATGATCGTCCTGCTTTTATAGAAAATTAAAGCACATCCAATGCAACACTTGTGTCTAATCAATTTCATTAATATTGTATGACTTAACTAGAGCTTTTAATTTGATGAAGTGTGCTGAAATTAGGCAACATACATTAGAAATGGTAAGAAATAGAAAATCCTTCAGGGATTAGTTAAACCATAACTCATTAAAGTATCACTAATGGGGTTGTGTCCCGCACCTTGGCCGCGGGCGTCAGGTTTGGTCTCCGGCTATTTGTTTTTAATGAATTTAGAGACACATTTGAGAACATATTATGACTCTATAGAGGGTGAATGGTATGTTAACCATCAACAATTTACATTTCCATTACTCCAAGTTAAGAATAGAGTTGGCTGTATAGGATCATAAGTAATATTCACATATAATTTACCCGTTAAAATTACATGACATTTTTACGAGTATTACCGGGTGTTTCAATAAATTTTATATTATTTCGTAATCTAATAACGTTACCATTTATGGTGCAAATTATCTGCAAATTTAACAGTAGAATGTAGAAACACGTCAAAAGTCAATGTGTGACGTGTTATGTTTCTGCCTTTACGGGTATAGACACGGCACTGGAAAGGAAAAGGCATTTTGTTTGTTAAAGTATGCTCGAACACAGTCGAATAAGACTGTGCAACGTGCATTTGTCAGGGAATTTGCCAAAAAATGCACCAACTACAATGCATGTACGGACATGGAACAAAAAAATCAAACAAGATGGCTGTCTGTGCACTGCAGGGCACAAGGATCTGGACGTCCACCAATATCGGATGAGGTGGTCGGGCTGGTTCGGGACACATTTGTACGAAGCCTCAGGAAGTCCATTAGAGGAGCAAGTCAGGAAAACCAGATTCCTCTGACGACCATTTAGCGTGTCGTAAGAAACGCTTGCGAATGACACCCTATACGCTGGTAAATCGCGCATGGGTGCGGTCATGTTGGCTGTATACAACCGGCTGCTATGGTGGTTACTAAGCCGCCAGCATAGGAAAACACTATTCCGCGTTGGTGCAGTTTGGAAAGATGAGCCGAAAAAAATGAAGAAGGGAAAGTTAGCACATAAGGAAAACCACTTGCGGAGCTTTAAATACGTAAGATAAGAAGGTGTCTTCGAATCAAGGGTGCATCGAAGCATGAAAGAAAAAGAATACGATATTAAGTAAAGTGCTACTCAGATGTTGTTGCGACTAGCACTTTTTCGAAATGTCTACAGCAGTTTTCTTAACAATAACTTTGTGTGTGAGCGAAGAGATATTTACGAGAGCCAGATTAAATATTATTTATCCAAGGTGGTCTGTATTCCTTTGTTACGAGCAGGCGCGGCTCGTGCATTACTTTCCTGGGGGTTCACCGAAGTCATATGACATATATTCAGTTTCCGCAAAAAAAAACTTTCTTCACGAAACAAAGGGATCGGGGGAGGGGGGTTAAAAGATTGGTACATAATTTTTTTCATAGAATGAGGTTTCATAGTAGAGGTGTGCGAATAAATTTAGGACTAAAACTAAGTACAATAAATTGTGCCTATATGAAAGAAATTTCGGGTCTCATTAGAAAATCATGGACGTCCTCAGGATTTGTTCCAGGGATGGGAAGCAAGATCATTTTTTTTCCAGGGGGGACAAACAAGGCACATTTTTCCCTGTAATAGTGTTGTTCTGTCAAAAAACACTCCTTCGGTCCCTGCAACGCCTTTATAATACTTATCATAAATTACTGTGACTGAAATGAAATTATATGTGTGTAATAAATAGTTTTAGTAAAGTAAAGTGTTCCCCTGTGCATAGCACCACGCCATGAAGGCGTATAGGGGGTGTGGGGGTAACGCCCCACACTTTCTTGATCCGGTCGTGAGTGGGGGTGATGTGATCAGCATCACGCCCCTAACCGCCTTTACCCCCCAGGGTTTCCCCCAGGTACCCATGTTATTCGACGCTGGGTGGGCGCCGGGGCCGCTTTCACCGTTAGAAAAGTTCCCGGATTTGAACCGGCCGGGGATCGAACCCGGGACCTTGAGCATGGTAGTCAGACGCGTTACCGACTGAGCCATTTTAGGTTCACATTAATTTTTTCAGACGGGTGTGGCCCCTTTTTTCCTTCGGACGTCCATGCCTGCAATTATAAAACGACTAAACACAATGGTCCTACAATTATTAAAGGGAAATGACAATCAATGGCATGTGCGTACTAGAAACCTGAGACCCTTTCATTGAAATGCTACAGCTTTTTTTCTATCTTCAAATTTGGAGTTGGTCGACCAGCACACGCTTTATCTCTAATTTTCTTTCAACAGATGAGAAAATTTATTTCCGTTAATTGTATGCATTTTAGCGGTCATTTCTTACCTGCGCAGACGGCAACACCTACACTGCATCAAATGACGTAACATAGCCCATCCTTCGGAGCATCAATACTTTGCAACAACTATCCAAGCACTTCGAAAACTTACAAACTTGAAACATTGACACCGACAGGGTTTGTCACGTCTTCCTTTTTTGTCTAAGATCGCGGCATTGTTTTACTTTCACATATCCGAAGTGTTTCCATCTTTAAGGAAAAAGTCTGAATGAATGCTCGAATTATTTTAGTAATGTATTTCTTTTATTTGAATTCATCGCCTCTATTCCCAGCTTTCATTCATTTCTACTCATCCTTCTCTGCCCAATTTTGCATTTATGCCAAGAAGTTCGGCACAAAAATTATTCAACAGAGAAGATTGAATATGTAACGAATGCGCTTCAAACTTGAACCTCACAAGGCAACACTGGAAGTAAGGAACCAGCTGGGCCTCACTAGCAGCGCGCAGCGAGGACGGTGCCTTCTGGCTTCTGCTGCGGCTTCTGAGAGAGCACGAACTGCGCATGACCGTTGGTTGGAGATCGAGGTTTCTCAGTATCATCTGCCATGTATTTTGCCTATATAGCTGCCCCGAGCTTCTGCCTGCCGCCCGAACCTTCCCTATGGCAGGAGCTCTCGTGTGGGGGTTCAGCTGAGGGTCTGCACGAGGGCGGTCTACTCGCGGTTTCCCTTTCTCAGCAAAAGAATTTGCCGTGGTACGGACACAAATACATGACTTCTTGTGTAGAAATTTTAGCGAAAAATTGTCAAAAGGTAAGGACATTGTTTATTGTCCATTCTCGATGTAAATGACATATATTACTGGGGGTTCACTGATCCTGTGCGCTATAGGGCCAACCGCGCCTGGTTACGAGGTAATCACGAGGACAAAAGGGTTGAACACAATATGTGCCGTTTCCTCTATTCGTAACTATTTTGTCGTTCTTATTCCAATTTATCACGCTCATTTATGCAAGAAACATTCGAATGAAAACAATTTGTTGTAATTAATAATTGTCTGCCAAGCTAAAAATATATTCAGGTCGATCTGGATTAACTAACAAGTGGGGGAGTTTATGTAACTTTGCAATTGATTTTTCATGAGATTGTAGGAAGGGAGAGAAAATATTGAAATCCTCTAAACAAAAATATCAGCAGTACTTGCAATGACCCTGAGTTGGCCATTACTTCGTAGTTTTATATTATTATTATTATTATATCTTATATTATTATCTCATGCTTATTATGGTTGCACGTATTATACAGTTAATAATTCATATATATATATATATATATATATATATATATATATATATATATATATATATTCATAAATATTATATTAATGCCTTCAGCCAATTTTCCAATATGGCCGCCTTTATAATCGTTAACATTATACACTGATATATCTACAAGTATGAATAGCGGCAAATTTAAGCAAATTTAATATACTCAATTGCAATAGTTTGATTCGTTTCTAATTGTTCTAAGAAGTGTTATAAGTTTCATTTTGATCAGTGAATTGAAGCCGAAGTTATTAATTTCTAAGTTAAATTCCTTACATTCATTTGTAGTTCATGTTTTTGGCAGACGCTATTCTATTCCGCATGATCTCAAATTGCATTGTTGATTTGTTTAAATTCTTTTGTCGAGTAGAAGATCATGCGTTCCTGCTTGCATTGTTGCCACGGCATATAATAATTCACTGTGCTAGATGAATGTATACTTCTAATATTTCACTGTTCAAACATATCCAATTTCTGGTAATATAAAAATTGTTGTGTCTGGTACCACTGTAGCAGAGGGAAGGTGTAACCCAAGGAATATAGAGATTAGGTAAAGCCATCCGAAGATTGCCGATTTTGCACGAACGTGTGACGTCACCGGAGAAGCAGTGAGCTCGGCTGAAGCAGACGGCCCCTAGCATTTATATGGGAGATTCAGAGAGCGAAAGTATATTATTACTTTTAGGAGGGGGAAAATAATAATTGTCATCCTCCAAGATGGTATTGAGGCATTCTTTTAATGATTAGTAACATAATTGAAAACGCGCTACTTTTAAAAGGGGGCAAAGTACATGTGAAAAATGTATTTTGAAAATCCATATTCCTGAAACTTTCTGACCGATGCGCTACAATGAAAGTTGCGTGTTCTCCTTTAGAATTTCGTCATTTTACAAATCGTAATATAATTTTAACAAAAACGTGGCATGCTAAAGAAGAATTAAAGAGTTTAAAAAATAATTGATTAATAGACTTAGTTTATTTTACTTCGCTATCTGTCACATATGGCTAATCGCAAAGATGAGGATGCGTGATGATATGATGAAATTGAAGAAAGGAAAGTAGACCCATGCCCGGGCGGGGATTCAAACCTGGGGGCCCTTGGCATCGTAAAGCGTTGTGTTAACCACTTCGCCACGGAGGTCAGCATTACAAGGAAATAAACAGAAATTGGCATCTATGTTTTAATATGCGAGAAACATTTGCGAGGAGGTTATTGAAGTAACAAATAATTATTACAAGACGTTGTGATGAAAATTATTAATATATCTGAAATATCGAGAGTTGACCTTGCAGTCTCTAAATGTACTTTTAGGGTTACGCAAAACCTTTACTCAAAATTGATAGTGTAAATTTATAAGCTATTAAAATTTAAAACTTATTCCTGTTCGAAAAGAGAAACTGCCAAGTCAAATTAATATTTCGTAGAAATACATATATTTGTCTTTCATGGGGCCAAGAGAGTATTTGGAGGGGATGCTGGCTTGGGAAGGCTATAGCCCTGGATCTCGATCTGCAAAGGGGCTTCCAGTGGAAAAACATTCTTATGAAATAGTCCAGAAGAAGGGGCGAAATGATTTTTTTTAAATGGCTCAAGAATACAAAGATATAAGTGGATATTTGACAAGCTTAGTCTAAAACTTACAACTGAAGTCGTACGTGTGTGGGGGGGGGGGGGGTGGCTACGTGAGGTAACACAGTGGAATATGATTCACAATACTAAAATTAAAATAAATATGTGGGAACAATAGAAATCAAAATATGTTGTAGCTAGTGACGGCGCAATAGTAAAGATGGAGGGGTAAATCATATTTTCCCGGAGCAATCATTTTTATTATTCCGTTACATACGACACAAAAATGCATATTTTGGCTAAAAGAGCATTCATTCATTTATTTATTTTGTCGTTTTACTGGGGGCAGATAAGAGAGAGAGAGAGAGAAATTGTCGAACGAGAATTGGGGGGCGTTCCTGCCCCCAGTAAGCCCCCCACCTTGGATACGTGCCTGGGAAGCAGTCACGTTTATTACACCCTTACATTTACATACAATATTAAAAAGTTCTGCTTTTAGATCTCGCACAATGCCTTTTTCACAAAAATGGGCAATCCCGCATTTTTTTATATCAATCAAGCTGTGATATTTTAGATTTTTTCGTTAGTTTTCTGATAATAGTTTTCACAGCATTCCATAGCATTTAGGCATGATTTCAGTTGACAAGAACAAAATAATCTTATTTCAAAACATACAGCAAAAAGAAATCCAACGCGCTTAAGTTAAAACTCCCTTAGATTGGAAGCCTGGAGAGAACAAAACAGGGGTTCCTTCGTAACACGATTTCTTGAAAACCATTTTACACATTTGAATCAACTTTGTGATAAATTGATTAGAAAGGATGAATCTTAACAGTAAAGTTGTAACTTTTCCCTTGCTACTATATTTTAGGAGATATTCGTTGTCAAATTTCTCAATATTTGCATAAGGAACCAGCCTTTTCCGTGCCGAGTGTTTCGATGGTGACGTCATGCATCCACGGACAACTGCGCATACAATCTGCGCCGCCGAACGAGCACCCCCTGGGTGTAACCGTCTCCCAGAGAACGCCTAACAGTTTTTCGGTGAGATCTCGCGATGCAAGAGCTGCTTCGCATCGCGGGCGTTTTCGCGTACGTATCTCGCACGGAAAACGATCGGAATTGTCTGTGTTTAGGTTGTATTACGTAGTATACGAGTGTGTTTGATATTCTAATAAAGCCAGATATTGACACAGGAACGTTTTTCATTTGGGGGTACAAAATTCAGCTACTACTACTATACCTAGCAGGCACGTATGTAGAAATACATTTCGGGGGTCCAACTAAGTGTCGCAATAATAATAATAATAATAATAATTAGAATAATTATATTTAATTAAATTAAAATATTAATTGAATATGTAAATTAATTAATGTTGCATTGTTATTATTACATGAATAGGTAAAAGATAGTAAAATAATAGATATACAGAACAGCACGTACTCATTATCTAGCTTTCGTGTAGTTAAGATCGCCAAGATTAGCCTAAAAATAACTGCCCTGGCAAGGATTTAATGTCAAATAGAAAAATAATAGAATATTTATTGAATAACAAAAAAGGAGTTAGATCCAATTAACGAAAAGTATAGTCGCTGATCAATATTTTATGGATATTATCATTAGTACTGTGCATAAATATTTGGAACCCTTTAAAGCCGTATGAGCCAATTTCCTTGCCTTCCAATAAGTCCAGCGGAAATAAACATCGATTATATATCTAATGCTAAACAATTATATTTTGATTATTTACTTTTACTACTTCGTAAGTCTTTCGGGGGATGAGTCCGGACCCCTTGGACCCCCCAAATACATCCTTGATACCTAGGTATAATGTGAAGCCATGGGAAACATTATATTTTAGAACAACACACACAAATGTCCTGTTATTTAATGCAAAATTTGCATAAATATATTATTTCTTGGCTTTTCTTAGAATTTATTTTGTTTTTTTTAAATAGATTTTAAAACCTGATAACAATTCTGAAACATATAAAGCTCTGGACCTCGTTCTGGGCTTATTTGGATTTAACGGAATGGAAAATCAGGAGTTTGAAATCTGAAAATTGCGAACCAATGTAAGGTACATCTATTCATTTTAATGCAGGTTGAGATTAAAGGGGGGGAGGAGGATCTTGAGCCACCCCAACCAGGAATAATCATCTCCCACCCACTGGATATAGAAACCACATTATTGAATACAACGATCATACTTTTAGAGTTCCACTTAAGTTCAGTTCAGTTCATTCTAATAATAAAGTCCCATAGCTACGCATAAAAATATCTTTAAACAATTTATGGCAGAAGTGTACCACATCCAATTCCCTTCAGAAGCCATGTATTTCGTATTTTCTCAGACATCTATAGGGCGTTGTATTAAAAAAGAAAAAAAAAACTGAGTTGAGATGGTTCCCGATCAACTCGTAAGAAGTCTAACTTCGAAATATTTGTGAAAAATTTGCCAAAGCTTTTATTTGTTATATATTTAGCTGTACCTAATGGCACTCTTCAAGCACTGAAAGTACTATCATTACATATACAAAACCTAAATCCTTCACATCTCGGAGAAAGCAAGGAAAGCCATACGCTCAAAAGTTTTTTTTCAATCAATCAATCAATCTTTGGTGGACAATATGAAGATCCGGCCAAGGCTCCTTTTCGTATGGATGTCACAGTCATATTTATCGTCGACCTGCCTCATTATTATTATTCTAATCCTTAACCGTGCAAAATGTGTTTTATCAAGGTGTTGTGTGCTTTTATTTGTATGTAAAGTGAGAAATATAGAACTTAAGACCTTCTGTAAACAAAAGCACGTGTACCCTAACAGTGTTGCAAACTTATGAAAAAAAAATAATTCACATAGTCTACAAGGTGTAAAAACATTCCACTTGTCAACAGATGCGGAATAAGCGGAATAAGCAGTGTATCACTGATGACCCGTTGAAAGTTATTGAATGTATGTATGAAAAAAAAATGTACATCTTGCTTTGTGGCCGACTTTCAGACTCATCACCGAAGTACCCTGGTTCGAATCCCGGCATGGATGTTATTTGTGAGTGTCCCTTCATGAATTTCATCTGACGATCATTCATTCTCATCGTCGGGAAGAAAAGCAACGCTAATTTAAAAAAATCAAATACAAAATTTACATCTTGTCTCCCAGGAGTAAGACGGTTCCGTACCAAAGGATTAATTTTCTCTCATATTTTAATAAAAAAAACCTTGCTAGAAGAATGTGACACATTGAGATAAATTATGTTTTGAAACCGGGGTTTCTTCATTAAATTTATTTGATGCTTGAAAGTGTTATGATTTATTATTATAGATAATGAAAGTAAGCTAATACATATGATTTGATTGAATAAATTAATAATAATTAATTAGATAAAAATAATGGAAATAACTCATTTGGTTTGCTTTACTTTACTTCCCCTCTTGTGCCACTTATGGTTAATTTGCGAAGATGGGGATGAATGATGATGATGATATGATGAAATCGATGAATGGACTGGACATTCACAAACATCCATGCCCATACCCGGGACCCTTGTCGTCGTAGCGCGATGTGCTAACCACTCCGTCACGGGGGCGGATAACTAATTTGGAATTCAAATATCACCTATCCCTCATAGTCTCGTAACTAATGACAAATGTGCGTGCCACAACGTGGTCGATCTACAGCTCAATGTCACACATTCCAGTATCCTCCAGAGCGTACTTCAACATCTCTAAAGTTACTTCATCCAAAACACACACTCGTATGTCCTTTTCATCCAGTTTAAAAATGCTGGATTATGCAGCAAAGACACCAAGGGAAACTAAAACGGCAACTTAGAGAAGCATAAAAGTGGGGAAAGAAGACTGTAGAATACAGAAATATTTTGAGGCAGTTACATTTTTTTGTACGCTACATATAAAATAAAATGCATATTTGGGGGTGAATTTTTAAATATTGTCACATTTTTCTTCTCTCTTGTTGAGAGGTGTTCATTTTAAATCAACCTCCCTCACCCTACGGCCTGCCCTCCTTCACCCGCAAAAGTATTCTGCAGTGTGAGGATGTTACCATCCGGATTGTGAAAACACCTCTGGATTATAGATCGACTCCTGCGTCCCACCCCCACCCCCATCCTCGGAGGATCGTCACTGACAATGTGAAATCACACTATCATATGCCGACATTCCACATACCACTTCCGTTTCTGTACTTGACTTAGTGAGAAGTATTGAGGTTGGCAACAGCCTAATAACGGATTTCTTCCGCATCATGTAGTCCGTTCTACGAAAGTACGCTAATGGAAGAAAAACGTGCAAATTACATTGGATTATACATTTTAAAATATATTTTCATTAAAGGTTTCTGTTTATAATAATAATACGTAATTATTGTATAAATTACAATCGATCACGTGAACAGCAAGAAAATAGCGCCAGTTTCGAACATGACGACTTCCATGCGTGCAGGAACGTCTCCCGTGTTTTGAGAGTCGTCTTTCGGAAATACAGCCGTTTGAAAGCTGCAACAAGCAGGTTGTTCTTATCGTTTATGTGACGTTGTGTCGGTGCTATCCTGAGCAAGCAGTGAAGTTGGTGTCCAAGTGTAATTGTGTGTCTGCGTCTTTGTGTTTTCGGTGTGGTGAAAGAACGGAAAACGACCGGTCAAGTTTATTTATTTATTATTATTACCTTCAACAGAGGTATATCCTCCAATTACAGAAGGCGTACATATTAATATTAATGATAATAAATAATAATTACAAAATTACAAAATCACAAAATTACAAAATTACAAAATTACAAAATTACAGAATTACAATACAACTTCAATTACGATGGATACATATGCAATCTATTCACAAATTGTATTCATTACAGAAGTATAAACATACAGAACAGTTTATAAGTAAAATAAAAATAATAATAATAATAGCCTAATCATATGATCTTGAGTATATTGCGTAAATTACTATGTATTAACATGTTATTATGCATTAACTATTGCATATTCGTACTTTCAAAAATTGTCTTTAATGTATTCTTGTAAGTCAGGAATGGCATTGAAAAATCTATGGAATGATTATAAATCATAATTTCATTATACATGTCACAAATTCTATTAATCGGGCTGCTCTTAAATTTTTGTGTTTTTGGAATTTTTGGGATGAACATATTTCTACAACGTAAATTAATCTTCCTTATATTAAACTGAAGTTGTCCAAGAAATAAACTATTATCTAATATGCCGTTTACTGTTTTGTACAGGAACAATTGATCTAACAATTTTCGCCTATTGCTAAGGGTTTCGAAATTAAATTCCAGAAGGAGGTCTCTGTAGGGCGTTGTAATTTGTGGTGGTCTATTATATTTTTTAAAATATAAATATCTTAGAAACTTTTTTTGAATTCTTTCGAGATTGTTTTCATAAGATTTATAAAGAGGGGACCATATAATAGACGCATACTCAAGCTTACTTCTCACTATACTTTTATATAAGGTTTTAATACAGTCAATATCTCTAAAATTCTTCGTACTTCTTATAATAAAACCTAGCGTTTTGTACGCGTTTTTAATCACAAGTGAGACATGTTGTTTAAAAGTCAGGTTAGAATCTAAATGGACACCGAGGTCCTTAACTATATCTACCTGTGGAAGTACTTGCCCATTAATGGAGTAAGTAGATTGAGAAGTAAACCTCTTATTCGTCAACTGCATGAAACAACATTTCTTAACATTAAAACTAAGATCGTTCACACAACTCCATTCATATAACACATCTAAGTCTGTTTGAAGTTTTAACGAATCCTCTCTGTTGTCAATTTGTTTGTATAGTTTTATATCGTCTGCGTACATAAGACATTTAGAGTTCTTAACATGAGACGGTAAATCATTCACAAACAAGCTGAATAACAGGGGTCCAAGATTTGATCCTTGAGGAACACCTGAATTCACTACATACTCAGCAGATGTAGATTGTTTGTATGATACATATTGTTTCCTTCCTTGAAGATATGATTTCATTAGATTTAAGAAATTAGTTGTTAAACCAAAACTAGATAATTTTCGCAAAAGTATGTCGTGGTTAATGTTGTCAAAGGCTTTTGCAAAGTCAATATAAATTGTATGCACCGTTGATCTACAATAGAGTGCATCGAAAACATTTTGCACAAAATTTACTAAATTTGTTGTGGTAGACCTACAGGGATAGAAACCATGTTGACTATTGTGTATGTAACTTTTAACATGTTTAAATATTCTTGAATACAAGATTTGTTCCAAAACTTTTGCTGGTGCACATATTATGGCTATTGGCCTATAATTCTCAATTTTTGTATTTTCATTTGTTTTTAAAACAGGACAGACTCTTGTTAATTTCCATATCTTAGGAAAATTCTGCGTATTTATTATTAAATTATATATCAGACATAAAGGTATTTTAAATACCTCTGCACAAGCTTTGATTACATAAGGAGGAATTCCGTCTGGCCCACTGGTCTTTTTTGGTTTCAATTTTTTAATAGCATCCCAATATTCCTTGTCGGTAATTCTATTATTTGAAAGTGGATTAGATACCTGTAGTTCAACTTCCTCAATTATGTCATATGCACTTTGATAATCAGCATAAACAGATTTAAAGTAAGAAGCAAAGCTATTTACTATTTCTTGATTCGTTTGTAATATTGTATTACCGTACATCATACCTTGGTTTGAAATCACAATTTTACCCTTTTTATTTTTTACATAATTCCAAAACAGTCTACTGTTATACTTAATACTCTCCTCGGTTTCCCTTAGATACACGTTGTATGCTTTATTTATAAGTGTTTTTACTCTTTTACGAGTATCTTTATATTTTATTCTGCTATCATTATCATGTTCCATTCGTTTCCTGTAACACTCTTTAAGTCTTAACATATCCTTAATTTCTCGAGTAAACCAGGGAGGGTATTTACTGTTTGAGTGGATTCTCTTTGTTGGTACTGTAGAATTAAAAACAGAGTTAACTCTAAGATTGAAATATTCCACAGCGTCATTTACATTATTCATACTACTAATAGGTTCCCAATTTGTATCTCGAAACAGTTCATACATTCGGCGGAAATTTGCTTTTTCAAAATTTAACATTACAACTGGATAAGTTCTTGAAGTTTGTTTTGTTTTTGTATAATTCACATTTGCAATTAATGCCGGATGATGCATATCTTCTTTTACAAGAGGTAATTCGTCTGTATTTACTGTAACATAATCCCATATATTAGTTAAAATCAGATCAAGTGTTCTATTGTTTTTATTTATTATGTTATTAATAGAATGCAAGTCATAGAAAGACAAAAAATTATCTAAAGCTTTATATGAAGGTCCTCCCGTCTGGAGATTATAACTTGAATCTACAATATATGGTAAATTGAAATCTCCAATAATAATAATATTGTTACCTTGTAATTCTTCATTGTTTTCGAATAAGTTATAGAAATACATATAATCATCTACTGCTGAGGAAGGTGTGAAATACACAGTAATTATATAGTATATCTTATTATCTAAGGTCACTTTAACACAGATCATGTCTAGATTATTGCTTAATACAACATTGTTAGCTTTTATGTTTTGTTTAGTGGCAATTAATACTCCCCCACCTCTATTATTACTTTGTCTATCATGTCTAAATACCTTATAATTCTCAGTAAACAATTCAGTATTGTACACACCGCTATGTAGCCACGTTTCTGTAATGGCAATTATGTCATAGCTACACATGGAGATGTTTAGAAAAAATTCCTGAGTTTTTGTGTTCAGGCCCCTCACATTTTGATAATAAATTGTGAAATACTTTTGTGAAGCCATTCCAAATTATACTAACTTATCAACATCTTCAATTGTTTTCAGAACAAAAATATCTCTATCACCTTCTCGTTTTCTTAATTTTACAGACCCTGAACCATCAACCCATAAGTATGCGTAGTTTTTCTCTCTTTTAACTTTCCTGGCATAGCCATAAATTTTCTTCCTGAGGGGAGTGAGACTTTGATTGATATATACAACATCGTTATTTGTGTAGCTCAGATGTGTACAGTTTAGATTTCTCTTAACTTTACGTCTTTCAATTATCTTATCTCTAACTACACGTCTAACAAACCTAACAATAATGCCCGCCGATTTCTGTTGCGGAAGTTTTTTCATTCTGTGACATATGTCAATCATTTCATTTTCTACCTTTACATCTAGTACTTGTCCTACTTTCTTTACAATTTCGTAGGGATCTTCATTCAAGTTTTCTGGTACACCATATATTTCAAGTGTATTTCTCCTACCATACTGTTCCAGATCATCTAGTTGTAGTTGTGTCTCCTTCAATTGCTTCTTTAATAACAGATTCTCACTTTCCAACACCTCTATCCGCCCTAAGCATGCACCTATACTCTCGGACTGTTTTTTTATTAGTTCGGCATTTTCATCTAATTTCTCGTGAGCAAGGTTTATTGATTTTCCTAGTTCACGTTCCGTTTCTTCTTGCTGCTGCTTCAAGTTTTTAACTTCATTTGTAAGAGCCTGTAACAGTTCATAGACGTCCGTTAGGGTTGGATTCACTACCTTAGCTGGTTCCTCCGCACTTTCAAGAAGTAGACTACTGCGCCGTTCTTTCATGCATTTTGTACATCGCCATTCCCTGTTTTCAGATTTTAAATATTCCACATCACTTTCCTTTAACTGCACACATTTCATATGATACCAATTGCAACAACCACTGCACTGTATTTTCGATGAAATATCCTGTCTTGATACAGGTTTAAAACATTCTGAGCAAGTACTCATATTCGGAGAAATCCGGCCAAAGCTCCAACCGTGCTGTATAAAAAATAGATGCACTAATCGACTTGTATAGTTTGTTTACATTTGCAAGGACCACAAATTAGTTAATAAAGTACATAAAGAACGTATTTCCTTCCCATATTTTTATCTAGTTACAAAGTTAAGTACTTACTGCATTGTTTCACAGTATTATTTCATTTCAATAACGTGCACACACTGTAATATTTCACTAAATTTACGGAGCTACAACAGCCGTGATCCTACTCCATTTCTTCTTCTTCTTCTTGCTGTGAAGTTGTGAGTCCCGCGAAAAAAAACACGTTGTTGCTCGTATAAATAAGTACACCCATTTTGAGATAAACGCAATACAAGGCGAGCTGCTTTCGTATTCTTTCAATCAAAGAGCCGTCCTGTCCATTGTGTGGAAGATGTTGTGATGATTGATGACGATCTCCCGAATTTTAGCAGTCGACGTTAAATCACCTCTTGTGCCACGTTGAGTTCCTTTTTGTGGGAAGCAAATTTGACAGACCGTACTCTGACAGGATGATGTCTAGTGCCGAAAATGCCTCAAGTTAAAAAAGGAACTGCTTAATCAAGGTAAGAAAATACATTACTTGCATGAGACGTGCGTAAATAATGTGCTTATTATAGTGTTCTTGTTTTCTAGTGCAAGAGAAACCGAGAAACAATCTCTTTTTATTCCCCGGCTTATCTTTGTTTAGCTTCTGCTAAAACTGGCGGTATATTTGTTGCACAAAGGAGAAAACAATGCTCTACATGTCAACAATGTTGGGCAATAATTTGGTGGAAGAGGAAGCAATAAAATCAAAAGGCTTGAATTTATTGAAACGAATCTCTCTCTCTCTCTCTCTCTCTCTCTCTCTCTCTCTCTCTTGTATAACTTTTTCGCTGTCATACTGAGAGAGGAGGGGGATTTGTTAACCCAGTGTCAGATAAATGGGACTTTTGGCGTAGAAAAATATGTTCATTCTTGAACAAGAACACGTATTTTATCACTTGTAGAAAATGTATTATACTTCAATGTGTTGATTATCAGTTAAAATAAGAATACGTTTTTCCATGTTACGTAAAATTAAAGGTTGCGAGTGAGCAGCATATGATGGCCGCACCATTCAACTAACAGCTGGCGCGGAGTGATATGTTACTCAAAGTGAGACGGTTGTTTACAGAGGGTCGGAAGGTTCGTGATTCTTACTTTATATATATTTGATCTGCCAAGCCAACGGGAGTAAGGGAGGAAGTCGCGAGTCTGACGGGCGAGCACCAGAAAGGTCACGTTTTGCATCTGAAACTTAGGAAATTCAACCTTAGCGACAGCCATTCAAAAATCTCGGGTTCCAGCAGCCGGACTGAAATGAAATATTTACCAGCGCAGCAACACGTATGCAAGGACGGATGTGTGGAGATTCGTCGCAATCAAGCAAGAATTACGGATGCTAGATCGAATTGGTTATAATCGATCAGTTTATGGACACAGATTGCAGTTGAGCCGTCGGCGCCAGGCTGACCCCCACCTAATCCTAACGTACCCTAGCAGAAGCACGCTCTGTCCAGGCTGGGAGACAATGGAGCGAAGAGGAATGACCTCGTGGGAAGCGTACCCTCAACGACTGTCAAGCGTTCTTTTTCGAAATCCGCATAAAGGACCTGCCATTTCGACACTCAGTTTTACCGCGAGTTCCAAGGAGAACACATGTACGCGCTCCGAACGTGGATACTACCATTGTGCCGACTCGTCGTGTGTTGTTACCTTTTTGGTGTGAGGACGAGCGGAAGTGCGCCAGCCTACTGTAGTCTTCAGAGCGAGTTTGTGAGAAGTGGCTGTAGGCGAGATTTTGACTTTTTTTTAAAGTGAAACGCGAATAAGGATAGGCGGCTGACCGTAGAAGAGAGGAGGAGGGCCACCATCGGTCCGCCCTGATGCCAGACGAGACGCCCGGCGAATGCCTACATCATGCTGAAACCCCGAGCTACGCCGCCTGATGCCTACCAGACGCCACAAAGAGAGAGAGAGAGAGAGAGATGCTGAACGCTGCCATATCGATGCCCGGACGCTTGAGATCGTTCGACGGTGCTGGAGAAGTCGCCGACGACGCCCATGAACGACCCCCCACCGCCGTGGAACCAGAGAGATGGTAACGTATTCATCTGTTTGAATGTCAACACGTACCGGCTCGATTGATAGTTAGAGAATGCCCTAGAAATTCGTCGATGTTTTACAAACGCCCACGCAACTCGAAACTCCGTATCAGACTCCGTTGCGCTTAATATTTGTATTTAATTGTCTCAGGTCAATTTTA